>NC_143024.1:69211982-69520910 GCF_057628025.1 Oncorhynchus mykiss
GGCTATATGTACCGGCCCTACTCCCCGCTCTCCCCTCCAGCCCTCCAGTCAGACGCAGGGGGAGGGGACCATGGACCATGCCCAGGCCCAAGTCAGCAGCCCCAGTGTGGAGATCAGTGTGCCGGGGGCCTCCTTAGTCCCCTTCCCTCCTCCACGCAGGGAGAGTGCTGAGGGCCCCTCCAGCTGCTGCCCAGCCCTGCTCCTGGACAGGACTGACCTCTCCAGCTACGGAGCCAAGATCTACAAGATGAAGGATGGCTTTATCGGATCAGCCCTGGACCTCATCAAGAAGAGGTTAGTAAGAAGGTAGAGTTAGGGGTAGTTGTCATGATCAATACGATCATCAATGGGCTTCAGTATTGCACAATATTGTACAGTAATGAGCTGTTTATCTATCTCAGTTTGACTCGTTATCTTGCCCTACTTTGTGGAAGTTATATGCATACTCAGATGAAAGGTATAATTCTAAATGAAATGCAATATTGGACCGTAGCCATGTAAAGAAAGGATTAACTAGAAAATCCATTGATTTAGTAGTTTGTCAATCTGTGTAGCCTTCATTTAAGATGAACATACTTTTGACAAAAAGCTTGTTTTGAAATCTTGTAAAGCTCTTTGATGGCTAAATTGAATCTCATGGGTCCCAGCAAACATGACCCCATTGGCCCATGTGGGTATTCGGTGGGCAAGGTGGGCACGGGTTAGCCCACAACAAGCCCACATCAGAGCCCAACACAGGCTAGCCCACACCAGCCCGACACGGGGTAGCCCACAACAAGCCCAAAACAGTCTAGCCCAACACGGGCCAGCCTACACCATCCCAACAGGGGCTAGCCAACACCAGCCAGACACAGGGTAGCCCACAACAAGCCCACATCAGAGCCCAACACAGGCTAGCCCACACCAGCCCGGGGTAGCCAACAACAAGCCCAAAACAGTCTAGCCCACACCAGCCCAACACGGGCCATCCCACACCATCCCAACAGGGGCTAGCTCACACCAAGCCCAGCTAGAGGCGGGGGCTCATTAGAATAGTTGGGAGCGTTCTTTTTGTGCAACCGTTACTGAGTTTGCTCTAACTGTTTAAGTGTTCTTTAGCTTGTACACTGCCAATGATAAAGTCTTTAAAAATACTTAAATAAGTGCATGTGATATGTGAGAAACGTAACATTTTCTCTTGTAAAAAATATACTGAACAGAAATATTAACGCACCATGCAACAATTTCAATGATTTTACTGAGTTACAGTTCGTATAAGGAAATCAGTCAATTGAAATAAATTCATTAGGCCCTAATCTATGGATTTCACATGACTGGGCAGTGGTGAAGCCAAGGGTGGGCATGGGTGGGCCAGGGAGGACATGGGTGGGCCAGGGAAGACATAAGCCCACCCACTGGGAAGCCAGGCCCAGTCAATCAGAATGAGTTTTCCCACAAAAGAGCATTATTACAGACAGGAAGAATCCTCAGTA
The DNA here is from genome assembly GCF_057628025.1 of Oncorhynchus mykiss. NCBI lineage: Eukaryota > Metazoa > Chordata > Actinopteri > Salmoniformes > Salmonidae > Oncorhynchus > Oncorhynchus mykiss. The sequence continues at coordinate 69,213,455 of NC_143024.1, forward strand.
TCACCAGCTGTCCGGGTGGCTGGTCTCAGACAATCCCACAGGTGAAGAAGCCAGATGTAGAGGCCCTGGGCTGGCGTGGTTACACGTGGTCAGCGGTTATGAGGCCGGTTGGATGTCAAATTCTCTAGAACGATGTTGGAGGCGGCTTATGATAGAAAAATTAACATTAAATTATCTGGCAACAGTTATGGTGGACATTCCTGCAGTCAGCATGCCAATTGCACGCTCCCTCAAAACTTTAGACTGTGGCATTGTGTTGTGTCACCAAACTGCACATTTTACAGTGGCCTTTTATTGTCCCCAGCACAAAGGTGCATCTGTGTAATGATCATGCTGTTTAATCAGCTTCCTGATATGCCACACGTGTCAGGTGGATGGATTATCATGGCAAAAGAGAAATGCTCACTGACAGGGGTGTGAACAAAATTGGAGAGAAGTATGCTTTTTGTGCGTTTGAAACATTTCTGGGATCTTTTATTTCAGCTCATGAAACATGGGACCAACACTTTACATGTTGCGTTTATATTTTTGTTCAGTATACTTGTACTGTATGATAGTAACAACTTTGTTGTCTTTCTGATACACTCTATCATGTTACCTTTAAGGCTTGAAAATAATGCAATTAATGCATTGAATTAAACTGTAATAAATGTATTAGATTAATTCCTATTAAATACAAAAACGGCATCGTGCCAATGTGGGCAGCCTACATGGGGCCAATATTTTAGCGCGCATTGGTCTCCCATCGTCCCAATGTGGGCAGTCTACATGGGGCCAATATTTTAGCACGCATTGGTCTCCCATCGTCCCAATGTGGGCAGTCTACATGGGGCCAATATTTTAGCGTGCATTGGTCTCCCATCGTCCCAATGTGGGCAGTCTACATGGGGCCAATATTTTAGCGCGCATTGGTCTCCCATCGTCCCAATGTGGGCAGTCTACATGGGGCCAATATTTTAGCGCGCATTGGTCTCCCATCGTCCCAATGTGGGCAGTCTACATGGGTCCAATATTTTAGCGCGCATTGGTCTCCCATCGTGCCAATGTGGGCATGTTTGCTGGGAAAAGATGGGTATATTTCAGACAAAGTGAGTGCTGCCTTCACCAGATATGGGCTGGCCACACTGGGCAAATGCCTTGGGGGCCAACGTGGAGCCGATGAGCAAAGGCTCATTGGCCCAATGTTGGCAGCCTACATAGGGCCAATATTTTAGCCCACATTGGGCCCACAGACTTCAGTCTGGTGTGGTTTGGCAAATCAAGGAGAGACGTAAAGCCTGCTTTGGCATTGTTCATAGGCTTACAGCCTGGCATCACCCAGGCCAGCACACAACATTCGACTCAGACAGGCACATGTAGCCTCAGACATGGGAAACACTTTCCCTGAGACATGGCTCTAGACTCCTATGGTATCTAACAGCCATACCCAGTGAACATTACTGGTTGGAAACACCTCTAATTTCATTGACAAAAATACAATTGTTGAAATTACATATTTTCGACCAGTTTTGCTCACTGGGATAGGATTCTACAACTATGTCTCAGGACAAGATGCAGTGGACAAGAGAAGAGTTATAGGACTGTACGTGTCAGTGGTGACCATGAGAGAAATGGATAGCCTTGTATTCTTCTCTCTCTCTCATGTCACAAATGGCTGTCTCCCTGACAGTCAAAGTCAGGGTTCTCCTCTGTGCTTGTTCCCACCCATAGATATCACTGTGTCCCTCACCTCTCTCAGAGAGTACTATAGAGGTGATGATGGATGATACAGACTGCGGACTGAACTGCATGATACCACAGAAGATATATTATATAGGTGGTGTGTTCACCAGATAGGAAAGCTATGTGACGTACTGTACATTCAAATACTACACTCCTTACACATGTTGGACATGGGACATAGGGACCAGAGGACAAGGGACCGAGGGAGGTTTAATAGTTTTTCATCCCCATGCTTAGGAATTCCTAGAATTGATGAGGTAGCTTTTACCAAGTGTATTAATACATGTATGTAGGACATTTTACTAATATACAGTATGTTCATATTCTAACACAAAATGTATTCTTAATGGGTTTTAATATGACCTCTGTTACATATCCGTGATCTTTGTGATTATTGTAATAGTATAAAGTTGGTCATTCAAAATGAATAATTTTCTATTGTTATGCGTGCACCCCAAGGGTCTAGTTTTAACGACTCTGTTTCCCTCAGCTCCATTAAACAAGTCTTGTGTTTGCGCTCGTCTGTGTCCCATGCAGACTTACGATCACGATGGCTATCGAACTGTGGCTAGTCTGATGGGTTTTTCACCAGGCAATTACAATACTGGAGTTTACACCTGATGGGATGGTGGAGCAGGAATCTATTAATGGTGGGAGGTTCTAGAACAGTGCTCTTGGGTGTGCTTAGTGTGCATTAAGATGTGGTTGCTCTCGCTCTCTCCTCATGACAAATGCACAGGTTAGGTTGTGGTGTGTTGTTTTTTTTCCTCACAAAGACATTAACAGAGAGATTACAGAGTCACCATCCATGTTTAGAATATACAGTATGGATTCCTTATGAACAAACATGATATGGCTGGAGCGACTATATACTCATTTCAATAGCACAGTGTACCGCAGGCAGAGAGAGGTGATATATCATACACAGTCCATGAGCTAATAAATTACGTTTCAGGTTATTACCCCACATGAATCATCTACAGGCTGACAGGTAATAGTTGGAAGGAAAGGTTTTAATGAAAGTTATTCCAGCTGGAAGAAAGGATACGCACCAGCCTCTGGTTTTATTGCCTCTTTCTGGCAATATTCCCTACATCAGGGTTCCCTGTTAGGTGGCCCGCATGCCAAATTCAGCCCGCAGGTGATTTTATTGGACTGTAAAATCACCAGGAAATCATCTCAAGAGTGATTTTAATTTAGGAATCTGTTCTCACAAATTGTCACACATAAACAGAGTGGCATATGTGAACATATTCCAATGTAATCCAGGTTTAAAATTCTGTTTGGGATTCTTGAGGTCAGTTTGCACTGTACAAATGATTTGTAACTATGTTGAATGTAATTGGGGACCCCTGCCCTACATAGTGCACTACTTTTGACCAGAGCCATATGGGAATAATGTTCTATATAGGGAATAGGGTGCCATTTGGGACACATCCCTAAAGAAGGGCCATATTAATTATTCATGTTATGCCCATGGCACCTGCATCGTCTGAAGATAAAGAGTTTGCTTTGTTGCATTTTAAAGACTTCAAAACTTTTGCAAATGCTAGTGAGTGTTGCTAGTGTGTAGGCCAGTTGGTGTGTGTGTGCATGCGCCGGTGTCTGTTACTGATGGGAAGTTCGGCTCTTTTTACTGACTCTGATCTTTTCAACTCGTTCAGTCAAAAGAACGAATCCTTCGACTCATTTCATTCATTTGAGACAGTAATGTCCAGAGCACGCAGGACCCACTACCGGCGAACGATGAACTCAAAACAGTCATGATTCTACAAGCCTCTCGTTCACCTCATTCAACATAAAAGGCGCTGCATGTTCAAAGTACGGAGCTCATTTTGACCTCTTAATGCCTCCGGATGCTCGGCAATTGTGTCACCCCTTCCATACAGAGCCTCCGACTCCATTCCAGATCAAGCATAAATTGGCTTTAAGGGGCTTATTGGAGCTGTTATTTGTAACTGAGACTTGTAAAAGAGTGATTTAAACAATGTACATTTGTTCATTACGAGGCATACAAATACAATTATTTATTGGTACATTTGAAATAAGGTCTAGTTGTGGCCGCAACCGGACTAGATTGTGAACGACTCCTGGCGGAATGCATTGCTTGACTGCGGTGAGGGTGATTGATAAGCACAATATCAATCGCGAACTGCAGTACCCCAAACGGTTCGTTCTCGAGTTCGAGTTTGCTGAGCAGAGGTTGTGTATGTTTTGGCTCTACAAAGCTATGTCCGTCATAACATTCAATAATTAATTAACTGCATTCATTCTTGCACCATACGATCAATTACCAGTTCTAAACATGTATTATTTTCTCTATCCTGCCTGCAGCATGATCTATGTTGCCTGCACGCCGGAGGAGCGCATATTAAAGTCTCTGTGTGGTCAATCTGAAGTCTGACGTGGCCGTACAGTATTCACTGCGATGCAGCCTCCTCAGACGTCAGGGCTTTCATACTTATTGCGCTTAGCAGAGCAGAGCTGTTGTGAAGGAAGTTGTCAAGGAAGTGAGTTTGTGTTTATATAGGATGTACCGCCCCCACCTACCGTAAACCAATCATGTCAATGTGGAGCTATACGGAGCCCTCCGCATTGTTACAGCATTTGAGAGGCACACCGTGATGCGGTACAGAGCTTGATTTGGCCTCTGCGTGCCTCTAGAGGCTCCACAATTGCATCACACCCTCCATACGAAGCCTTCAACCACATTTTTGGATCAACGGTTAACAAACATTCTCTCAATTGTAAATATTTCCAGAAATGTCCCTTGTCTCTGACATCATATTTTTCATATTTATATATATTTATATATATCCATATATATTTATATATATCATATTTATTATATCCATTTCAAATGATAGATTGTACAATTTAACATATGGTAAAGCCAAGCCTCCTACATCCCTTGGTGAGCACACCTTCTTCATATTAATCCTGGGTTTTTTCTTTTCCCACAAAAAGTATTTTGTTAATTTGTCATATTGTTTAAAATACCGGTCTGGAATATTCTGTTGTGACTTGACTTTAACATTAATCTGAAGACTGTTATTTATGTAATTAACTATGTTTGATTGTTTCCCGATTAAATTAATCATGTAACAATGAACTCATTAGCATCTGGGGCACCACGAGCGGGTTCTTTGAAAGAGTTACCATCTCCCGAATTAAACTCTAAAAGGTCTTTAGCTATCACATCTATAAACAGTCAATTTATTAATCATAACCTCGTATCATATCACCATTCTGAATAGTTGTAATCTCCTTGCATCTGCAAAAACCAGAGCCTTATTTATGATTCAGTACTACACAAATTGGTTTAATTATTTATTTACTGGCTAATTAAATGGAAACACAAGATAAACATACATACTCTGCACCGGTTATTGACTGGCTGAAAATAGGTCCCTAGCGGAATGACAACAACATGGATACTTGTTAAGAAGAGATGGAGAGGGAGCGAGGGACAGAGACACTTAACACTGGCAGATTCAGATACTACTCTCACCTACACTAACCATATACTTTACACACGAACCTCCGCCCGCTTTGAGAAATAAATCATGAATGTATGTACGTGAAATGCCTGGGTTTGCCGGGGATCTCTCAGTGAACGGGGCAGCCTTGGAAAGTGGGTTGGGCCTTTTCGCGGCACGTTTGTAAGGCACTGATTGTCCGAAATGGTTCCAACAACTCTACTGTTGTCCTTTTTCGTAGTTGTCCGGTATGCGGTGACTTGTCGTGTAGTCTTGAACAGAACTACAGAATTGATTTTTCTTCCATTCGCTATTGAAGATGCTTATTTGAAGATAGGCTAGCCATCTGTATTGATGGTTCCCGAATGGGGTGATGAGAGTAGCGTAATATTATGGTTTGAGCAGAGTAACAGGATGGTCCTACTTAAATTCACTTTCGCAGATACTTTACTTCACGCTTTTTCTGGAACGCTGTGTTAATTCATAACCCATCATTTACACCTTTTGCTCAAAAGGGGCGGTTCTGGCAGGCTGGCGCAACTCCTGAACTCACTTCGGGCGGTGATTACTCACTGTGCAAAGTTATGGAAAACAATTATCTCTTATAACTTCTCAAATCACATCCCTCTCTTAACAAAAACACTTTCATAATTGTTCATATTACATGCTCAACTCACATCTATGTACTGGGTATACTTTCCAATTTACAATATTTCCTTTATAACATTACCAGGGCGTGTACTCCGAGCATGCGCTGACCAACTGGCAAGTATCTTCACTGACATTTTCAACCTCTAGTCTATGATACCAACATGTTTTAAGCAGACCACCATAGTCCCTGTGCCCAAGAACACTAAGGTAATCTGCCTAAATAACTACAGACCCGTGGCACTCACGTCTATAGCCATAAAGTGCTTTCACATCAACACCATTATCCCAGAAGCCCTAGACCCACTCTAATTTGCATACCGCCCTATCAGATCCACAGATGATGCAATCTCTATTGCACTCCACACTGCCCTTTCCCACCTGGACAAAAGGTACACCTATGTGCGAATGCTATTCATTGACTACAGCTCAGCGTTCAACACCATAGTGTCCTCAAAGCTCATCAATAAGCTAAGGACCCTGGGACGAAACACCTCCCTCTGCAACTGTATCCTGGACTTCCTGATGGCCGCCCCCAGGTGGTAAGGGTAGGTAACAACACATCCGCCTCGCTGATCCTCAACACAGGGGCCCCTCAGGGGTGTGTGCTCAGTCCCCTCCTGTACTCCCTGTTCACTCATGATTCCACGGCCAGGCACGACTACAACACCATCATTCAGTTTGCCAATGACACAACAGTGGTAGGCCTGATCACCGACAATGATGAAACAGCCTATAGGGAGTAGGTCAGAGACCTGGCTGTGTGGTGCCAGGACAACAATCTCTCCCCCAACGTGATCAAGACAAAGGAGGTGATTGTGGACTGCAGAAAAAGGAGGACCGAGCACGCCCCGATTCGCATTGACGGGGAGCAGGTTGAGAGTCTCAAGTTCCTTGGTGTCCACATCACCAACAAACTAACATGGTCCAAGCACACCAAGACAGTCGTAAAGAGGAAGACTGAAGACTGAGGGGGAATAGCTGCACCATCAAGAGCATCCTGACTGGTTGCATCACTGCCTGGTATGGTAACTGCTCGGCCTCCAACCGCAAGGCACTACAGAGGGTAGTGCGTACGGCCCAGTACATCACTGGGGAGAAGCTTCTTGCCATCCAGGACCTGAACATATAATCAAATGGCTACCCAGACTATTTGCATTCCCCCCCCTTTTACACCGCTGCTACTCTCTGTTATTATCTATGCATAGTCACTTTAATAACTCTACCTACATGTACGTATTACCTCAATTACCTTGACTAACTGGTGCCCCCGCACATTGACTCTGTACCGGTACCACTTGTATATAGTCTCACTATTGTTATTTTACTGTTGCTCTTTAATTACTTGTTCCTTTTATTTCTTATTCGTATTTTTTAAACTGCATTGTTGGTTAAGGGCTTGTCAGTAAGCATTTCACTGTAAGGTCTACACCTGTTGTATTCGGCTCATGTGACCAATACAATTTGTTTCAATTTATTTTAATCTTGACTATTAGTTGCTCAAAATTTAGTCCCATCACTTTCTCCAAATTTGAGCGCACCTTAATAACCAAATATGTAATCCCAGTAGGAACCCATTTGAAATTAAATGGGGTAGTTGTTCCAGAGTAACATATGGTATTAATTGGCATTGCTTCCGACTTATTCCAATTAATTTTGTAGCCTGACATACTAGAATATGACGTAAGTAATTGTGGTACAGACTGAAGAGGATCAGAGACCAGCAGTAGAATGTAATCTGCGTACATAAGCAGCTTGTGTTCTTTTCCTCCTCCATGTACACCCCTAATTTCTGGATCGGTTCTTATCATTGTCGCAATAGGCTCTAAGATGATGGTAAACAGGAGAGGGAAGAGTGAGCAACCCTGCCTTGTGTCTCTAGAAAGACAAAAACATTGAGACATAATTCCATTCGTAAGTACTGTTGCTTTAAGATTGGAATAGAGGATCCCTATCCGTTTACAAAAGTCTGGTCCCAAACCAAATATTTCTAGGGTTCTTAAGAGAAAAGCCTATCAAATGCCTTCTGAGCATTTAAGGAGACAGCAACGGTAGGAACTATATTTGAGCGGTTTAACCACATGAGATGTAAGAGCCTCCTCATATTATCAGTTGAGGTTCTGTTCTTAATAAATCTTACTTGGTCACTATAATATTAGGTAGTGCCTTCTCTAAGCGTATCACAATGGTCATAGTAAGAATCTTACAATCCACATTAAAAAGGCTGATAGCTCTAAAATTCCCAGGTTCTGTAGTATCTCTATCCTTTTTAGGAATTAGCGATATCAAAGCCTCATTAAAGGTGTCTGGAAGGGAGACATTTTTAAATGCCTGCTGGTAAACCACTGTCAATACAGGAACAAGAATATCAATTTACTTTTAGAATATTCTACAGGAAGGCCATCCAGACCAGGTGATTTTTCATAGATAAAATGGCGGCTCTTAACCTCCTCTTCTGTTATAGTATAGTGCAGGTCCTGTACCTGGCCATCTGATAATCTAGGTAATTCTATACCAGACGAAAAAGTATCCATATTTATGGGGCTAGCTGAATAGGAGGATGAATATCAATTTTCATAAAAACATTGAAACACACTGTTTATCTCTTTCAATGAGGTCACCATCTTATTGCTCTTTATTGATGGAATTACATTAGAAGTGTTCTGCATTTTTTGTTGTCTTGCTAGTAGCCTGCCTGTCTTCTCACCTCCCTCATAAAAACTGGTTCTGCCTTTTTTAAATACATTTCGTGCAACTGAAATGTCTATTTGCAGGCAGTTTGAAATGTGCTATCTGTGAAATGTCTTGCCAAATCCCTTTCCAGGCCACATATCTCAGATTCTAATCTTTTTACTGCCTCAGCCCCTTCTCTCTTATTTTTTGGACTCATGTGCTATTATTTTCTATATGCTTTAGAGGTTTCCCATACTGTGGAAACCTTTTCAGTTGACCCTATGTTGATTTCAAAAAGGATCTAAGATCATCTGCTTGTGTTTGGGTAAATATCTCATCTTGTAATAGAATGGTGTTGAGGCTAAATCTACCCTTCCTCACATTTTCGGAGTTTATATCAACATGTAACACTACTATTACATGATATGTGAGGGCAATGGGCCCAATCTTGCAATCAATCACATTATTAACCATGAAATTAGATATCAAGAAGAAATCTATTCTGGAGTGTGTTATGACAGTGAGAGAAGAAAGTATATTCTCTATCATTAGGATGGACTAATCTCCAAATGTCTCTAAGGCCCATATCTTCTACTAGCATAAGTATTGCAAGTCTATCCTCTGGCGTGGAGTTACTTGTACATTTACTTCTATCAATCATATGGTCCACTACTTGGTTAAAGTCTCCAGCAAGGACGATCTGCACCTCCATATTTCCCAGTACAGTTGACCTCATAATCTGGATACTCCTTGTTTTATGTTGCATAATACTACCTTAATCCCATTTATAAGAGCCTCAATGCAGATAAGCCTGCCAAATTCATCAGAGTGTTGCTTCAAAATGACAAAATGAACTATTTTGTTAATCAGAATAATCACCCCATTTTGTTTGGAATTAAATGAGCTATGATAAACTTCTGCAACCCAGTCTACTCTAAATTTCAGTGCCTCTGTATCTGTTAAATGTGATTCTTGTATGAACACAATATCTGCCTGTTTGGATTTTAAATATGTTAAAATTGTTTCCTCTTCTTGGTTACCACAAACATTTATAGTCCAAGAGATTATGTTTACATAACCATTAGCCATATTTACGCTGAGTAGTTATAGCCTGTGAGCGTGAAGTGTCCCATTTAACACTCGTGACAACTCTAATGAACATCATTATATGCTCCAGCTGTACAAAGAAACAGTGTAAATAAACGTAGAAAACCAATCCCAAAATAAAACAAAACAACTAGGAACGTAACGTTGCTTCTCGATGAGTTAATCATCACAGAACTGTCTTTGATGCTGCAAAAGATAACCTGCTGTCTCAACTCAAAATTCCTTATGGGCTGTGAGGCGCTTGAAAGGCTAAATTACTGTAGCAACACTCCCCAGAATCCCACAAACACACAGGCTGTACCTTGTCTCGTCTTCTTTATCGGGGCTAAACACCTTGCTCCAGCAAGAATCTCTCTGCCTCCACATTGTCCTTGAAAATAATCCCTTCCAAGTGAAGAGCAGGGTCACTGGGAATGCCAGTGTATGCCTGACTTTCTTCTTGTGTAGTTGGTTCTCCGCCATTGCAAACGTCTTCCTCTTCATTGCTAGTTCCTTGGACAGGTCCAGCTGGCTGCCTTCCCACTGAACACCACTTTTTTCTTGCGCCGCTTTAAGTACCTTGTCCCGGGGTGTAGATCGTAGGAAGCGGATGAGAACCATTCTCGGGGGCCTATTCTTGTCAGGCATGGTTAAACTACGATGGGTTTGTTCAATTTCGAACTTCGTGCCTGTCATCAAATCCTTCTGCAATGATTTTCTGAGTTAGAGAGGGAGGTGTGTAACTACCAATTAAGAGGACAAATTATGCAAATTCACAGAGTAGATGTTATTCTACATGACAGACCAGAGATAGATGGCAGTACAGCAGGTTAAATGGGACTAGAGAGACAGGGTTTGTGAAATAGTGTAGGGCCGTGATGTGAGATGACAAGACAAAGCAAATACACCACGAATGGGCAATTGGCGGCCAGCCCCTCTTTTGTAGACCAATAATAACATATAAATATATATATATTTTTTAAATGGGGGGGGACTCAGTCGGGGTCTCAACATTCTGTTGGTAATTAGAATAATTATTACACAAGGCGCAATTTAGAAATTTGGTTGTGCATCAGCAGTCAATCAGCTGGCACATGTCAGCAAATAGTTTTTAGATTGGTAAATTAGTCTAGCGGCCAGCTACAGTGCCTCAGCAATCTACACACAATACCCCATAATGACAAAGCGAAAAACAGGTTTTTAGGTTTGTTTGCAAAACCGAAATACCTCATTTACATAACTATTCAGTAAACCCTTTGTTATGAGACTAGAGCTGGTCTCCTGACCAAACTGGGCAATGAGGGGAGTAGGGCCTCGGTCAGGGAGGTGACCAAGAACCCGATGGTCACTCTGACAGAGCTCCAGAGTTCCTCTGTGGAGATGGAAGAACCTTCCAGAAGGACAACCATCTCTGCAGCACTCCACCAATCAGGCCTTCATGGTAGAGTGGCCAGACTGACCCACTCCTCACATGACAGCCCGCTTGGAGTTTGCCAAAAGGCACCTAAACACTCTCAGTCCATGAGAAACAAGATTCTCTGGTCTGATGAAACCAAGATTGAACTCTTTGGACTGAATGCCAAGCGTCACGTCTGGAGGAATCCTGGCACCATCCTTCGGTGAAGCATGGTGGTGGCAGCATCATGCTGTGGGGATGTTTTTCAGTGGCAGGGACTGGGAGACTATTCAGGATCTAAGCAAAGATGAACGGAGCAAAGTACAGAGACATCCTTGATGAAAACCTGCTCCAGAGAGCTCAGGACCTGAGACTGGGGCGAAGGTTCACCTTCCAACAGGACAATGACCCGAAGCACACAGCCAAGACAACGCAGGAGTGGCTTTGGGACAAGTCTCTGTATGTCCTTGGGTGTCCCAGCCAGAGCCCGGACTTGAATTTCTGACCGAACATCCCTGGAGAGACCTGAAAACACCTGTGCAGCAACGCTCCCCATCCAACCTGACAGAGCTTGAGAGGATCTGCAGAGATGAATGGGAGAAACTCCCCAAATACATGTGTGCCAAGATTGTAGCGTCATATCCAAGAAGACGTGAGGCTGGAATCGCTGCCAAAGGTGCTTCAACAAAGTACTGAGTAAAGGGTCTGAATACTTATTTATATGTGATATTTCATTTTATATATATATAATATGTAAATTAGCAAAAATGTCTAAAATCCTGTTTTTGCTATGTCATTATGGGCTATTGTGTGTAGATTGATGATAAATAAATAAAACATTTATAAAAACGATTTAATTATTTTAGAATATGGCTGTAACGTAACAAAATGTAGAAAAAGTCAAGGTCTGAATGCTTTCCGAAGGTACTGTATCTAAACTTGTAGTAAGCATGTTCGAATTACCGACTGGTCTGGGGCCCATTGATCATCAGTTATCATATTAAAAACTGCAAACATTTCTCTCCACCCCATGGCAAAATGTGTTGAATTGCAGGAAATTAGCTGTAAAACTGCACATTTTTATCTCCACCCCATGGCAGAATGTGTAGAAATTCAGCAAACATGCTTTAAAATGGCAACATTTTCTCTACGCCCTGTGGCAAAATGTGTAGAATTGCAAGGAATTTACTTTAAAACATATTTTTTCCCTCTTCACTGTCACAGGGGGGCTGCTATAATGTTTTGCTTGCAAAGAGGGGAGTGGGTATGGATGTGGGTACGCAGACCCACGAGCCTCTGCGGCCCCTCATGAGTTCCGTCAAAATTGCCCATCCCTGAAATACACAAACATGATGTAAATATTGACTTTCACACTGATGATTGACGGAAATGAATAAAATGTAGAATGTTGCAAATTGCTAGGGTACAGTTACATCCCTGGCCAAATAGCTAGGCTATTATCTTGCCAGGAGAGATACATTTAAATGGAGCTTTGGGAAGGATATTGTGATTTTTCTTCTCCATTGTCTGTATAGTGCAGTCAATCACAATGTGACGTGAACAGACACCATGATTGTGGAAGGCAGACTGATCTGTTCTAATGTTCATTCAGCAGCTAGCTCATACTGTCTGTGTGTGTGTACATGTGTGCGTATGTGTGTATGCATGCCCACATACATGCATGTCTATGTGGAGAGAGCTCAGGAGCAGGCAATGTCCCTGGGTGCGCACACACACGGCTGACACATGCTCGGAGCATGGCTGGTCGGCACACAAAGGAACCAGAGGCAGATGTGTGATGCATGTAGAGTGATGGGAGGCAGCATCTTGCCATCCTGCCCTGTGGTCCAGGAGTTCAGGTGTTAATGGGAATTGATGCGTCAAATTATCCAGCCCCTGAGCCCCTCTGCTGGGGAGAGAAGAAGGAGAGGAGGGGGAGAGGTCCCTGGAGGGGTGGAGAGGAGGAGGAAGGAGAGGGAGAGAGGGAAGGGAGGAGGAGGGGGAGGTCTGATGAAACTGAATGATTTGGATGGTGGGAGGAGAGGAGAGAGGTGCCAGGAATCATAATTCTATCCTCTGCCATTCTGCCATCTCTAACACCCCTCATCTCTTCCTCTCACTCCCTCCCTCACTCCCTCTCTCTTTCTTTCTCTCTATCCTTTCTCTCTCTCTCCTCTCTTTTTTCCCTATTCCCCCCGTCTTTCTCGTCTCCAGCTGCAGTGCAGAGATTGCAGCGGCGGAGGCCCCCGTCAGGCTGTCAGGTGACCAGGACGAAAGCACTGACATCACCGCTCCCCCACCGGACTGTCACTCCTCTGCTGTTTCCATGACAACCACGACGGCCTGCGGAGCGGAGTCTTGCGACAAGCCTGTAGCAGGAGGAGCAGGAGGAGAGGAACTAGCTGCAGAATGTGTAAGGAGAATCTCTCCCTCTCTCTCTCTCTCTCTCTCTCTCTCTCTCTCTCTCTCTCTCTTTCTGTCTCTCACTCACTCAACATGCTGGGGATAGCAGTGGGCTGAAGCACGCACACAGACAGGGGAATGTGAGGATGGTTAGGGAAGAACAGAACAGAATAGAAGGATTGCGTATCCAGGCAGGCAGGCGGACTACACACACACACACACACACACACACACACACACACACACACACACACACACACACATTCATAGCCAGGCAGGCAGGCAGATGTATGTGATGAGCCCCTGACAACTGCAGGCATGCAGGTATGCAGCTCCAGCCTCAGCCTCAGCGTCTTCCTCCCAGCTCAGCTCAGCTCTGCATCTGCCTGGGAACAGGAGTCAGCAGAGAGGGAGGATTGAAGAGCAGGTTCATGGTGGTAACTAACTGGGCTTCTTCATCTAATCTTTGTGCTGTGCTGTGCTGCTCTGCTGGCTCGGCTGTCTGTCTGGTCCTCTCTGTGTGAAACAACGCAGCTATCCAGACGCTAGCCGTCCGTCAGTAGCTGTCGGTGCATTGTGTTAATTTCTGCTATAATCCGAGCAACACGTCTCAGCCTCTGCTGGGGTTGAGGTTACAGCAGCAGCATCGATAGCCAGTTTCGTTGGGTTTATGGCCGTCATGTATTTTGTATGAGGAAGGATGCTATAGGTGAGAACGAATGCTAGCGTTGTATATGCCACCATTGCTTTTTGCTCATAGTCATTGTTGCTGTTGCATGCACTGTTTATTAAATGCATGGAGAATGGCTGTGCATGTTTCCAGCAATGGCAAACCGCAATTCATTAGTACCTGCATCGAACTGCGTCATTAATTGTTCTGTGCGATACTAGAGCCTTAGCTATGAGTCTTATTTCCCATCCTCGTTTTGTTTGAATATGAAAACTTACCCCAATGCCCTTTTATCCACAGCAATGTTGTTTATCATGTAATGGTCTGCAGCTATCTGTTGTTTATCAAGCTGATGCTAGGAACCACAGAATCTAGACATTAGCAGTTTGGGGGCCGATCAATGATGGTCTGTCAATCAATGAGCTGCTATCACTCAATGCTGTCAATCGCCTAATGATGCTGAATGTGCGTCTGTAGAGAGTTGAGGGGTCAGGGGTGAGGGTTCAGCGGTTACGAGTCAGTCTGATGACCTTTCACCTGATCCACAGTTCCATAATGAGGCCCACCATGAATAATTTGACAGACACCAACGCATGTGTTGTTGGGAAATTCCATTGTTTATCTAAAAAGGATAGACTTGTCCTGTTGTCTCTGCTATTTGGGATATTTTCTACAACCTCAAAGGTTTCCCTTGCATTCCTATTCCCTAGAATTCCTATTCCATTCCATTCCAAGGCTTCCCAAGTAATTCCGTGAAGGAAACAGATGTGTGCCCTTGGTCGGTCGGTCGGTCAGTCTGTCCGTCTGTTGGTCTGTCGGTCTGTCTGTTGGTCTGAGTACATGCAACATTGAGAGCCTCTCAGAGTCAAAGCTGTCATGTTTAAAGTACAGTCTGTGTCTCAGGATATTAAACACCATTTCATTTGTCAAACCAATCAGGTTCAGAATGGATTAATATCTGTTGCAATTCAGCCCATGATGGCACCATTAACAGGGGTAGTCTATGCTACAGAGAATGCTCTCTCAGGCCCCTGAGTGTATGATACAGTGAACCCACTTCCTATAGCCTCTCACATGACGCTTACATCTCTCTCTTTGTCTCCCTCTCTCTATCAACACTGACCATGCCTCTTTCAGCCACTAGCAGATGACATGTACAGTTTATTGACTGGTGTCTTTCTCCAATCAGCTTAACTCTGGCCTGGGCTGCAGGCGCTCCAGCTCAGACGCAGCCTATGAGCCGGCCGAGTCGGTGAGGGCCCAGCGTGAGTGCCGCCTCCGGCCCCACTACAGCGACCCCATGCCGGCCGATGCAACCAAGCGCAAACAGCTGGAGATGAAGATCGCTGCAGCTGCATGCCTCCACAGCCAGCGTCGGGACAGGGACAGTGGTGAGTGGAGCTACATATCAAGCATCCCTGTTAAGCCCATATCAAGCATCCCTGTTCAGCCCATATCAAGCATCCCTGTTCAGCCCATATCAAACATCCCTGTTAAGCCCATATCAAGCATCCCTGTTAAGCCCATATCAAACATCCCTCTCTAGCCCATATCAAACATCCCTGTTAAGCCCATATCAAGCATCCCTGTTCAGCCCATATCAAACATCCCTCTCTAGCCCATATCAAACATCCCTCTCTAGCCAATATCAAGCATCCCTGTTCACCCCATATGAAACATCCCTGTCTAGCCCATATCAAACATCCCTGTCTAGCCCATATCAAACATCCCTGTCTAGCCCATATCAAACATCCCTGTCTAGCCCATATCAAACATCCCTGTCTAGCCCATATCAAACATCCCTGTCTAGCACATATCAAACATCCCTGTCTAGCCCATATCAAGCATCCCTGTCTAGCCCATATCAAGCATCCCTGTCTAGCCCATATCAAGCATCCCTGTCTAGGACATATCAAACATCCCTGTCTAGCCCATATCAAACATCCCTGTCTAGCCCATATCAAGCATCCCTGTCCAACCCATATCAAATCAACACTCCAACTTCATCATACAGACTTTGTCTGGCATGGAGCCCATGTTTTACAGTCTAACAATGAGCCAGGTTAAGAAACCAAAACCCACATGAAACCAACCTCAGGCTGCCCAAACGCCCAAACAGTTCCACTGCCACAAACGTTATTGTTCTTGGCTATGACTTCACTTACTCTCTCTAAAGTGCTGGCCTCAGCTTTACATTATGGACCTCCACACTGCAGTGTGACTGTCTTTCTGCCATTGAAACATTCTGAATCACTGGGCTCATATTTAGAGCCTCGGCCCCCCTCTCTGTTTTCCTCAGATTGTGTTCAGGGCAGCCAGCTGAATCACTGTAAAGGAGCTAGCTATCGCATGTGATTTTAGATGGCAATCTTTAGAGGCCCTTACACTAACTTACCCTGACATTTTAAGATTGGGCCTGTTTTGAAGAGTAAGAGCCTACAAGTATTGTCTGTTCAGGATATGGCTGCCGTGCCGAGTTATATAACAACATACTCTCAGAATGTTTGTGACCTTTCACTCCCTAATTCCCTTATTGCTAACAGGAATTCAGCAAAAAATTTGTTTATTTTAGAACATCTGTTTCCAAGTATTCCCACAAATAAAAAAAGGTTTGTGATCGCGTCTCAATGTAATCAAGGTATGAAATTATTGTTATTTTCAAATACAATCTCTTTTTGGGGCGGCAGGTAGCCTAGTGGTTAGAGCGTTGGACTAGTTAACTGAAAGGTTGCTGGACTGAATCCCTGAGCTGACAAGGTAAACATCTGTCGTTCTTCCCCTGAACAAGGCAGTTAACCCACTGTTCCCCGATAGCCCATCATTGTAAATAATACACTGCTCAATAAAATAAAGGGAACACTTAAACAACACAATGTAACTCCAAGTCAATCACACTTCTGTGAAATCAAACTGTCCACTTAGGAAGCAACACTGATTGACAATACATTTCACATGCTGTTGTGCAAATGGAATAGACAACAGGTGGAAATTATAGGCAATTAGCAAGACACCCCCAATAAAGGAGTGGTTCTGCAGGTGGTGACCACAGACCACTTCTCAGTTCCTATGCTTCCTGGCTGATGTTTTGGTCACTTTTGAATGCTGGCGGTGCTTTCACTCTAGTGGTAGCATGAGACGGAGTCTACAACCCACACAAGTGGCTCAGGTAGTGCAGCTCATCCAGGATGGGACATCAATGCGAGCTGTGGCAAGAAGGTTTACTGTGTCTGTCAGCGTAGTGTCCAGAGCATGGAGGCGCTGCCATGAGACAGGCCAGTACATCAGGAGACGTGGAGGAGGCCGTAGGAGGGCAACAACCCAGCAGCAGGACCGCTACCTCCGCCTTTGTGCAAGGAGGAGCAGGAGGAGCACTGCCAGAGCCCTGCAAAATGACCTCCAGCAGGCCACAAATGTGCATGTGTCTGCTCAAACAGTCAGAAACAGACTCCATGAGTGGTATGAGGGCCCGACGTCCACAGGTTGGGGTTGTGCTTACAGCCCTGTGCTCTTCACAGATGAAAGCAGGTTCACACTGAGCACATGTGCCAGACATTTTGAGTGTGACTCCTGCATGACTGGTTTGGCGGTGGGTCAGTCATGGTGTGGGGTGGCATTTCTTTGGGGGGCCGCACAGCCCTCCATGTGCTCGCCAGAGGTAACCTGACTGCCATTAGGTACCGAGATGAGATCCTCAGACCCCTTGTGAGACCATATGCTGGTGCGGTTGGCCCTGGGTTCCTCCTAATGCAAGACAATGCTAGACCTCATGTGGCTGGAGTGTGTCAGCAGTTCCTGCAAGAGGAAGGCATTGATGCTATGGACTGGCCCGCCCGTTCCCCAGACCTGAATCCAATTGAGCACATCTGGGTCATCATGTCTCGCTCCATCCTCCACGTTGCACCACAGACTGTCCAGGAGTTGGCGGATGCTTTAGTCCAGGTCTGGGAGGAGATCCCTCAGGAGACCATACGCCACCTCATCAGGAGCATGCCCAGGCGTTGTAGGGAGGTCATACAGGCACGTGGAGGCCACACACACTACTGAGCCTCATTTTGACTTGTTTTAAGGACATTACATCAAAGTTGGATCAGCCTGTAGTGTGGTTTTCCACTTTAATTTTGAGTGTGACTCCAAATCCAGACCTCTATGGGTTGATAAATTTGATTTCCATTGATAATTTTTGTGTGATTTTGTTGTCAGCACATTCAACTATGTAAAGAAAAAAGTATCTAATAAGAATATTTCATTCATTCAGATCTAGGATGTGTTATTTTAGTGTTCCCTTTATTTTTTTGAGCAGTGTAATTTGCTCTCAACTGACTTGCCTAATTAAATAAAAATAAAAACTTGTATTCAATTTGCAGTGTATAAATTATTACAATTGTGTTCCAACAAAAATTGGTCTGCGGCTGAATCTAGTTGCCTACCCCTGCTACATAGTAATGTTGACCTTACACTACTGACATTATTGTTAGAACAAGGGTCAAGCCTTAGAGGTGTGGGGATAAGATTGTTTTTTACATATCTGACCATGTTATCCATTTAAAAAATGTGCGTTACAACAATGTGGGATTGATTGGAGACAGGGCTCTCCTGTACACTTGTTAACAATGACGTGTGACTTGAATCTAGCCCATAGACATATTGTGTGTTTATAAACATTAGTTGGTCTAACCTGTGTTCCTTTCTGTGCATGTGTGTCCCATAGCACCTGCCTCTGTGCGGGTGCGCTCTGAGCCCCGCGGTGAGGAGCGTCTTGGGGTTCTGGGCGTGACAAGGGCTGGGCATAACCGCTGGAGCACCGTGAGCAGCCTCAGTGCCGACAGCGGCGTGGTGGGTCTGTGTGACGACCGCGACGATGACGAAGATACCCGGAGAATACACAGCAGTGGAGGGGCAGAGGTAGAACGGGTGGACAGCGGGATTGGACCCTGTCTGGCTCGCGGCTGGAAGAGACCCTCTAACTCCCTTCGGGCCTGGGAGGCCCAAAGACCCTGCCCAGACTGTGGCCAGAGAGACGGGCACGGGGTGGCCCGGACGGACGGGGAGGGTACCGGTATGTGTGAGCGCTGCTCCAAGCTGAGGACAGAGAGGAAGGAAGCCATCTTGGAGTTCCTGAACACGGAGTCAAGCTACGGGGAGGACCTGAGGATCATCAAGGAGGAGTTCTACGGTCCCATGCAGAGCGCCGGGCTGCTGACCTCAGAACAGCTGACTGTGGTGTTCAGCAACGTTCAGGAGCTCATAGACGTCAACGAACGCTTCACTGAACATCTGCAGGACAGCATCGATCAGGCCTTTGACCAGGTGAGGTGACACTTTTGAACCTAGAGCACCAGTCAGCTCAACAAATGTTTAAAATGATGCCAATCCTTGCATTCATGGCTCTGATTTTGAGTTGTGGTTACACAGTGATCAATGGAATCATTGTCATTGTTGTTGTTCCCTTTCAGGGAGATGAGGACCTCCTAACAGTGTGCATTGGAGAGATTTTCCTGGAGTTTGTCAACATGCTGCCAGCCTTCCAGACATACTGCCTGCAGCAGTCCACTTCTGTCAACATGCTCAACACCTTGGAGAAGGAGAAGGAACTGCTCAGGTAAAGACTGTATAAAATAGCACTTCAAAGACAAATAAGGGAACTTTGGTTTTTATTTTTCCTAATTCAAGATCGAGACTAAGATAAAATGTACACAAAATGTATTGTTTAGGAATTCTCTGCGCTCTTGCCCTCTCCTGTGCTCTGAGTACTGGAACAGTAACTTTGAACCCTAAGTTCCTACTGCGCAGTGTTATTCTTAATGGAAGAGACGGAAGGTTATGATTAATTCATAACTGGTCCTATTTTGAGAACAGTGCTGAAGTCATAACTTTTTTTAGACACAGCCAACTACATCACACCTTACCCATAATGACTCAGCCTGCCTTGTCTTCCCACTGGGCACAAACGTCTGGTCAACGTCTAGCTTTGATTTCCTTATGGTTGAGTTGTCAACTAATGTGAAATCAACAAAAAATGTCACCATGTCATTGGATTTAGATTAAAAGTTGGGTGAAAAAAAAGATGAATGATGTGGAAACAATGTTGATTCAACCAGTTTTTGCCCAGTGGGTTGTGATTCCCACTTCTTTCAAATTTAGAATTAGGTCTGAGAACCTCTGGCCTACAATCGCAATTAAACAGTATTATAATATAATTCTTTGCCTTTCTTTCTCTTTCTCTCTCTCCCTCCCTCGCTCTTTCTCCCTACCTTCTCTCTCTCTTTCTCTCTCTCACTTTCTTTCTTTCTCCCTCCATCCCTCTCACTCTCACTCCTCGCCTCCCAGGATCTTCCTGGATGTCTCCCAGAATGACAATACAGCCCTGCGGCGTATGAACCTGCGGTCATTCCTCATGGCTCCCCTCCAGAGGGTCACCAAGTACCCCCTCCTGCTGAGCCGCATCAGCAAGGCCACCACAGAGTGCCATCCGGACCACGCCCGCCTCCGAGAGGCCAAGAGCCGCGTGGAGTCACACCTGGAGCACATCAACATGAAGACCAAGCAGGAAGGAACACTCACCTGGTCGCTGCGTTCCTTTCGCCGCGACAGCCGCAAGAACCGCGAGGTCATCAACATTGAGATGCGGGAGATGTCCATGAAGACGGTGGGCTGGGCCAGGGAGAACACACGCTTCGTCATGGAGGGGCCCCTGCAGCTTTCCCAGCCCGCAGACGGACAGTGGGTAAAGAAGGGCAGTAAAGGCCTCAAGTTCCAGAATGTCCAGAGTCTGTTGATGGTGCGTACACAGCGTCCTGGGGAGGGGCTGTCTCCGACAGATGGCGGGGCTAAGGTGGAGCAACAGGAGCACGGTGTCTGGGATGGTGTGCTGGTGCTCATCAAAGACAAGAGCAGCGGCAAGTTCACTGTGCTCAGGGAGCCCATCTGCCTGGCCAACTGTGTAGTGTCGGCCGACCCTGACTGTGAGGACACATTTGAGGTGCTGGATATACGGAAGGAGGCCTTTGTTTTCAGGGCATCTGACAAATCCCGCACGCAGCAGTGGTTCCGGCAGATCAAGAGGTATACCCGCGACCTGGGACCGTGGAGGAAGAGGCGTAACGCGCTCCCCAATATCATGATAAACACAAACCAGGGCAGGTCCTGAGACCGAACGCTGAGGAACACCGTTTTACTCTTTGGCGGGATACCAGTGTAAATAGATGTAATACTCCTGCAAAAACAAATGATCATGCTTCTGGTGGACCAATTGTTTCTGAAGTTTTAGGATGGGGTTTGTCTGAGGCTTGTGAGGTTCCATGTTATGATGAGGATAACACTTTTTTCTTAGAAAAACTACAAGTGCACCATATTGTAACGAAATGTATGAAGATATACACTGAACAAAAATATAAAAGCAACGTGCTACAATTTCAAAGATTTTACAGGTCATATAAGGAAATCAGTCAATTGAAATAAATTCATTAGGCCCTAATCTATGGATTTCACATGACTGAGAATACAGACATGCATCTGTTGGTCAAAGATACCTTTTTAAAAAAGGTAGGGGCATGGATCAGAGAACCAGTATCTGATGTGACCACCATTTGCCTCATGCAAAGCGACACATCTCCTTCGCATAGAGTTGATCAGGCTGTTGATTGTGGCCTGTAGAATGTTGTCCCACTCCTCTTCAATGGCTGTGCAAAGTTGCTGGATATTGGCAGGAACTGGAACACGCTGTCGTACACATTGATCCATAACATCCCAAACATGCTCAATGGGTGACATGTCTGGTGAGTATGCATGCCATGGAAGAACTGGTACATTTTCAGCTGAATTGTGTACAGATCCTTGGGACTTGGGGCCATGCATTATCATGCTGAAACATGAGGTGATGGCGGGGGATGAATGGCACGACAATGGGCCTCAGGATCTCGTAATAGTATGTCTGTGTATTCAAATTGCCATCGATAAAATGCAATTGTGTTCGTTGTCCGTAGCTTATGCCTGCCCATACCATAACCCCACCTCCACAATAGGGCACTCTGTTCACAACGTTGACATCAGCAAACCGCTCTCTCACACGTCTGCCATCTGCCCAGTACAGTTGAGACCTGGATTAATCTGTGAAGAGCATACTTCTCCAGCGTGCCAGTGGCCATCGAAGGTGAGCATTTGCCTACTGAAGTCAGTTACGACGCCGAACTGCAGTCAGGTCAAGACCCTGGTGTGGACAAGCACGCAAATGAGCTTCCCTGAGACAGTTTTTGACCTTTTGTGCAGAATTTCTTCAGTTGTCCAAAGCCACAGTTTCATCAGCTGTCCTGGTGGCTGGTCTCTGATGATTCCGCAGGTAAAGAAGCCGGATGTGGAGGTCCTGGGCTGGTGTGGTTACACGTGGTCTGTGGTTGTGATACTTCCAGCTTATGGTAGAGAAATTAACATTAAATTATCCAGCAACAGTTCTGGTGGACATTCCTGCAGTCAGAATGCCAACTGTATGTTCCCTCAAAACTTGAGACATCTGTGGCATTGTGTTGTGTGACAAAACTGCACATTTTAGAGTGGCCTTTTACTGTCCCCAGCACAAGGTGCACCTGTGTAATTATCATGCTGTTTAATCAGCTTCTTGATATGTCAAACCTGTCAGGTGGATGGATTATCTTGGCAAAGGAGAAATGCTAGCTAACAGGGATGTAAACACATTTGTGGCAAGAATTTGAGAGAAATAAGCATTTTGTGCGTATGGAAATTATTTTGAATCTTTTACTTGAGCTCATGAAACATTGGACCACATTGGACACTTTACATGTTGCGTTTATATTTTTGTTCAGTGTAGTTTTTAGCTTCTGTCAAAAAACGATCAGCCACTTGGATGACCAAAAAAGACACTTGGTTGGTTGGGAACACTGCCGGCCTTGATTGTCAAAATGGTTTGCTCTTAAAGAAAGATAGATAATTGTTTTCAGTATACTGACTAACAAGGTGTCTGCGTTGAAAAGCATGGTTGAAGTTGAAGATTGAAAAAACATGAAAAAGTTTACTCTGTAGTATTCATGAAAATGCACAAATGAGTGAAAAACAATGTTAAGTTATACAATGGGGACTTGGACTACAGCTTAGTAAAAAAAGACAGGAACTTTAGTTTTTTGTTTACCTGACCAAGGTAAGTCAAAAGCACTGGGTTCTTCCCTCTTTTTTTACCTTCTGTGTCAGGAGCACTGTCCACTGCCCGGAGAGAAGAGCAGCTTTACGGCATCCAAATAAGAAAGTCACTCAAAACTCCCTACTACCCCATGAGACTTCCTACAGTACTATGGATGCCAGGCAGACCGTGTCTTTCAGACACATTGGGTGGACGTACTTATATCACTGGGCTGGGTTCAAGTCACAAAGCAGCAATAATTTGTGCAATTTTAGCTATTTACTTTTGTTTCTTCACATCTGAGCAGACTGTAATTGGTGTAAATCGAGAGCTTATTATACCACCTATGAGTGTCAGTGATATTATAGACACAAATGAGCCACAGAGGTTACCCTAGAATAATGTGCACTTGAACTTCAATCCTAGGCCTGGTTTTGCCCCAACCAGTATTTTCCAACTGCTTATTCATACTCGAAAAAGCCTTTACCTGTAACTGAATGTGGTAGTAGAGCATGGCCAAAGTGGAGGTGGAAAGGCCTCAAACACTGGTTGGTCAACCTGGACCATGAGTTTAGTAGCTAAAGCAAACAGTAGCTCCACTCAAATGTCCCCACAGTGCTCCGTTCCACGACAAGCAGATGGGGAAATTATGAGCTTTTGTGCCTTGTGTATTTATTTCACTCTAAATTAACTAAAAGTATTTTTTGTTGTTGTCAGTCACAGTAACATTGATAAAACGTTGAGTATCTGGAAATGGTCACCGAGTCAGACAGCCCTCTGCCCCTAGGTAGCAAAAGTGACATATAGCCTGGTTATACCAGTCTGAACACTGCATTTACCAATCTGGATGCCAGACTAGACCTTACAGGCAATACTTATCACTCGATCTGGCTACTAGTGTTACTACATTATTACGTCATAGTTTACCTGAGCTCTTATCTCAAGTGTGACTTCCCTACTTCTAACATGTGTTTTTGTGTCTGATGTTTCTGAATCTAAAGGCCCTTCTTTCTGTTTGATGCACTTTATAATTAAGACTACAAAGTAGATCCAGAGAATGGTGCGACTGTCACTCTCCAACAACGGTATCTGCAGTTCATGAAATCAAAAAGCTTTATTCTGTCTGTTGTATGGTTTATTTACAGAACTCTTTATGTTAGGGAAACGTATAAGACCACAGCTGACTACACACAGCAGGTCAAGGCAATACTTATCATCTAAATCTAACCTACGTATACTGTTCAGTCTGATTAGGTCTAGTCCAGGAGTAGCACATGTCAATGAGGTAGTGAATCTACTTTGGGGCAGAGAATGGTGTACAGAGTAGACTACTGCCTGTCTCTTACTGTTCATCACCTTCCAATGGCGTTACCCTGTTACAATCATAGAATTAGAATATCATTCTATTTCTAGAATCCCAATCTATTACTATGGTTAGAATTCTTTCAGCTTCCATCTTGTTCCACTAAATGATTACTACCGTGCAGAATATGAGAAGACTGATGCTGTGTAACAGTTTGAAAATGCCCTTTTCAATATCCTAGACCTGCTGAACTGTCAAATGTTTTCCTCTGTATTTTAAAGACCTAATGTAATATTTCCTTTATGTAAGATATTGTGAATTATATTAAAAAATGACATGTTAAATACATATGCCTTTGTACGTAACTCCTTTCCACTTATTGCTATCCATTGGCATCCACCGTGCCTTGAGGTAAGTGATATTCTGAAATAGTGAACAGGGTGTTTGTTCTCTTATGCAAATAAGAGCATTGGAGCAGAAGCTCTGGGGTTAGTCCCCTTGGATTCTTCAAGGAAATAAAGGAAATACTATAATTGAGATTCACCATGGCTCTTTCTTATGGAGATTCTCCATTGGAAAGGTAACTCCTCTCTCCTCCTTTTGAAAAAGATCAAAGAGAAGAGGCAAGTACATGTGGAAACAAATGCACTTGTATGAATTGAGACTCTCCTTGTCCATAACCGGGTCATCATGCAAATTACGTTTACAGAGGAGGATTCCCAAAAGGTGTAAAGTAGCAAACATTTATTTTGCTAGTTGTTGCAGACATTTTATAGATAAAACTATAAGTAGCATATCGTTTTTAAACGTGGCATGTTTTTCTCCTCCAACAAAACAGCTGATTCAAAGGGGTGTGGCAAATATCAAAACTCTTCCGCGAACGACTCAGGTAGGATAAACATGACTATCTTCAACGAAAGTTGGTTATCGAGTATCAGTATCACTACTTTCACATCATCATCTGCTCATCTATCACCCCAGTGTTAATCTGCTAAAATGTAATTACTTCGCTACTATGGCCTATTTATTGCCTTAGCTCCTCAGCCATTTGCACACACTGTATATAGACTTTATTTTTTTATCTCTTGTGTTATTGACAGTACGCTTGTTTATTCCATGTGTAACTCTGTGTTGTTGTTTGTGTCGCACTGCTTTGCTTTATCCTGGCCAGGGCACAGTTGCAAATGAGAACTTGTTCTCAACTAGCCTACCTGGTTAAATAAAGGTGAAATAAAAAAAATCGAGGAGGGGAGGACACTTCCGTTCGCTTACTGACAAATTGACACTCTCCTCGACCAATTATCGGTTTCCAAGTCATCGAGGAGAGGATGGTCTTTTTACCAAATGAGAATCTCTCTGTGATTCATCTTGTCCTCTCCTACTAGGATGAACCTCAATTGCCTAATCCTCGCCTCTTTCTCAAAACCCATTGGATGAGACAGCCAGAGGCGCCGTCCCTCTGACCTTCTCCTACAATGGGTTTTGAGAAGGAGGCGAGGAGTAGGCAATTGAGATTCTCCCCTAGTCTCCTTGCTTCCCTCTGATGTTTTGTTGATTGGTTATTTGAACATTTTGAGATATAAACCCTGAATAGAACAATCAGAGACCAAACTAGCCATACGAAAATTCCTATGTTATATCACGTGGCTTTTGGCAGACAAATGGCACAAAATCATGATTTATTTGCTCGTGAACTAAAACAAAATAAGCGCTTCTTAAACATGGTAGTTAACCTCCACCCAGAAGAAAAGAGAGGGTTTACACCCAGTCATCACCCCCCTTAAATGAAATGAACAACAATAATTCATACCAGTACAAAACATCAGTTCAAAATGTATGAACAGCAAAAAACACTGAAAGATAATAACAGGCATATTACAGTATGATGTTGGATATTACAGTGAACATTTCCAAACACCAGTAATCAAACTGGAACAACCCCTCCCCTTCAAACTGTGCCTCTATATCAAAGGCTTTCAAACCCCACTGACAAGACTGCCATTCATCACATGCACAAGTCTGTCCTAGGTTACTGGGGCAACAGACCTATTCCTGCCATTCAGCAGGTCAAGACTCCACAGTCCCAGCCATGGAGAGGTCAGGTGCCAGCCTAGGGTAGAGCCCCAGCCCTACACCTCCACACCCAACAGCTCTACTTGTTTCCCCCAGCCTCCTGCTCCTTGGTCAGGCCACGGATAGACAGGTCGTAGACCACCTCTATCTTCTCCACGTCGTACTTGAGGCCGTCGTAGCGCTTCCTCAGGGGGTCGTTCTTGAGGTTAAGCAGTCGGAAGCCAGAGTCCAGCTCGTTGGAGATTCGGAGGGGGTGGCCATAGTCCCCTGCTGTGACGCTGTTCACCGCCAGGCGAGACTAGAGAGAACAGACACAGATGAGTTTATACATGTAAATAATCCATCCAAAACGTAATCATATATTATTGAAAATGCTATTGTCTGATGTTATAGAATTTACGAAGCCACATAATTCATTCTCACCAGTTCACTGGCCATGATCAGCACACCTGCCAGGTAATCTTCAACATCCAGGTGGAATCCCTTCTTTCGCACCACCTCGACTGCAAGAAATAGGCAAAATGTATGACCACCACAGCACACTACTTGACTGCCGATTGACTGTGAGAGAAACAGTCTGCGAATGCACCCATTCCCTTAAGAAAAGCTAAACTCAAGGCAATAGGTGCATTCGTATTAGCTTGCTCATGGTGGGCAGAGATTTACCAATGGAATGGTCTAAAATGTTCAAACTCCATCCACCGGGGGAACCGGGCAAGCTAAAAAAAAGCACCAAAATGAACTGATACCTACTTCCTAGTATTTGTGCCACTTCATCGCGTGTCATGAGAGACGCACTCTCCAGGTAGACCTCGAACGCTGCCAGGAAGGCCAGGCGCTGCAGAACAAACCTCGAGTGCTCATGGAACCTAGAAGCAGAGTGGAGGATGGAAAATGACATGTAAGATTGTCCTTTCAATAACAAGGAGAGAAGACACGCAGATATTATCATTCCATCTCTTCACATGGTAATACAGTGACTTGAAATTTCCCTTGAATTTCATTCTGTGGACCGGGAACTGTGAATAAGTAGTTATGAATACGTAGCCAACTTCAGATTCACCCATGTGTAGGGCCTACCTGTAGTACTGCTCCACTGGGAACTTGTTTTTGAGTTCTCCAAGTTGCGTACAAAACAGTTCCTTGGCCTTTGCGCACTTACCGGGGACTTGTGACAGACAGGGGGACAAGAAAGAGACGTTTACCTGTAATGCTGTTCCAGGGGGAATTTTGGTTTGAGCTCTCCAAAGTACATACGGACTGTGCTTAACAGTTCCAGAGCAATTACACACTTACTGGGAACTAGAGTGACAAAACAGAAACCGTTATGTCAAGGTGATGGAGACCTGCAAAGCAATGAGTCAGTCAGGAAGGTAAGCCACCATAAGTGATAGTCCAGAGTAGTATTCACTAGGCTAAAAACAGAAGAAACCGGAACACAACAAGTTAGGGACTACCTTAACTGATTGCAAAACGTTTTGCTACGGTTCACTAATGAATAACTAACTTACACCCCATGTGATTGGGCACTCACTCTCTTTGAAGCCAGATGGTTGATGGACACTTGGAGCAGGGTCAGGATCTCCCTCGCCGTCTGTTCCAGAACCTGCACCACTTTTCTTATGTCCTGCGAGAGAACGTCCGCTGTTAGCTAGCAAGACATGTGTAGTTATGATTCTGAAGAAATGAAATGCATGCATGTGTCCTATCAGCGGCCCTGACGTTAGTTAGCAATACATACAGTGCCTTGCGAAAGTATTCGGCCCCCTTGAACTTTGCGACCTTTTGCCACATTTCAGGCTTCAAACAAAGATATAAAACTATTTTTTTTGTGAAGAATCAACAACAAGTGGGACACAATCATGAAGTGGAACGACATTTACTGGATATTTCCAACTTTTTTAACAAATCAAAAACTGAAAAATTGGGCGTGCAAAATTATTCAGCCCCCTTAAGTTAATACTTTGTAGCGCCACCTTTTGCTGCGATTACAGCTGTAAGTCGCTTGGGGTTTGTCTATCAGTTTTGCACATCGAGAGACTGAAATTTTTTCCCATTCCTCCTTGCAAAACAGCTCGAGGTCGGATGGAGAGCATTTGTGAACAGCAGTTTTCAGTTCTTTCCACAGATTCTCGATTGGATTCAGGTCTGGACCTGAATGTTTGACAGTGGGGATGTTGTGTTCAGGGTGATGAGCTGTGTTGCTTTTACGCCAAACATAACGTTTTGCATTGTTGCCAAAAAGTTCAATTTTGGTTTCATCTGACCAGAGCACCTTCTTCCACATGTTTGGTGTGTCTCACAGGTGGCTTGTGGCAAACTTTAAACAACACTTTTTATGGATATCTTTAAGAAATGGCTTTCTTCTTGCCACTCTTCCATAAAGGCCAGATTTGTGCAATATACAACTGATTGTTGTCCTATGGACAGAGTCTCCCACCTCAGCTGTAGATCTCTGCAGTTCATCCAGAGTGATCATGGGCCTCTTGGCTGCATCTCTGATCAGTCTTCTCCTTGTATGAGCTGAAAGTTTAGAGGGACGGCCAGGTCTTGGTAGATTTGCAGTGGTCTGATACTCCTTCCATTTCAATATTATCGCTTGCACAGTGCTCCTTGGGATGTTTAAAGCTTGGGAAATATTTTTGTATCCAAATCCGGCTTTAAACTTCTTCACAACAGTATCTCGGACCTGCCTGGTGTGTTCCTTGTTCTTCATGATGCTCTCTGCGCTTTTAACGGACCTCTGAGACTATCACAGTGCAGGTGCATTTATACGGAGACTTGATTACACACAGGTGGATTGTATTTATCATCA
Organism: Oncorhynchus mykiss; assembly: GCF_057628025.1. Classification (NCBI taxonomy): domain Eukaryota; kingdom Metazoa; phylum Chordata; class Actinopteri; order Salmoniformes; family Salmonidae; genus Oncorhynchus; species Oncorhynchus mykiss. The sequence goes on from NC_143024.1 coordinate 69,242,850, forward strand.
TTAGTCATTTAGGTCTAAATTGGATCATTCAGAGATCCTCAGTGAACTTCTGGAGAGAGTTTGCTGCACTGAAAGTAAAGGGGCTGAATCATTTTGCACGCCCAATTTTTCAGTTTTTGATTTGTTAAAAAAGTTTGAAATATCCAATAAATGTCGTTCCACTTCATGATTGTGTCCCACTTGTTGTTGATTCTTCACAAAAAAATACAGTTTTATATCTTTATGTTTGAAGCCTGAAATGTGACAAAAGGTCGCAAAGTTCAAGGGGGCCGAATACTTTCGCAAGGCACTGTACATTTGCACACAGTGTTGAACATACAGTGCATTTAATGGATGTTATTATATTCCTCACATATTCAATGCAAACCTTACTGACTGTATAACTGACTGTGAGTAAATTGCTAGTGGTTCGGTGCTAGCTCGATTGACAAAAACATTAGCTAGCAGCCTGTTGATTGATTACTTCTTATTTCTTGATCCGCACTCAGAAAAGCCTGCATGTAGCTGAACATTTCCGTCACAGACATATTACACAAGTATTTTGCAAAAATATATGCTAGTTTGGTTCTTTCTGCAAAATGAATCTGAATATGTGTAACAGTATAGCTTCAGTCCTTTTCCTCACCCCTACCTGGGCTCCTCTGCACACATCAACAACTGCCTCCCACGATGCCCAACACTCCACAAAAACCGCGGGGAACCAAGGGGAACAAGTACTTCAAGGGCTCAGAGTGAGTGACGTCACCGATTGAAACGCTGTTAGCGCGCACCCGCTAACTAGCTAGCCATTTCACATCGGTTACATATGCATAGCCATCTCGAATTCCGATATAAAATGTGTTTTCTCAAAATACCGGGATGCCACGTGTCCTGCTTATATCAATACGCTCATAACTTAAGCATTATGAAACTTCTATTCGATCAAATAAACATCACGTAGCAAATAAACCATTCATTTTGTATTTATTATTTATTATTAAACAGTAACATGCAAAACACAAGAAACAGAACAGCCAGGGGGATTACACAAAGAAATCAGGAAGAGAACCAAAAAACTATAATACAAATCCACATTATATATAAACAAATACAGACATGTAGCAACAACAAACAAAAAAAACATTTTGTTTTGTAAACGTTTTAAAGATTCTAAATAGTTTTCCAAATCATATTTGTTTTAAATAAGAAAAGGGCCCTTTTCTTCATAAATGTTTATTTGTGTATGAAAAATGTTCCCAATAAAATAAATAGTTTTATGATGTACTGACGTTCAATTGTGTAACCAGAGTAGTAAAATAATATGTCAAATTTAGATATATCAGTGGTTGTATGCATTTTCTTGCCATGGTATAGTTTAACATGAGTCCAGAACACCTCACTATGTAAACAATTACATAATAAGTGTTCCATAGATTCATTTTCTAGTTCACAAAAACAGCATTCACTGGTAACATCAGGTATATACTTTGAAATCAAGCTATTACACGGATATAATCTATGGAAAATCTTAAAGGAGATGTCCTATACTTTATTGGTCACCATACATTTGTGTGGAGTGAGCCTAGCACAGCGCAAGTTTACATCAAACGATGAAGCCCAAAAACATATTGCAGAGGGAATAGATTTCCTGTAGAAAATATCCCTTCATAAACGATTGTTGAATTTCTTATATAGTAAACCTATGCCATTCACCTGGATATCGCTTACAATAATGTTCCAAAATATGCATTATTCTGAAGTAAAGATTTTATCCCACTAGGTATAGCTTTTATAACAGTGTCATATTCCTTGCTTGAAACCTCAAAGTTGTATCTTTCCATAAATTATCTCTGCGTAAATAGATTCCCACTAATACTAACTAATGTGCTGACAAGGACAATGATTTTCGAGAACCAGTTACGGTAAAATCTGGTTTCTATGTAATATCGACCCATTATTCCATATAAACATTTATGAGGTGAAAAGTTGTTGCCATTCATTTTTGTGTTGAGCAAATTCGACACTCATTGACCTCCATACAAAACTCCTTGCTTGGTCTTGCATGGGGACTTCGTAAATGTGTGCATTTAGATGATGTCATAATTTCCCTACATCATCGATTGTTCGTTCACCCGTTCCTAGTATTGCCGCGTTCGGAGCTTGTCGGAACTAGGAAAGTTGAAGATTTCCGCGTTTCCTAGTTCCGACTAGCATATGAATGCGGCATTTTGCGCAACGTTTTTCACTGCAGTTCCAAAGGTCGTCGCTAGTTACCACAGCCACAAAGTCATAAACTTCGCCTATTTCTACAATTTATCTTCTTAAAATATGATTTTAACCCTAACATTAACCACACTGCTATCCCTTATGCCGAACCCTAACCTTAAATGTAGTAGCCAATTTTGACTGTGGCCGAGTGCCATCTAGTGGAAACCAGTTACAAATGATCAAGATAATGAAAATGTATCCATTGTACAATGTACATTGCAGAATAATATGAAATATGAATATAACGAGGAAATGTTTGTTTGTTGTGTTCATTTATTTGTCTCCAAATAGAACACTTAAATCTAAAAGTACAATACATGCAAAAACATATTTAATATAATATCTGTTATTTCTGTCCTTTTTTATACATTATCAATATGAAAAACATCCCATGTCCACTAGATGACAACCATAGTCCAGATTTTCAGTGAAGACAAATCCACTAAGCTTTATCCCCATTTTTCAGTTAGACAATAGCTCTTCTGGTCTTTCGTTTAAGCATATCACTAATACAAAACATAACTGCACACTGATTCTTCGTATGTCTTGTATGTCATATTGTGTAATTAACCATTATTCATATGCAAATATTTTGAAAACTGAATATATGCAGTGAAAAACATTTGTAGCAAAACACAGCAGACAACTCCTGTAACACGACATAGTGAATACCTTGTCTCTACAAAGACCAAAGGAACCATATAAGTGCTTGCCATCACAGAGTGGGTGGTTTCAAGGCATTCCCAGCCTCTGACAGACTATTTGCTGTTTTCTGAGGGTTCTGTAAGTTCTGGGGTGTCGTGTTCTTGGCTGCAGCTGCCTTGTCGCTTTGTGCTCGGATCAGTTTCTCTCTCTCTAGGGCTTTCTCCATCTCTGTGTAGTAGTCCAGGGCCTTACGCACCGGGTCTATGATGTGCTGCTACAGGGGCACAGAGAGGAAAAGGGATCTGGATATGTTTACACAAATATGGCAGCTAGTCAGTGCTTTAGTTGGGCCAGTGCCAACCAGTACAGAATACCGGCACAGCTGCACCTTGCATTTTCTACTGCTTGAGTAACGGCACCCCTTTTCACTCCAAAATATTCACTCTTAAATATTCACTCTAAAATATGAATGAGTCCCAGTACCTTTTGATTCCACTTCATGCAGAGCAGTTGGGGATGAAGTTGCATCACAGTGAAGCTACATTAGTGTAGTGGTTGTAGACCGGGAGCTCTTACCTCCAGGCAGGGGAAAAGGTTAGCCAGCTCAATGAAGAGGGGTAAGAGGACGAAGCCAATGAAGCCTGTCTGAGAGGATGGCTTGGTCACCTTGTCCCTGTCCATGAACGGGGTGACAGGAAGACCCTCCAGCTTCTCCTTGTCACTCTGAGGGAGGCCAGTTGAGAGCAGGACTGAATTAATATTACATTGTAGTAGGCTATCTCTATGATACACAGTAGCATACCATTTCGAATGAAGCAGTGTTTTAGCCACACATTCCAAGTTGTATGCTGGAAGTTATATTGGAACATAACCAATATCTGTGTTTTGGTGCTTAGTTACCTGGTTGTAGAACTCCTGCAGGAGGCAGTCTAACCAGGGTTCAGCCACATCCATAGGCCGTGCTTCGTTGGAGATGTCACTCACTTTGATCATGATCATCATCAGCTGGAGGGAGACAGGGGGGATATACACTATTGTTCAGAAGTTTGGGGTCACTTAGAAATGTCATTGTTTTTGAAAGAAAAGCAAAAAAAATCCATTCAAATAACATAAAATTGAGCAGAAATAGTGTAGACATTGTTAATGTTATAAATGACGATTGTAGCTGGAAACGGCTGATTTTTAATGGAATATCTACATAGGCGTACAGAGGCCCATTATCAGCAACCATCACTCCTGTGTTCCAATGGCACATTGTGTTAGCTAATCCAAGTTTATCATTTTAAAAGGCTAATTGATCATTAGAAAACACTTTTGCAATTATGTTAGCACAGCTGAAAACTGTTGTGCTGATTAAAGAAGTGTCAACAGTGAACGGTAGTGTACATATCACTTTAATCCAGTCAGGAAGAGCCCCAGGCTGGTACCCTATCGGCACGAGTAGATACCAAGATTCTCCCATCTGATGTTGCTAGGCAACATGGCTGTAGACTCCTATGGTAACATGGCAACATCTGACTAAAAAGGAACAGGGAGTACCAGGATGACATTTACCTGACATCCAGTCAGGGTGACATTTACATGACACCTCATAAACACTGGGCTAAACATAGGACTATTTCTGAAACATACTGTTTATTCATATCCTTTCTTACCACATCTCTGTGGTCCTTGTTGCTGAAGTCAAAGACAAGCAGGATGGACTTGAATTTGTTCAGGATCTCATTATGTCTCGTCATATCAGTGGCCAGGATGCATCTAAGAATAAATGAAATGCCTTGAGTTGATGCACTCGCCACACATTACGGTTAGATCAAAGTAAACATATATTTGTGTTGGTGAAGAGGATGCAAAGAAATACATTCTTACTTGATTATGCCCTCTCTTATCCGTTTATACTGTTCAGTTGTCAGATTTCTGAAAATGTTGTTTTCATTCTGTAAGAAAGACAAACACTTTACTGTTGACATCTGAAAAGTTGGCCCACACACACCACAGCCCAACTTCAGTCACCCATGCCAATACCACCCATAACTTCTCCAGTCATCCATACTCATACCTTCTCCAGGATCTCAAAAGCCACAGCACAGTGGTGGTTCTCAAGGGGGGAAATGTCATTGTAGCGCAGGGCCAGTTCTGTACGAGCATTTATCTGAAAAATAGAGCTGATAGTGAGTTATCAATTCACACACACACACACACACACACACACACACACACACACACACACACACACACACACACACACACACACACACACACACACACACACACACACACATCTGTGGTAGTCAGATAGATAGGTCACCTGGTAAGCATTGTTGTATCCCGTGTGATCAAGGTCGTGACAGACTGCAGAGGTCAGCATGGTGAGCAGGTCAATGCTGTCAATCTTACTTTTCAGGTCCGTCAGCCAGATCAGCCCATACATCTATCAGAGAATAAATAATTGCAAGAGCAGCAGTCCAGAGAGAATACAACTCAATGATGGATAATTGCTATAACATTCATCCACAGGAATTATATTAATAGAAACATTGACATTTGTTTTTGTTGATTTCTAAAGGACTTTTAATGGTGGTGTGCTGTTGCACTGGTGTGTTATTGCATGTTATTTAAACTGTATATGCCAGGTTGTTCATTCTACATCATGGCAGGTTGTTATCCCCTGTGGGTAATAACGCAATGTCTTAACCGGCAAACCTCTGAATGATTATATTGAGTCTATTTCTAAAATCGGTTAAGGGGTCTGGATGTCCTAACCAATCAGGGTTTAGGGTGATTGGATAATTGGATCATTTTATATGATTGCACAGAGGAATGGGACTACATGATTTCCCCTGACCACCCTCTTTTTCACACACACACACACACACACACACACACACACACACACACACACACACACACACACACACACACACACACACACACTCTCTCTCTCACCATCTGGGTGACACAGAAGCAGTGTTTGAAGTTGTGGAAGGGGATGTTGTTGTAGCGTTTGTACACCTCATACAGGAACTTGTGCAGCACCTCAGGCTCTATGTTAAAGGTGGCAATGAAGTCCAGGTCTGTGTACATGACCTGCAGTAGAACCATGATCTCTGCATCCTCCCACTGCCTGCACACACATAGCAGGACAAGTCAAGTGTCAAAAGGTCAAATCATTCATTTTTAGGTCATAAAACCGCTTGTGTATATACTGACAATCACAAGTATAGCTTTCTTGAGATGAATATAGGTGTGCCCCAGGGTTCCATTTTAGCTCCTGTGTTGTTCTCAATTTTTATTAATGATTTGGGGAATTGGGATGCAACCAGCAAAGTTACATCTGTATGCAGATGATACAGTTATATATTCATGTGCTCCTTCTCTAGTTCAGGCTGTTGAAGAGCTCCAGACTGCTTTTCAGTCACTTTTCAGTCACTCCCTTTATGGTCTCAAACTGGTCTTGAATGTACAAAAAACGAAATTCATGACCTTTACCAGAGCTAGAACTCTGCCAGAGAACATTAGCATTGTCACATCTGGTAGCTTATCCATTGAAAGTGTCATCCTACAAATATCTAGGTATTTGGTTGGATGACAAGTTGTCCTTTAAAGTTCATGTGGATAATCTTGTGACAAAGCTTCAATTGAAATTGGGTTTTTATTTTTGTAATAAGGCTTGCTTCCCACTTATGGCTAGAAAGAAGCTTGTTCAGGCCACTTTTCTCTCTGTAAGTGATTACGGTGACTTGTTGTATATGCGTGCAACCTCATCCGTCTTACAGAGACTGGACTCTTTATCATGCATCCTTGCCCTTTATTACAAATGCCAAGTCACTCACCCACCATTGCACATTGTACTAAATTGTAGGTTGGACCTCACTTTATATGTGCAGAAAGATACATTTGTATGTGTTCATCTACTGTACAAAGCCCTTTTGGGTAAACTCCCTCTTTACCTCTGTAGTCTGGTCTCCTACACTACTAGCAGTTACCATACCCGATCTGCTAGGTGGTTGCTACTTAGTCCTTAGGACATTCACAGTATTAGGCAAGACTGCCTTCTCTTCTTGTGCACTAAACACATGGAATAACGTAAAATCCATGCTTCATCAGGATATGTTAGTGCCACTGAATGAATTTACAATATTGATTGGAGACTCTGTTACAGAGGAGTGTAAATGCTTTTTTTTAAAGGTTGTTGTATTGTTGTATGTTTTAATTATGTAATATATTGATTGTTGCTGCCTTCTTGGCCAGGTCTCCCTTGAAAAAGAGACTCTGGGTCTCAATGGGCTTTTTAAATATATATATTTTTAAACACGGTACTAACTGTAACCTACTGTATGCTTCATATGTAGCAATAACCACTTTAAATGTGCCCTTTAATGTCCTGACCAAGGGTCGATAAATAAGGTAAAGTGATGGATTAATAGATTTCTGGATGCAGTAGCTCCGGGTGAGCTGCCCTTTTGACTAATCTCTGTACGGGTCTAACAAACACTTACTTGGAATATTTAATCATATACAGTGCCTGGCGAAAGTATTCGGCCCCCTTGAACTTTGCGACCTTTTGCCACATTTCAGGCTTCAAACATAAATATATAAAAATGTATTTTTTTGTGAAGAATCAACAACAAGTGGGACACAATCATGAAGTGGAACAACATTTATTGGATATTTCAAACTTTTTTAACAAATCAAAAACTGAAAAATTGGGCGTGCAAAATTATTCAGCCCCTTTACTTTCAGTGCAGCAAACTCTCTCCAGAAGTTCAGTGAGGATCTCTGAATGATCCAATGTTGACCTAAATGACTAATGATGATAAATACAATCCACCTGTGTGTAATCAAGTCTCCGTATAAATGCACCTGCACTGTGATAGTCTCAGAGGTCCGTTAAAAGCGCAGAGAGCATCATGAAGAACAACGAAGGTGGGAGACTCTGTCCATAGGACAACAATCAGTCGTATATTGCACAAATCTGACCTTTATGGAAGAGTGGCAAGAAGAAAGCCATTTCTTAAAGATATCCATAAAAAGTGTTGTTTAAAGTTTGCCACAAGCCACCTGTGAGACACACCAAACATGTGGAAGAAGGTGCTCTGGTCAGATGAAACCAAAATTGAACTTTTTGGCAACAATGCAAAACGTTATGTTTGGCGTAAAAGCAACACAGCTCATCACCCTGAACACACCATCCCCACTGTCAAACATGGTGGTGGCAGCATCATGGTTTGGGCCTGCTTTTCTTCAGCAGGGACAGGGAAGATGGTTAAAATTGATGGGAAGATGGATGGAGCCAAATACAGGACCATTCTGGAAGAAAACCTGATGGAGTCTGCAAAAGACCTGAGACTGGGACAGAGATTTGTCTTCCAACAAGACAATGATCCAAAACATAAAGCAAAATCTACAATGGAATGGTTCAAAAATAAACATATCCAGGTGTTAGAATGGCCAAGTCAAAGTCCAGACCTGAATCCAATCGAGAATCTGTGGAAAGAACTGAAAACTGCTGTTCACAAATGCTCTCCATCCAACCTCACTGAGCTCGAGCTGTTTTGCAAGGAGGAATGGGAAAAAATGTCAGTCTCTCGATGTGCAAAACTGATAGAGACATACCCCAAGCGACTTACAGCTGTAATCGCAGCAAAAGGTGGCGCTACAAAGTATTAACTTAAGGGGGCTGAATAATTTTGCACGCCCAATTTTTCAGTTTTTGATTTGTTAAAAAAGTTTGAAATATCCAATAAATGTTGTTCCACTTCATGATTGTGTCCCACTTGTTGTTGATTCTTCACAAAAAAATACAGTTTTATATATTTATGTTTGAAGCCTGAAATGTGGCAAACGGTCGCAAAGTTCAAGGGGGCCAAATACTTTCGCAAGGCACTGTATATTCAGAGAACAGTTTTGAAAGTGGTCCTAGTGTACATGTCACAAAAATATGGGTTATTGTATGGTAGCTAGGGTTTAAAAATTCCAGTAACTTTAAATAAATTCCCTGGTTTTCCCAAAATCCTGTTTGGAGGATCCCAGAACCAAGAGGAATTAAGCAGGAAATCCGAAACCCTCCAACCAGGATTTCTGGAAAAGTAGGGAATTTATTGACAGTTCCCTGAATTTCGTAACCCTAATGGTAGCTTTAGTTTTTTCCCCAAGTGGCCAATATATATTCCATATTTTGAAGTGAGGTATTCACCTTATGTTAGTTCTAAAAGGCCCTGAAGTAATACACACTGTAACCAAACAGGACTGAAAGCTGTGATGTGTATGTTGTACGCATAATGCATCCTTCAAAAGTGCCCGTGTTAACGAAGCTTGTTATAAAGACCTCCTTTTGATTGGTAAACCCATAGCAGACAGCCATTCATATTGATATGAGCCTGTACGACAGATGAAAGGGTTGAATAACCCCATCCTCTTCAGGCCCTGCTCCCTGTCTCTCCCTGTCTCTCTTTTGAAGCAGCAGGTGCAGATGCTGTTTGTTTATCACACAACAGAGACATTGCTCGACCCTCTCACCTCCCACGCACAACCAGCACTCACAGGACCCTGTCTGTAGTCTCTCTGTAACTCCTACTGTGTAAAAAAGACCATTAGCACATTTTCTAAGGAAAGTACAAAAAAGGAAAATAGATGGGGAACTCGCCAGTTGTCAAAAGTTGGGGTCTTGAGGTACTGTCTCACTTCTTCTGAAACCTCCAGAGAACTATGGAGAACATAGAATAGTAATTTTGTTATTTTCATCTCAAATTTTTATAATATCCAAATTGTGATCTCAATTGCAACACCACTATTCAAGCAATGGAGTCTTGATAAGAGTGGCACAGCCTATTCATCTGATAACACATGGTCTCTATCATCATTGAGCGTAAGTAAACATGCCTCATCTGCAGGAACTTTTCCCGTACATGTTCACATTCCTCTCTGGTCTTGCGCAGTGTTCTCTTGTGGTAGAAAGGAGAGGGCTTCTGTGTTCCCTCAGATAGCTCTTTGAATAGGCCCAGCCAGCTGAGATGCTCAACACTCTGTGGAGACACAGATACACTAGGCTAGGCAGACACAGTGAACTTACATGATACTGGTATATGAATGAGCCTTTACACATAATTTAACAAATTCTATCTGTACAGCATCAATAACACAACGTACCTCAAGTTTCTCCCGGAATGAATCCACCTGTCTCTTCATCTCGTACACGACTGCAGGAGTCTCACCAGCCTCAATCAGGATCTTCTTCTCCAAGCCCTGCAGTCTGGGGTACAAAACAGATGGCCCTCCTGACTCACACAGCCCTGAAGTCTATGGCAATGCTCCCTCGAAGCTGCGGGTGTGCATGGGCACACAGCACCCGGGACTGCCAAAGAAGAAATATCAGCCCACGTAGAGAAGAACGAGATTCAACTTCACTCAACTTTCTATAGTTTACCCCATTAGTTAATTAACACTATCAATGTTTTCCTTTACTGTGGGAATTGTGATTTAATCAATGCAATATTAGCCACTTTCAAGGCAATATACAAAAACAAAACAAATTATGCAAGAGATTTTGTTGTAGGCAGAACGCATCCGAGTCCCGTACTCTACATAGACCGGTGCGCCATAACCAATCAGAGTTGCAGTAGGCGTATATGCAAATGAGCCATTTCCATACAGTATATGGATCTGTGCCGTTCACTTTGAACTGGACTGTTTCTACAGCTTGAGCGGTCGTGAGTAGATGCGCTTGTTTTGAGATCAAAGTGAGAGCTTGATATAGCGACATGTGGACATTTGTTCATATCCTTTGCTAATTAGTGAGGTATTATCCCAGTTATAGATCATTTGTAGTCAGCATTGGGGGAGTGATTGCCTCCTAAAAGAGCACAAAACGTATGCATTTCTAGACATCTTTGAAAAGCGAGTCAAGTAAAGAGACTTTTTTTTGTCTCAAAAGGGGCAGTGTTGTATTTTAAGACTGGCTACTTAGCTTATTAAAGCCTATAGGCAGAGTACCCCATAATTTGTCTGATTCTCTGTAATAATGTTATGGGAACAATGATGCACTTTATTTTGTAAAGTGGTTTCTTGCATCAAACAACAACATCATTTGCAGCCACCTCCTTGTCTGAAGGACAAGTGGATAAACAGGTTAATGTCAATCCCTGCATTTTTTGTTCAAAAGTCTCATAGAATGTAGGACTACATTGAACACCACACATTGGCTGATACTATTGGCTGAATGATAGAACAACTATTTCCATGTTCAAATGTTATGGGAGGCATTTTCTCCATTGTTTTTGATGGTAAGCCACTCTGGTCTGCCACTCTGGTAGGCCTACATTTTGATCAAATAGCCACAGTAGCCTACGTAACCACTGTTAAAACTAACTTAAAGCGGGTACAACCTCAGTGTTCACAGTAAACACACGCAGGAAGTTGCACAGAATTTTTCACAACGTTCAAGTTTGCGCTCAGCAGACCTGAGATTTGCTCAGTGACTAAAACAATTAGAGGGAACATTGGTCTGGGGTACAGAACATGTGGTTTTCCTGACTCCCACAGCCCTGCAGTCTGGGGTACAGAACATATGGTCTTCCTGACTCACACAGCCCTGCAGTCTGGGGTACAGAACATATGGTCTTCCTGACTCACACAGCCCTGCAGTCTGGGATACATAACATATGGCCCTCCTGACTCACACAGCTTGATCCCTTACATGGTCTGACAGTTTCAGAATGGGCCCCAACCTTGAGAATGGTCACTCCTGTATACACCATGTCAGCCTTACCTTTTCTCCATGGAGGAGAGGTCAAATCCTAGTGCCACAGCAAGCTCCACTCCTTCAACATGAGGTACACAATTAAAATATTAACATCAATATACACAGGCCCTAATGAAACAAACAAGAGTTACAACACAATAACAATGCAAGTATGCCCACTGTCAGCCAATGTCTCTGGCGCCATGGCAGAGAATACCTAATGGCTCACTGTTGCAGTCAGCAGCCACCACCTCTAGCTTATAACAGGAGTTAGGACTGTTGGGCTCCAGGCGCGGGGAGATGTTGATGATGTTGCCCTTAGGGTTGTACAGCTTCAGAATGTCATGGGGTCCTGCCTCAGCTGCAGAGCGGAACAGATCTTGAAAGTAACAAACACACACGTGCATGCAAACACAGACAACATTTTAAGTTGATCTCCTGTGAAAATAGCTCAGGCAACCAATACTGAACACTTCAATTAACACTAGTTTCGAGTTTTGTAATCAAACACACACAAACACCCCCTAGATCTCTCTCTGTACAGCAGGTGAACAAAATAATAGGTTTTTATGTGCTCAGCAGCTTGGCCAAGCTTTTGTCAATGCCATTCATACACACAAAGATTAGAAGAGAGGGACTATTATTGCCCGAGGCAGCTCTGTAAAGGGGTAATCTAAAGCTATCAATTCACACCGTGTCTGTGCCTAAATAGACGTGCAAAACATCTACCAAAGGAATAAAAGGGAGAAGAAAAGAGGCGAAATGAGAAGGTAAAGGATTCGAGAGATCATTTCAAACCCACGATCAATTGCACTTTATGATTGCATTTTATATCAATGCTATTTTTGTGCGCTACAAAGGGGTTTATAGGCAGTCAAATCTACAGACAGTAGGCAGAATCTTTGAAAGAAAATGAATTCTCATTACATTAGCATCTATGAGATGGATCTCAAGTTATTTGATCCCTGAATGAAATTACATTCCTTTATGCCTGTCCTTGGTACTGTTTGGAAAATAATACTATTGACATGTTATGTATTTATTTATTTTAATGGACTTTCAATAACCCCTTCCCTCTATCTCATTAGAGTAACAACCCACAACTATGCTGAGACCTCAATAACCCTCACATCAATACGTCACATCTCGACTCTATTCTAAAGATGCCATATGTACACCATATGTTAGCTTTGACACAAATGTAAGTGCAGAGTGTTGTTGTCAGCTGCACCTGTGTCTGTCTCTATCCTGCTGAAGCATCAAGCATGCACTATTTCTCTCTATCAATTCAGAGACTGTTTGCTTCTTTTGATGAAGACAATGATTGCAGGTCTTACATAATAATGATTGCACTTACATAACTATTTTAGGTCTCAGTGCTTTACTTGAGTTCTGATCCATTGTTGGATCTGGTAGAGAAGCAATAAAAGTGCTTTGTGATTTTAACCTTTCCATGTATGTACTTTGTTTATATATTTCAAATCAATTAAAAAATCAACGTTTATTGGATGTGTACACAGTATAGCAGATGTTATTGTGGGTGTAGAGAAATGCTTGTGTTACTAGCTCCTAACAGTGCTGTGAAATGTCAAACAAGTATACAAATCATAAATATTTCAGAGGTTTTGAGAGGTTTCTCATATCAGAGTAATGAGTTCAAAATCAAGCTTCAGACAACAGTACAATTTGATGATATTTCAAAGACACCAAAATAAAAAGGTGATATTATTTTAATTGCCTACCTTTGACATCCTGGGCAGGGCAATCCACTGGAAACTCTGCCTGCTCTGGTCTTCCATTCACAGTAAAGTAGATTATTTTTGTTGCCATATCAGTTTTTAAAGCCACTGCCCTCACTGTTTTGAATTTATTGTGTGACCACATTAATTTAGTAGAGACCCACTCCAACGACCCCTCCTCCCTCTCCCTCTGACACACACACACACACACACACACACACCCTCCCTTTGCAACAATTGAATCTGATGCCATGGATTTCCATAAACATTACACTTCTCATATGATATACATTTTATTCAAAGTGATATTGCAAGTATTTTTCGGTACTCACTATTTTCCAAACTGTCATCATTAGTTATTGTGAATAATATTGTTTTTGTGGTCAAGATAAGGCTTGCTGTCTTGATACCTCCAAAACGATATATGACGCTGTCTCTCATGTATATGCTGAGTCTAGTCACGTGTGTTAATGACGTCTGAAAGAAGAAAACGTGTTTTCGGTCTCGCGAATCGCCAAATAAGTGCCATGAGAGAAACTAAGGCACCGGTGGCTACTAAGCCGGCTAAAGCTTTTTTGGCTCTGAATCTGAAAGAGGAGCCTGAATTCAAGACGAAAGTCCAGGAGATGAAGAAGCGACCCAAAAAGGTTGGTTTGCCCAAATTGCACTGGACTGAAATCCACATCATGCACGTGGGGCCAAGTTCTCAAGCTAGCTAGAGTCTTAATACCCAAAGCCTATACATTTTATTCTAAACAATAGATATGTTCGTTTATCTAATCACATTGTTTCCGCAAGGGGTGTGCTATAGCCGCAGTATCCTGGTAGGTAGCTAACTAGCAAGCTAGCTAACAGTAGCTAACGCCTAGCTAGCTAACGTCACACAAAATTCAATCCAGTTTCTAAACCCAGAGACGCAACATCGCGAGACTTCCGGGAACGCTTGAGAAGCAGACCAAATACATTTTTATTGGTCACATACACGTGTTTAGCAGATGCTATTGCAGGTGTAGCGAAATTCTTGTGTTTCTAGCTCCAACAGTGCAGTAATATTTAACAAGTTATATCAAACAATTTCACAACAATACACACATTTTAAAGTGAAGGAATGGAATTAAAAATATATAAATATTTGGATGAGCAATGTCAGAGCGACGTAGACTTAAGATACAGTATAACGTAAACTCACATAAACTCGTACATCGCCATGGTCCGTACAATTGCCCTTATTTTAGCGCCCCAAAAACGTAATAGTTCAAGATGAACTGTAATGTCAATGCCACTGTAAAGCACAATGTCTCCCCTTTCCAACAGAATCAATTACATGACATAAACACTGCCCGTTTCTGCATAATTCAAGCATGCAATGAGCCCCGGTGGTGTTAATAATGGGATATGTAGGAGGGTGAGCCGGTCAAGGATCGATTCAGACAAGGTGGTCTATTGTATGACAAGTGACAGTTTAATTATGAGTAAAGATATCTGGTACAACGTATACGGGCCATTTCATTCGGTTCTTAAGGAACCAGCAGAAAAGAAGCGCAGATAACAGAGTGCACATGTCTCATATACAGAACAGAAAGTAGGTTGATTCTAGAAGATCGGGTCTTCGGGTTGGTTCAGGCTGAGGTGTAGTCTTCTTGGATTGGCCCTGTTGGGCCGTCCGTCATCCCTCTGAGTCTTGTTCTTTGCCACACAATGTTCAGCTAAAAAGGAGATTAGGTGTGTGCGCTGTCCTCAGTCACACAATGTTCGGCTAGAAAGGAGATTAGGTGTGTGCGCTGGTTTCTGCAAGTCAAGGCTGTCTCTTCCTCCCAATGTGTGGGTGTATGTCTTATCTGTGTGTCCTCGGCAGTTAGTGTGTGTAATGTGTGTGTGCTGTGTGTGTGGGTGTGGGAGCTATCCTGTATGGGACCTAACATGTTTTACTGTGAAAATACGTTGTCTCAGTTATAGCAATGTAATAGCAGTAGGCTGGTCACCTGCATAAGAAATAGCACTTCCTTACAAATCCCTCTCTTCACGTCTCCCCAGAGACGTGACACAACCTAACTAGATCCAGACACAAAAAGAAAACTTTTCCCAGAAGGAAAAGTGTTGTGATTCCCTCTCTTCACATCTCCTAAGAGATGTGACATAAACTAGGCTAACAATTACAAAGTTGAAAATACCTTCATGTTCTCCATTCGATCCCACTATGTACTAGATTGGCTACCAGCCACCTAGGAACTTGCAACCCTCATGCCAAAAGAGAACAACAGCTCATTGAAAAACAGAACAAAAGAAAATGATGTGAAATTTAAGCCCCCCTTTTTGACACCCACTAGGGTGTCACTCATTATCCCTTATTTCAGCAGTCATAGCATTTCATGAAAAGAAAAACAAAACCTAGTAGGCACTCTCAACCTCATCCTCAAATTTGGGCAGGTCATTAGCAAGCAGAGGAAACATCTGGGAAAGGGGGGAAGGGTCTATAGCTCTAGAGATAACCCTAGTGGTAAGGGAACGGATACATGGAATGCAACAGCATCCACAGAGAACCAAAATGGCCGCGAACACCGAAATGGAGACCAAAATGGAGGAGACCAGGGTTTTATATTTACCAAAGGCACTCATCCAGGAGTCCCACATTGAGGTATCAATCCCAGAATGAGATTTCATTTTACCATTAAGAGTCCTCAAACCTTCTAGGGCTACGGTCAAGCTACCATCGGAGGCTGTGTTATTAGGGATGAAAGTACAACACTGTTCACCAAACATAGTGCAAGCTCCACCTTTCTCTGCCGGTAGCATATCCACTGCAATGCGATTCTGGAATGTATTCTATCCACATTTTTATTAACAGTGCACACCAACAAATGGAGGACTCAAACCCAGCTGCCACCTGATCCACCAACTTGTACTCGTCAGGAACTCCCCTTGGGACTCCAATGGCGTCTATGTACGTCGGATCACCACTAGATGGGGTGGTGGCACGCCTGGAACGTCCCCTGGATATTCAGGGTTCACCCTCTGGACCCTAAGGATGAGGTCTCCAGCCTCTGTAGGGTAGATAGAAACAGGCAAAAGGAGAGTAACAAGTGCACAGCTTCCAGTAGTATTGGAGGGTAATTTATCAAACAGGACAGTGTTGCCACACCACCACCACACATCTGCTCTGGATATTGGCCTGAAACTCCCAACAATGTTGATTGTATCCAGACACCAATTCCCAGGAACCTGTCCCACATTAGTACCGCCTCCCGTCATTTTGACACAGGTGAAATGTGCCCTGGCAACCTTGTTGGAAAACAATGGTTTCCTAGCAGTAGATTTAGTCATGGGATAGACAGCATCCCAGGCAGAGCAATTACAACTGGGGTTATCCGTAGTCATTAATGGGATTAAACATGTTAGAGTCACATCTGTAACAGACTTCTTAAAACACGGTATGATGCAAGCAGCACAACACATCAATAATAAAAATACAAGAATTAGGGTCAGAAATCCAGTAACCACCATACCAGTGTACTTACCAAACCAGGCTCCCAACCAAAAGAACAGTCCAGACTCCTCCACCCCCGCCATGGTCCTCATCTCAGCAGATAGTGCACCAAGCCCATTAAAGGCCTTAGCTATACCACCATCTGGAGTGGTGTTATTAGGAATATACGTGCAACATTGTTCACCGAACATCTTGCAGACTGTCTGGCAACCCTAGATGTGGCCTCAAGCTGTTCAGACAGACCAGTGAGTGCATCACGGGGGTAATTCACAAAACGCTGTTGATTATAGTAGATATAACTGATCCATGCAGTCTGTCTAGCATCCACTATGGCTGGACCTATAATAGGTAGTAAGTGCCAGAGTCCATCATTCCTACCCAAGGCCTGAAACTCATGAGGAACCCCCATTGGCACTCTCAACAGGTTAGTGTGTATGTCAACTACATCCTCTGTCCATGGAGCACTACATCTATGTCTCCCATGGGATGGAATGTTTTCAGGTCCCCTGGATACAGAACCCAACAGCTGTTCAGAAGTAACATCAACAATGGTCAGTGGAATTATCAAACTGGTCAGAGCACACGTACCTTGCCAGTCTCCTCTAAGAATGGGTCTCAGTACTCTTTTGGGTCCACATATCCACCACACATCAGCCAGACCACTAGTTTGGTTTAGGCCTGTAACTGGCCAAGTGGCATAAATGGTTATGTTACTGCTGCAATCAGTTTCAGGCAATCTCCCATAGTCCATGCCACTACCTGTACCCGTGATGCAACTGTAATTGCCCACATATGCCTTAACACCCCAAGGGGCCCGATGAGGAGGTACTGTAGGAAACACAAGGCTCAAAGAGGAACAGAGGGTTGAATTGGGCTGAACCTGGTAAAAACCTCTCAGAATACACAACCACCCCTCTCCTTCTCCTATAGCAAATGGGTGTGTAGCCAGAACAAGTCTAGCATGACTACAAATAGTGCAGTCCTTTCTTCTCAGGGTTTTAGCTGTGTACCTCATATAAGACAGCCACAAATTGTCCCTACCATCAAAACCAGTCTCAGTGCCTAATTGATCAATAGCTGTGTAGTCTCTAACATTAATTACCTGAATAGGATTTTTTAACACAGTGGTGGTAGGTGGCAGGTTCGGTCCAGGGGTGGTAGAGGAGTGTGTCTGGCCCTGGTTCGTCTGGGACCTCTGGTTTTGGCAGCTCCCTAATAGAAAACACACCCATCGTGTCTGTCCCGGTCCTTTGTAGTCCGAGGGTGTAAGTGCCTGGATCAGAGAGCTTAATAGTTTTGATGGTTAGTAGGATTTCATCACCTTTACAAAGTTCAACAGTGCTCCCAGGTTTTCCCCATATGATGGAAAACCTATCCACCTTTGTGGGATCCCCTATGCTATAAGAATACCCTCTTCTCCAATCCTAGAATTGTCCCAAGTTGGTTATCATGTAATCCCCATATGGACACCCTCCCCCATTTCACAGGTACACTGACACTCCTGTAAAGCCCCACCCTCTCCCAGAGAACACATCACTAGCAAGAGCCAGACACATCTTCACTTCTATGAACAAAAACAGGGGTGACAGGACAGGGAGGGTTACTTCATTCGAGAGATGGCCCCCGGAATCCTGTTAATTCCAGTTCTCCTCTCGAACACTGTTTATTGTTCGACAGTGTCAGTGTCCTACCCTTCCCCGTGCGATATGAATCCGGGTAGCTCTTTCAGCTAGCTGTCACCAGGAGTCCTTGTATGGTCCCCCCAACAAGCCTCTGGGACTGGATTGAGTGACTTCACCTGTAGTTCACCTGTAATGCATAAAATCCTGGACATACAGGCTTGGTTAACAAACAGTGTCTCATATGTTTTATCTGATTATATCTTTAGTTTCTTATCCAATAGGCCCCATCCTATCCTAGACCACAATTTACCCATCCCCCTTTTGATACCTGGCTCTGCCCAGGTAACAACCTTACCTACTCTAAATAATGACTTAGGTAAGATTAGTATATTATCCTTCTGTTCTGACATTATCATGTAGGAGCGCCCCTTTCATTTTCCACATGTCCAATTCTCCCTTTTGTCTCCACTCAGTAACTGTTATCTACACATTCTGTTATCTTTGCTCGTCCTGGCTCCCTTTTAAAACTTATCCTCTCTGCTCTCCAACCTTCAAGGTCTCTGCAGTGCAGGGGAGGGCTCTTCTGTCTGCCTTTTCCCCTTATCTGTCTGTAGCTCGTTTTCTCATGTTTCCAAATTTGAACTAAATGTCTCACTGTTTGGCTTTATCTAAACTCATGGATTTTTTTTTAGAAAAACATGTCTATGGTGGCACTTTCTAAAGTCCTTATATAGGTTAATTAAACCCCACTATAATTAATTTACCTTAAAAAATAAAAACAAAAACAAACCGTATTACCCATGACCACAAATTAAATATTCAAATGGCACCCCCTATATACAGGTGTTAAAACCAAACACAAATATCTAAATTTCTTCCCTGCCCTGTTGGCTCAAAATATGTCCCAAATACTTAACATGAGTCTACCATAAATAAAACTTATCCTAGCTAAATTTTCACACCACGTTCATCAGAGAAAATATATTGACACTATAATGTAAATTTCACTGCATTTTTGTATTAAATTACCTTAATATCAGTATTACAAATTACCCTAGATTCTCCATCCAAATGGCTTTCCAATGAGGCTGATCAGACCACAAAGGAAAGTTACAATGGAGGTCATAAGTCATACCACCTTCCCTGTGTTTGATTACCAATTTCAAACCAGTTGTAACTTTAGTTAACGTCAACCTGCTCCGCCACAGGAGTGCCATCTGATGCACTGTCCAGCTAGACCAGTCAGGACCAGTCTCTGCCACTAAATTCTTCCACGTCCATTTATTATACCCCCCTTCTGTCATGTACCACACTGATCTAGACCAACTGATTGCATGAGTACCATAACCGCCACCTGGGCTTCCAATAACACCCCAGGTAAGTATAACAGTGGTAGTAGCGTTAGGCGGGATACACAGAGTAGCTGACCTAATCAATTCTGCAGTACACTCAAAGTCATTATTCTGAACTTGACGTTTAGACAGAACATGCGTATCCGAGAATATTGAAGCATTGGTGATGTTTAGCTGGGTAGTCTGTTCCTGGTCAGTGATTATACGCTGGGCTGCCCATATCATTACTCCCAATGTCAAAACAACATTGACTATAATTAGGACAAACAATGGGCCAGAACAACCCAGTCTTTCCCATGGTCTCCTAGCCCTTCTAGCCCATGGTGCTACTCTAGTGTCCCTATCATCTGAGGATGGGAGTCTCCTCCACATGATCAGACGGGAGGGATGTCAGAATTTGAATTCGAATTGGATGTGAGTAAATCACTTCTTACTTCAGCCAGAGTTCTGGCAGGGGTTGGGGCTGGTGTACAATGTGTCAGGTGGTGCCAAGGTGCGCCTAATTTACCTTTGACCTGGACTGAGTGTGAAGTAACCTCCTTCACTTCGTACGGTCCAGTCCACCTGGGATCAGCCCACTTTCTCTTGTGGACCTTGATCCTTACCCAGTCCCCAACTTTTACCCTTGGTTGTTCCGGGACGTCAGTCAGCTCCCTCTCTGCGACACGGTGTATCTGTTTGGAGAGAGCTGCAGACAATTCCGTCAATTTCTTCACATAGTCAGACATCCCTATCTGGTGCACATCAAGAGGGGGCATATGACCTCCCTCTCTTGGTGGCCCTGGCATTACTCTACCTGTCATTATTTCATGGGGTGAAAGATGTGTCCCTGCACCCGGTGAGGACCTCATGGCCATCAGTGCCAGGGGCAGGGCTTCCACCCAGGTCAATTTGGTTCCTGCACACACTTTAGCTATCTTAGCTTTCAGATTTTGATTACAGCGTTCCACAAGGCCCTGCGATTGCGGCCTATACACAGAGCCAAACTTGTGTGTAATGCCAAACCTCTCCTCCACCTGTCTTAGGTGCTGATTTGACGTGTTTTTTTTTAGAAATATTTTGTACACTCTTTGGATATACTTAGCCCGTCACTGGCTCGTGCCAGTGATGTATTCTTAGGAGACACTATTACTCGTACTCTGTCTTAACTCAGAGCCTCTCCGTCATATATCCAGAATTTTAAACAATAATGTTTTAATGATTAAACACGAGCCACCAATTCAGGAAATGATTATCAACATAAACTATGTTTTAACAATTTGGATAATAGATTTTTTTTTTTTTTTTTGAATTTAGGAAATACTTTGCTCACAATAATTTTAAATAATGGTAATAATATCAGGGACTTGTGAAACGCCGTTTACATTTAGTCTATAGTCAACACACAAATATTATTACATGGACATAGTTTTAAACACAATTGTTCAATTAGAACATCTTATTCTATGACATCACACATTAGTACATTTATCACATTCATTCTGGCCACAACACAAAGCGGACTTTTCAGTCCAACATATCTTAATCATACATTAATCTATTGTAGACACCTCACCGGACACTACCAGCTATTGGATTTTAACCTCACCGGACACTACCGGCTATTGGTTCTATCTAAAACACTAATTGGATTTATCTTTTGCAGATGAATGATCGAATCATACTCAGATGTTAATGATAAAACTGATCACGCCCTTTTTCAGACGCCCGAACGAATATCACTTATACATAGAATATAATCCTGGTCACATCAATACTCAATAATAGACCACCTTACCAGACACAGCTGGACCGGTCACTAGCCGGACTATCGGTGAAAATCTATCCTAGACTATATTATTTATTCCTTACTGGTGTCTGCCACCAGACCGTTCACAGCCGGACTATCAGAATATTCTATTAATATTAGGTCTACTACTAAATATCCCTTACCGGTGTCTGCCACCGGACCGTTCTCATGCCGGACTATCGGAATATTCTAACTACTACTCATCCCTTACCGGTGTCTGCCACCGGACCGTTCTCATGCCGGACTATCGGGATATTCTAATTACCACATATGTTTACTTCACTGTCAATTTCAAGTCCATTATTTATGTAAAATTTACACAAAAATTCTTACCCACACTCGGTACTACTGATCGTAATTTGGTATGACTATTCGACAATATGCAAAGTTTGATAAAACAGGTTTTGCTTACCTTATTTTGTGGTCGACCAGAGATCAGTTTCCCGAGTTGAGCAGAATTGTTGTCCACCCCCGAATGGTTTTCACCTGTCCTCCGGGAACCGTCCTTTCACCAACTCGCCCCCTCACACCCACATCAACCACTCTGGACTGGGTCGTTAGTAAATCATCCCTCTGCTACCAAGTTTCTGTTAATAATGGGATATGTAGGAGGGTGAGCCGGTCAAGGATCGATTCAGACAAGGTGGTCTATTGTATGACAAGTGACAGTTTAATTATGAGTAAAGATATCTGGTACAACGTATACGGGCCATTTCATTCGGTTCTTAAGGAACCAGCAGAAAAGAAGCGCAGATAACAGAGTGCACATGTCTCATATACAGAACAGAAAGTAGGTTGATTCTAGAAGATCGGGTCTTCGGGTTGGTTCAGGCTGAGGTGTAGTCTTCTTGGATTGGCCCTGTTGGGCCGTCCGTCATCCCTCTGAGTCTTGTTCTTTGCCACACAATGTTCAGCTAAAAAGGAGATTAGGTGTGTGCGCTGTCCTCAGTCACACAATGTTCGGCTAGAAAGGAGATTAGGTGTGTGCGCTGGTTTCTGCAAGTCAAGGCTGTCTCTTCCTCCCAATGTGTGGGTGTATGTCTTATCTGTGTGTCCTCGGCAGTTAGTGTGTGTAATGTGTGTGTGCTGTGTGTGTGGGTGTGGGAGCTATCCTGTATGGGACCTAACATGTTTTACTGTGAAAATACGTTGTCTCAGTTATAGCAATGTAATAGCAGTAGGCTGGTCACCTGCATAAGAAATAGCACTTCCTTACAGTGGGGAATCGAAACTAATAGTGAGAAAGAGATGTCGTGTGGGAAAATTGCTTTTTAACATTAAAGTGACTACTGTTCCATTATTAAAGTGGCCAGTGATTTCAAGTCTGTCTATAGGTCAGCAGCCCCTAGTGTGCTAATGATGGCTATTTAACAGTCTGATGGCCTTGAGATAGAGGTTGTTTTTCAGTCTCTCGGTCCCAGGTCGGATGCACCTGTTCTGACTTCTGGATGATAGCGGGGTGAACAGGCAGTGGCTCGGGTGGTTATTGTCCTTGATCTTTTTGGCCTTCCTGGCCGGTGTATGGGGTTTGAGATGTCAATGAGAGAAGTAAACCATTATTCCTTAGCTGTTCATTTTCTTAATCTAAAGGCACAACCTAAATACGAGACAATGTCTGAAGTAGTTGAACATGTTATAACACCAATCTCGTGAAAGTGACAAACTGACACATTTTAGTTTTCCTCAAAAACAACTTTATATAAGGAGTGCCTTGGAGTTGAAGTAGTTTGGCGTGAGGCGACTATTAGACCCAATGATGTGATTCTGCACATTTGCTTATCTAGCCAATGTCGCCATGACATCGCCTACAAACCTGATCAGGGATTTCTATAGAAGAAGTAGTTTTAGCACATCTTCACACTGTACTGTCTTTGGTTCACGCTTTGTGGGGTTGCCAGAATGCAGATGTTTCAGGGATACAGTATTTTAAACCTAACTTCCGTTTCCCCTAAAAAACAGTTGTGGAGACTCCGCTCATACGTCCTTTTATGCCTGCTACGTTAGGTTACCCAACATTTGAGTGACAGCATTTATTTGACTTAAAAGTTAGTAGTTAGTTAGTTATCTAACTACTAGCCAGCAGATCCGACCCGCATGCTTACAACTGCACTAAGATCGGATAGCATTCAAATCAAAATCAAATCAAATTTATTTTATATAGCCCTTCGTACATCAGCTGATATCTCAAAGTGCTGTACAGAAACCCAGCCTAAAACCCCAAACAGCAAGCAATGCAGGTGAAGAAGCACGGTGGCTAGGAAAAACTCCCTAGAAAGGCCAAAACCTAGGAAGAAACCTAGAGAGGAACCAGGCTATGTGGGGTGGCCAGTCCTCTTCTGGCTGTGCCGGGTGGAGATTATAACAAAACATGGTCAAGATGTTCAAATGTTCATAAATGACCAGCATGGTCGAATAATAATAAGGCAGAATAGTTGAAACTGGAGCAGCAGCACAGCCAGGTGGACTGGGGACAGCAAGGAGTCATCATGTCAGGTAGTCCTGGGGCATGGTCCTAGGGCTCAGGTCCTCCGAGAGAGAGAAAGAAAGAGAGAATTAGAGAGAGCATATGTGGGATGGCCAGTCCTCTTCTGGCTGTGCCGGGTGGAGATTATAACAGAACATGGCCAAGATGTTCAAATGTTCATAAATGATCAGCATGGTCGAATAATAATAAGGCAGAACAGTTGAAACTGGAGCAGCAGCACAGCCAGGTGGACTGGGGACAGCAAGGAGTCATCATGTCAGGTAGTCCTGGGGCATGGTCCTAGGGCTCAGGTCCTCCGAGAGAGAGAAAGAGAGAAGGAGAGAATTAGAGAACGCACACTTAGATTCACACAGGACACCGAATAGGACAGGAGAAGTACTCCAGATATAACAAACTGACCCTAGCCCCCCGACACATAAACTACTGCAGCATAAATACTGGAGGCTGAGACAGGAGGGGTCAGGAGACACTGTGGCCCACTCCGAGGACACCCCCGGACAGGGCCAAACAGGAAGGATATAACCCCACCCACTTTGCCAAAGCACAGCCCCCACACCACTAGAGGGATATCTTCAACCACCAACTTACCATCCTGAGACAAGGCTGAGTATAGCCCACAAAGACCTCCGCCACGGCACAACTTAAGGGGGGGGGGGGGGGCGCCAACCCAGACAGGATGACCACATCAGTGACTCAACCCACTCAGGTGACGCACCTCCTCCAGGGACGGCATGAGAGAGCCCCAGTAAAGCCAGTGACTCAGCCCCTGTAATAGGGTTAGAGGCAGAGAATCCCAGTGGAAAGAGGGGAACCGGCCAGGCAGAGACAGCAAGGGTGGTTCGTTGCTCCAGAGCCTTTCCGTTCACCCTCCCACTCCTGGGCCAGACTACACTCAATCATATGACCCACTGAAGAGATGAGTCTTCAGTAGAGACTTAAAGGTTGAGACCGAGTTTGCGTCTCTGACATGGGTAGGCAGACCGTTCCATAAAAATGGAGCTCTATAGGAGAAAGCCCTGCCTCCAGCTGTTTGCTTAAAAATTCTAGGGACAATTAGGAGGCCTGCGTCTTGTGACCGTAGCGTACGTGTAGGTATGTACGGCAGGACCAAATCAGAGAGATAGATAGGAGCAAGCCCATGTAATGCTTTGTAGGTTAGCAGTAAAACCTTGAAATCAGCCCTTGCTTTGACAGGAAGCCAGTGTAGAGAGGCTAGCACTGGAGTAATATGATCAAATTTTTTGGTTCTAGTCAGGATTCTAGCAGCCGTATTTAGCACTAACTGAAGTTTATTTAGTGCTTTATCCGGGTAGCCGGAAAGTAGAGCATTGCAGTAGTCTAACCTGGAAGTGACAAAAGCATGGATTAATTTTTCTGCATCATTTTTGGACAGAAAGTTCCTGATTTTTGCAATGTTACGTAGATGGAAAAAAGCTGTCCTTGAAATGGTCTTGATATGTTCTTCAAAAGAGAGATCAGGGTCCAGAGTAACGCCGAGGTCCTTCACAGTTTTATTTGAGACGACTGTACAACCATTAAGATTAATTGTCAGATTCAACAGAAGATCTCTTTGTTTCTTGGGACCTAGAACAAGCATCTCTGTTTTGTCCGAGTTTAAAAGTAGAAAGTTTGCAGCCATCCACTTCCTTATGTCTGAAACACATTCTTCTAGCAAGGGCAATTTTGGGGCTTCACCATGTTTAATTGAAATGTACAGCTGTGTGTCATCTGCATAGCAGTGAAAGTTAACATTATGTTTTCGAATAACATCCCCAAGAGGTAAAATATATAGTGAAAACAATAGTGGTCCTAAAACGGAACCTTGAGGAACACCGAAATTTACAGTTGATTTGTCAGAGGACAGACCATTCACAGAGACAAACTGATATCTTTCCGACAGATAAGATCTAAACCAGGCCAGAACTTGTCCGTGTAGACCAATTTGGGTTTCCAATCTCTCCAAAAGAATGTGGTGATCGATGGTATCAAAAGCAGCACTAAGGTCTAGGAGCACGAGGACAGATGCAGAGCCTCGGTCCGATGCCATTAAAATGTCATTTACCACCTTCACAAGTGCCGTCTCAGTGCTATGATGGGGTCTAAAACCAGACTGAAGCATTTCGTATACATTGTTTGTCTTCAGGAAGGCAGTGAGTTGTTGCGCAACAGCCTTTTCTAAAATTTTTGAGAGGAATGGAAGATTCGATATAGGCCGATAGTTTTTTATATTTTCTGGGTCAAGGTTTGGCTTTTTCAAGAGAGGCTTTATTACTGCCACTTTTAGTGAGTTTGGTACACATCCGGTGGATAGAGAGCCGTTTATTATGTTCAACATAGTAGGGCCAAGCACAGGAAGCAGCTCTTTCAGTAGTTTAGTTGGAATAGGGTCCAGTATGCAGCTTGAAGGTTTAGAGGCCATGATTATTTTCATCATTGTGTCAAGAGATATAGTACTAAAACACTTGAGTGTCTCTCTTGATCCTAGGTCCTGGCAGAGTTGTGCAGACTCAGGACAACTGAGCTTTGAAGGAATACGCAGATTTAAGGAAGAGTCCGTAATTTGCTTTCTAATAATCATAATCTTTTCCTCAAAGAAGTTCATGAATTTATCACTGCTAAAGTGAAAGTCATCCTCTCTTGGGGAATGCTGCTTTTTAGTTAGCTTTGCGACAGTATCAAAAAGGAATTTCGGATTGTTCTTATTTTCCTCAATTAAGTTAGAAAAATAGGATGATCGAGCAGCAGTAAGGGCTCTTCGGTACTGCACAGTACTGTCTTTCCAAGCTAGTCGGAAGACTTCCAGTTTGGTGTGGCGCCATTTCCGTTCCAATTTTCTGGAAGCTTGCTTCAGAGCTCGGGTATTTTCTGTGTACCAGGGAGCTAGTTTCTTATGAGAAATGTTTTTAGTTTTTAGGGGTGCAACTGCATCTAGGGTATTGCGCAAGGTTAAGTTGAGTTCCTCAGTTAGGTGGTTAACTGATTTTTGTCCTCTGGCGTCCTTGGGTAGGCAGAAGGAGTCTGGAAGGACATCAAGGAATCTTTGTGTTGTCTGTGAATTTATAGCACGACTTTTGATGATCCTTGGTTGGGGTCTGAGCAGATTATTTGTTGCAATTGCAAACGTAATAAAATGGTGGTCCGATAGTCCAGGATTATGAGGAAAAACATTAAGATCCACAACATTTATTCCATGGGACAAAACTAGGTCCAGCGTATGACTGTGACAGTGAGTGGGTCCAGAGACATGTTGGACAAAACCCACTGAGTCATTCCTGTGTATTCATGGTTTGCATGTTTCGTTACAATATTGTTTTGAACATTCGTTTTGTACATCCTCGACTGAGCATTCTACACAATGCATTGTCAATGAGCGCTGATGAAGATTTAATTAAAAGTGCATTACAGTTGCTTGGAAATACAATGACATTAAGAGGGAGGCGTAACTAGTAGTTAAACCTTTTGTCATCATTTTGATGTCGCTAGATTTACTTTAGATGCAGTATAACATTAGCTAGCTAGCTAAGATCGAGGGCTTGCTACCTTATTTTAGCTAGCTAACGTTAGCATAGTGTAATTTAGACTAAACAGTAGTTAGCCTCTGTCCAGAATAACTGAGTTTATCACCACTTTAGGGCACCACTAAGGCACCGTTGGTAAAGGGTGGCTTGAGAGCGTTCTTAACAATGGTATGACGCAACGGAGATGCAACCAAAGGATATTCATTAAGTCTATTGATGCAGCCATGCATCAATCTAATTAACATGATTTAAAAAATACCCCTCAAAATCCGTCAATTTAAGATAATGTTTTTTTTTGCATGGGCTGCGTCTCAATCCACTGCATCTACCTATATCCACCTAATATGTTTTGCTCTACAACCCCGACAGGTTTCACAGGACTCGTCTGATAGTAACCTATACAAATTAATGCACGTATGTGGGTAGTTTTGTACGACCCCTGCTGGAGAGTGAACTTTGGGTGATGTTAGCTAGCTAGCAAGGCAAGTTAGCTAGCTACCAGGCCTTAGCTACTGTTCGCTAGCTAGCAGGCTAATGCGGCTATAGCACATCCCTTGTGGAAACAATGTGGTTGGATAAACTATAAAATGTATTGTATGAAAATGACAGTATACTTAAACTAGCAGTTGTTTAATTTATTCGGTGTAACAGTACATTTTAATGATAATGGGACAATTCGGAGTACAGCAAATTTCTCATCCCTGGATTGAGGTACGTTTTCTGAGCCATATCTCATGCTGGTTCCGCCCTGGTGCAGCTGTAAGCAAGTGAGATCTGCTGGCTAGCGAACTACATTTTACACAATGTTCTGTCTTACCCACAATTTCCTCTTTCTTTACAGGGACAACAAACAAGTCCAAGAGTGATTTATGTTGGACATCTTCCCACTGGGTTGTTTGAGCCTCAGCTCAAATCCTACATTAAACAGTTTGGAAATGTCGTCAGGTTACAACTGGCCAGGAGTAAAACGGTAAAAAAAAAACTTGGGATCCATTATCTTGAAAATGTAAGAGTGGAATGTGTTGTGTGATGCACAGGTGTGAAGAATGGCACCGTCTGAAAATTACCTCAGATGTAACAGTTGTCTGTGGTGAGAACTGTGCCGACAGTATTGTGGTACGTTAAGCTTATTGCCTGCTTTGTATAGCAGTGTGATTAAACCCATGTCCCAACATTACAGCCCTTGACTCATGGAAACAGCCATGCACCAATCAGATTTAGATACCATTGTTAGAGTTCATATTGGGAGGTGATACAGGCTGAATTATTTGACCTTATACCACAGCGTTGTTGAATACTCGTTTCTGATTGGCTAGAAGGGCATTTTAGAATGGGCATTTAACCCAGATTTTTGGACAGTTGGATGTCCTGATTACTGAAAGACCAATGGATTTTTTTAAGGCTGGTGATGATTTTTGGGGATCAAAGAGGCCGATGGACAATATATATCATGAATATCATTAAAATTGAAAAATTGACCACATTTCCCAGACAGCCATGTATGCATTATTGCATCTGTTTTAAAATCAAAGAAATGTGACTTAGATTAGTAAAAAACAAACTACATAACATAATGGTAATAATTTTATTTGAATGGTAAATCTCTTAATAAACTGGGCATATTAAGATGGCATAGGCCTACTCACAATACAGGTGAATGCATATTCAATAGGAATGTGTGCATTTGAGTATTGATCTTGGTTTGGCTGATCAGTGGAGTCTATGGTGCTACAGATGACAATCTGTTTGCCTTCAATTTGGGACTTCTAGTAGCCTACTGATGAACAACATTTGCAAATAAGCATCAGCATTAACTCCGCTCCCTTTCACGTCTCCCTCACGCTAATTTCACTTGCTGCTGCTACGATGAGAACTAACTCAATGGCGATGACGTTTGTTACCAAGCCATAAATGTGCATAATATCTAACAAGGAGAGCGAAAGTAGGAAAAAATGTGAATCTACGATGCATGTTCTGTCTGAATGACTCCTTTGTCCATAGTTTGAGAAGTTAGAACGCACACTGCTCTAGAGCTTTCTTGGTCCATAAACATGCAGGAATATTCTTAGGTAGCTAAACCTATTGACAACCTTTTATTTAGACATTTTAAAACACTTCCTTCTTTCCCTATTACAACAATCATCTAATCCGTCTATCAACTACATTTACGGATACGCTTGTGGCTTGTCAGATCAGTACACCAGTAAAGAGCAAGTCAGATGACTCGTTGCTGAAAATGGTGCATGTTCAAAACCATAACCAGCTAACATTAGCGCCTATCTGATATCTTGGAACCTTGCTTATCTAACCAGCTAGCTAACATCACAATTTGTTAGCTATTTGACCTGTTAGTGTAAACTTTTATCTTCTTAGCGAGCTTGCTTATTGCATACGTGTCTGGCCACATTGACACAAGCCTTCTTATTAGTGAATTAACTAAACTAATATTTGCAACAGGAGTTTGATTAGTCAATGAATGTGTCAATACTGCACCTTCCTGTTGGAGAATGAGCTAGCTTGCTGCTGATTGTTCTAGCTAGACATTCCTGGGCATTTTGCAGTGCTCGTGTCTCAGGTAGTGAATGGTGGCTGGCATAGCAACAGCTTTGTAATGTAGAGGGACGATCAGCAAAACTGATAGAGAATTGTCCTTTTCTAGTCTAACTGATTTGTTTTTGAAGAGACTATTGTTGCACCATCTTCTGATGACCTAAGTGGTGAGTGATGAACATATATCTCCGGTCCTACAATGTTGCAGTTATGTCGCAAGTGGCGCTTTGCTGTCAAATCCTCCTGTTTTCAGCAACTTGTACTTTTATTTGGTTGTTATGTTGTCAGGTTTGCTAACAAACTATTTAGCTAGCTTATAGCCTTGTTTGATATGCAATGCAATCTCCAAGTAATGAAAAGTGTCAAGTGTCCTGACGAGAAGGCAAGCTTTTCTAGCTTTGCCAGCCAGGCAAAATCGGGCATCATCAGCACATTGTTATGGATGTATCCAAATTAATGTCAGTAGAAAACAGTTTAAACAAACGCAAATGCAGTTGCTTTGCTGTTAATCTGGCTACAGAGGTCGTGACTGTGTTAGCCATAGGTAGTTGGCTGGCTAGCAAGCAAGGGATAAGATCATGGCAATGGAACATAAAGAACAATTGACTGGGTTCGCGTCCATAAATACCTTGAAAAATGGGCTCCGCCTCTTCTCGCTGCATCGTCCATTATTTCAAAGGTAATGTACAGAACGTCAGCGTTTAAACCTTACATAACAACATTCTCCTCTCACAAGCAGGTGGAGTTTGACTGATTGTCACCAAGATCGTTGCTGAGACAATGATGGGCGAGATACTGATCAAATGTAAGTTAGGGACTGTACTTATTATGAGGAATACCAGGGGAAAATCTGGCCTCTCTGAAATTAAAGTGGATGGCCCTCCCTTCAGTAAAATATATATATATTTTTAAATTGGAAGAAGCCTTTGACTGCATTCTGAAGTACCACAGTACACAGCAGTTATTGGTTAGGCAGCACAAAATGGTTTACATCAGCAAGAGCAGTACAGGCCGTGCTCATGATTGAGAACACCTATCCATTGCAGTGTGTAATCCAGTGTAGCCTAGTTTTATATACGTCATTCCAGCAGCACAAAAACTAGAAGGAAGTACATTTTCTTAGAAATATGACTTTGCCATACCCTAGGCCTATAGTTTAGGCTATGGATAATTTTGAGACCACACTCTGCGCACTTGGTATAGTGTGCCCAGCAGGGAATTAGTGATGAGGGGCACACATGGACATCACAAATTATCAAACCCTGAGCAATATGACATTGCATCGATTACAAATTACATGACCCTCCCTTGGACTAAAAAAAGACTAAACCCTCCCCCTGACTGAAATTGAAAAAAGCAGGACCCTCCCCCATTTTCCTCCGGGTAACAATTATGTACATTTTGACCACTCCCTTATCTGAAGAAATAATCCACCTTTTAATTTATTTAATTCTAGAATCATATGTTCAGGTTTAACATTTCCCCTAGCTCTTGATGTCTTGTAGTGTGCGCGCATGTTGTGGGAGGAGAGCAGCAGACCCATTTCAGCTTCACCAGAGCTGGGATAATAAAGTTCTATTGCATTCTCCAGGTAATCAGGTTCCTACTGAGGTGCATGAGGAGTTGTTTGTGGGATCACAGAGAGCTTTTAAGAAGCTGTGGCTCGCTACAACGAGACACACACCAAAGGAGGTCAAGGAGATGACCGGACAACTCCTACATGAAGAGGTCAAGCTCTGTAAAAGGCTGGCAAAGAAGGGAATCCACTACGACTTCCCAGGGTTTGTAAGTGTTGCATTTGACTCATCGGTTCAAAAGATAGATATATATTTTGTATTCCTGACTTTTTAAACTATTTTAACTTGCATTATTTTCTTGTAGTCTAATTGTAAACTCTATTTTTGAAGGCTTCTCAAGTGCAACAGAAGAAAAAGTTAGATGACTCTGTGAATGCATCCATGTGTAATGAGGTAAGGACAATTAATCTGAACTAGGCAACACTTTAGTGAATGACTACATCAAAGTACACGATTGCATTTTTAATGCATTTTGCTTTGATTTAGGCACAGTCTGAAAATTCCCTTCGATTTGCCAGTTGTCTGGGGTGAGAACTGTGCCGGCAGTATTGTGGTACGTTAAGCTTATTGCCTGCTCTGTATAGCAAGGTGATTAAACCCATGTGCCCATTCACTTCGCAACATCTAACAAGTAAGGGATTCTTGCACTCGGTAGGAATTAACATGTTCCCTTCCATGGAAGAAAATCATTAGAGATGCTAATAGAGCCCCATAGCTCCAACATGTAAAACGTTGTTTCTCTGTGTTAATGTCTTTCTCCTCAAGACGTGACTCCAGTGTGAACCACCTCAGTTCTGGACAGGAGGAGGTCCATGAAGATCAACGATGAGGATGGCGAAATCATCAAGAATACCCCCGCCCAAAAAAAGTCTAAAGGCAAATGTAAAGGGAAAGGGGGATACCTAGTCAGACTGTACAACTGAATGCATTCACCTGAATGCCTTCCGCATTTAACCCCAACCCCTCTGAATCAGAGAGGTGCGGGGTGCTGCCTTAATCGACATCCATGTCTTTGGCACCTGGGGAACAGTTGGTTAACTGCCTTGCTCTGGCAGAATGACAGATTTTTACCTTGTCTGCTCGGGAATACGATCAAGCAACCTAAGGAGCAGAGTCTTGACTAAGATTCCTCCTCTGAGGAAGAGGAGACTGAGGAGGAGTCCTTCCTAGAAGGGAGTGAGAAGCCCACAACGTGTGAAGAGCTCTCAGGTGACAAGAGCCAGTCGTATAGGAAGGAGCATAGTGAACGAACGTCAACGGCTGTTGTTTAAGGGACAATGACTCAATTGAATTGCCTTGCTTGTAAAAATGTATCTGCTTTACAAGGTGGTTGGTCCTCTATATAATTGCACAGAGGAGAATGACTAGAGAGTCAATGACTGTTTGACAGTATTAGAGCCTATGCACTTGTATAGCACCTCCTAAAGTCCCATAGCCAAGGCCTAAAATTAACACCTGCCAAATTTGGGTAGATTTTGGTATTTGCTGGTAAGATGTTGATTTCACCAGCCCAGTTGGGGGTGGTCAGGGCTCCACAGTGCAAGCATTTCACTCGCATTTGTGAATACAAATAGTAGAAGTATGATGACATTTATATAAAATAAATGCTGGAGTAGCTGTTTTCAAATTATTTCCCCTGTTTTGTTTCAGAGCTGGTAAATTAATTCACAAAGTCAAAGAACTAGCTATGAATCCTGGGTTGCACCGCCGTCTTTCTGTTGTTGCCATTGCTATCAACGTTCTACAGATGCCGCAGCATATTGATGTCTGACTGATGTTTAATGGAAAGTCTTTCTGAACAGGGCTAATGACTGTTTTTCGTCAAATGTACTCTATAGTGGCCTGGAAATACAATAACAAAAAAACCTTGTCATCATTATGTCAAGTGAATTAAAAAATATATAATTTTTTTAATTTCATTTTTATCCACTGGGCTGATATGCTTGATCCATTTTTGCTGTAGCTTTCTGCCCCCCAGATTGCTGAATCATATTGAATCACCTGACTATTATATCTGGTACTATCCCCAAGGTTTGGAAGGTGGCCCATGTACTCCCCCTTCACAAAGGTGGAGACCCTTGTGACCTACAGTTGAAGTCGGAAGTTTACATACACCTTAGCCAAGTACATTTAAACTCAGTTTTTCACAATTCCTACCATTTAATCCTAGTAAAAATTCCCTGTCTTAGGTCAGTTAGGATCACCACTTTATTTGAAGAATGTGAAATGTCAGAATAATAGTAGAGAGAATGATTTATTTAAGCTTTTATTTCTTTCATCACATTCACAGCGGGTCAGAAGTTTACATACACTCAATTAGTATTTGGTAGCATTGCCTTTAAATTGTTTAACTTGGGTCAAACGTTTCGGGTAGACTTCCACAAGCTTCCCTCAATAAGTTGGGTGAATTTGGGCCCATTCCTCCTGACAGAGCTGGTGTAACTGAGTCAGGTTTGTAGGCCTCCTTGCTCGCACACGCTTTTTCAGTTCTGCCCACAAATTTTCTATAGGATTCAGGTCAGGGCTTTGTGATGGCCACTCCAATACCTTGAATTTGTTGTCCTTAAGCCATTTTACCACAACTTTGGAAGTATGCTTGTGGTCATTGTTCATATGGAAGACCCATTTGTGACCAAGCTTTAACTTCCAGACTGATGTCTTGAGATGTTGCTTCAATATATCCACATCATTTTCCTGCCTCATGATGCCATCCATTTAGTGAAGTGCACCAGTCCCTCCAGAAGCAAAGCACCCCCACAACATGATGCTGCCACCCCCGTGCTTTAAGGTTGGGATGGTGTTCTTTGGCTTGCAAACATCCCCTTTTTTCTCCAAACATAACAATGGTCATTGTGGTCAAACGGTTCTATTTTTGTTTCATCAGATCAGAGGACATTTCTCCAAAAGGTATGATCTTTGTCCCCATGTGCAGTTGCAAACTGTAGTCTGTCTTTTTTATGGCGGTTTTGGAGCAGTGGCTTCTTCCTTGCTGAGCGGCCTTTCAGGTTATGTCGATATAGGACTCGTTTTACTGTGGATATAGATACTTTTGTACCTGTTTCCTCCAGCATCTTCACAAGGTCCTTTGCTGTTCTGGGATTGATTTGCACTTTTCGCACCAAAGTATGTTAATCTCTAGGAGACAGAATGCTTCTCCTTCCTGAACGGTATGACGGCTGCGTGGTCCCATGGTATTTATACCTGTGTACTATTGTTTGTACAGATGAACGTGGTACCTTCAGGCATTTGGAAATTGCTCCCAAGGATGAACCAGACTTGTGGAGGTTTACAATTTGTTTTCTGAGGTCTTGGCTGATTTCTTTTGATTTTCCCATGATGTCAAGCAAAGAGGCACTGATTTTGGAGGTAGGCCTTGAAATGCATCCACAGGTACACCTCCAATTAACTCAAATTATGTCATTTAGCCTTCCAGAAGCTTCTAAAGCCATGACATAATTTTCTGGAATTTTACAAGCTGTTTAAAGGCACAGTCAACTTAGTGTATGTTAACTTCTGACCCACTGGAATTGTGATTAAGTGAAATAATCTGCCTGTAAACAATTATTGGAGAAATTACTTGTGTCATGCACAAAGTAGAAGTCCTAACCGACTTGCCAAAACTACAGTTTGTTTAAGAAGTTTGTGGAGTGGTTGAAAAATGAGTTTTAATGACTCCAACCTAAGTGTATGTAAACTTCCAACTCCAACTTTATATAATTATTGCCCTATTTCTAAACTTTCTTGCCTAGCTAAAATATTAGAATCTTTGGTTAATTCACAGCCAAGATCTGTATCTTTGAAATGTAATCAAAATGTCCATCAATCGTGTTTTAGACCAGGTCATAGCACTATCTCTGCTGCATCCCTAGTTATAAATTATGTGGTTAACTTTATGGATAAAAGGCAACATTGTGCTGCCCTCTTCATTGACCTATCAAAGGCTCTCGATACTGTTGATCACTCACGGCTAATTCAGAGGCTTTCCTCATTTGGCCTAGACCAGGCTGCATGTAACTGGTTTACAAATTACTTGACAGATGGACCTCAGTGTATCGACAGATGGACCTCAGTGTATCGACTGATGGTGTTTAAATCAGGTTTCCTGGATGTTACGAAAGGTGTCCTGCACAGGTCGATTCTGCGTCCTGTACCTTTTACAGTTTACATTAACAATATTGACTTTTCTGTAAAAAACGAACCTGCACTTGTTTGCCAATCATATTGTTGTGTATGCTATTCCCTCCCATGGTTGACCAGGCTCTATCTGAACTACAGTCTGCCTCCATTGTATTAAAGAAAATCTTTATTGACCTGAAATTAGTATTGAATGCAGGTAAAACTAAATATATGATGTTCTCTAGAGCTCATAAAAATTACTCTTATTTAAGCATGCGTACTTTTGATGGTGTCCATATTGATGATAGTGTCTCTGCTTACAAATATCTGGATAGATGAAACGCTGTCTTTTAAAAAGCATATTGAGGCATTAGTAAAGAAGCTGGGAATAAAAATGGGCTTCTATAGAAATAGATCCTGCCTCTCACTAAACAGTAGAAATCAGATTATTCAGTCGACGTTCCTATCGGTCCTAGACTATGACGACATCTATATGAATGCAGCTGCCACTTCATTAAAGCCTTCAGATGCAGGTTATCATAATGCACTGCACTTTATTATAGGCGATAATTTTAGTACTCATCACTGCATTCTCTATCAAAGTTGGTTGGCTCTCTTTGATGTCATGTAGGTTGATACATTGCTATGTTATTTGTGGAACAATCTTCAAAATGTTCTAAAATGTTATGCTTTGGTGCCTCTAGGGAAATTCAGAAGGACAATTGAGGACCTTAATACGGATAGTTTTTTTATGACCATGTGTTTCTTTCTACTTGCATTTTGTATTTATATTGATGTGTGTAATTTATGGCTTTTTGTAAAAGAGACCTTGGTCTCAGTAAGACTCCTTGATAAAATAAAGGTTAAATAGAACGTTTAAAGAGATGGCAATGTTTGCATGAGTAACTAGTAGAAACGTTGTTTTCGCTTCCCTGGCAGTTGAAACTCAAACATAGAAGTTATACTGCATCTGGAGACATCACAATGATGACAAAAGCTTTTTCTACTAATTATTTGCCTCCTTTTGAAATGTCATTGTGTTTCCAAGCCAAAGTAATGCACATTGGACAAAATCTTCATCAGTTGCAATTAAGACTGCATTGAGTTGAATGCTCAGCTAGGCATCAATCCTAAAAAGAACATTCCTAACATTATTGTGACGAAACGTGCAGCCATGAATATAGTCTATTCCAACTCGCGCTGCAACATTGCCTGGATGGGGGCTGTGCGCACGTGAAGAGCTATGCACAGGCAAAAAAGTTGTTTGAATTTACTTGAAACAAAAGTCTAAAGTAAGACTTTGTCCTTGAGTTTCTTGGCAATTCACTATGTATTGTTCACAAGCAAAGTTGTTTTTCTATGTTTGAGTTTCAACTGCTAGGGAAGTGAAAACAACATTTCTACTAGTTAGGCTCAATTCAAGGTGCATTATTGGCATGGGAAAACATGTTTACATTGCCAACGCACCTGAAATGGATAAACAAAAGTGAAATAAACAGTAAAAATTACACTCACAAGTTCCAAAATAATAGAGACAATTCAAATGTTGTGTTATACAGTGTTGTAACGATGTGCAAATAGTTAAAGTACAAATAGGAAAATAAATAAATATAAATATGGGTTGTATTTACAATAGTGTTGGTTCTTCACTGGTTGCCCTTGTGGCAACAGGTCACAAATCTTGCTGCTGTGATTGCATACTGTGGTATTTCACCAAATCAAGATGGGAGTTTATCAAAATTGTGTTTTTCTAATTCTTTGTGGGTCTGTGTAATCTGAGGGAAATATGTGTCTCTAATATGGTCAAGCATTTGGCAGGAGGTTAGGAAGTGCAGCTCAGTTTCCACCTCATTTTGTGGGCAGTGTGCACATAGCCTGTTTTCTCTTGAGAGCCAGGTCTGCCACTGTGTACAGTACTCTCTGTTTAGGGCCAAATAGCATTCTTGTTTGCTCTGTTAATTTTTTCCAATGTGTCAAGTAATTATATTTTTGTTTTCTCATGATTTGGTTTGGTCTAATTGTGTTGCTGTCCTGGGGCTCGGTGGGGTCTGTTTGTTTGTTTGAACAGAGCCCCAGGACCAGATTGCTTAAGGGACTCTTCTCCAGGTTAATCTCTCTGTAGGTATTGGCTTTGTATTTGAAGGTTTGGGAATCGCTTCCTTTTAGGTGGTTGTAGAATTTAACGTCTCTTTTCTAGATTTAGATCATTAGTGGGTATCGGCTTAATTCTTCTGCATGCATTATTTGGTCATTTACATTGTACGCAGAGGATATTTTGCAGAATTCTGCATGCAGTCTCAATTTGGTGTCTCATTTTGTGAATTCTTGGTTGGTGAGTGGACCCCAGACCTCCCAACCATAAAGGGCAATGAGTTCTATAACTGATTCAAGTATTTTTTGCCAGATCCTAATTGGTATGTCAGATTTTATGTTCCTTTTGATGATGGCATAGAAGGCCCTTCTTGCCTTGTCCCTCAGATCGTTCACAGCTCTGTGGAAGTTAACTGTGGCACTGATGTTTAGGCCGAGGTATGTATAGTTTTTTTTCTGTGCTCTAGAGCAACGGTGTCTAGATTTAATTTGTATTTGTGGACCTGGCAACTGGACCTTTTCTGGAACACCATTACTTTTGTCTTACTGAGATTTACTGTCAGGGCCCAGATCTGGCTGACTCTATGCAGAAGATCTAGGTGCTGCTGTAGGCCCTCCTTGGTTGGTGACAGAAGTAACAGATCATCATCAAACAGTAGACATTTGACTTCAGATTCTAGTAGGATGAGGCCGGGTGCTGCAGACTGTTCTAGTGCCCTTGCCAATTTGTTGATATACATGTTGAAGAGGGTGGGGCTTAAGCTGCATCCCTGTTTCACCCCACGGCCCTGTGGAAAGAAATGTGTGTTTTGCCCATTTTAACCCCACACTTGTTGTACATGGATTTTACAATATGTTTTCCCCCAACACCACTTTCCATCCATTTTTATAGCAGACCCTCATGCCATATTGAGTCAAAAGCTTTTTTGAAGTCAACAATGCATGAGCAGACTTTTCCTTTGTTTTGGCTGGTTTGTCAATTAGGGTGTGCAGGGTGAATATGTGGTCTGTTGTACGGTAATTTGGTTAAAGCCAATTTGACATTTGCTCAGTATTCAGACCCTTTACTCAGTACTTTGGCTGCTGGGCCCTCAGGTAATTTGTGCCTAATGTGAATTATAATGTACCTGGGGGGACCCTTGTCTGTCCTCTGACAACAGCTCCAGGGCATGCCTAGTGTTTGGGCACCAGTGTTCTAGCCACTTTGTGTTGGGGAAAATGTTTATGCTCTTGAATGTATTTGGCATTTGAGTTAATGAGGAGCACACTTTCTGCTTTTGTGTGTCCCCAGTGGATGTGTGGGGGTTGTCAGGAAAGCTATCGGGGGAGCTGACAGGGGGTCTGTTCGGTTGGTGGGTCCTGTACTGTCTGTCCCATTGTGGTGTTGAGGTTGTGGTTGTGGTCGAGGTCTGAGGTGGGCTGTTCTGCTGGCTTTTCAATCTCACAGGCACAAACATGACTCGAGTCACGTGACCACAGTAACCTCCCACTTTTAATGAAAGTGGCAGATTAATATTTTTTTCTCATCTGATATTTCGCTTAAAAGACTCACGTCACAAAAAATGAAATTTAACAATATACCACATGACTTCTTACTAGTAATACATTTATTGTTATAGAAATGTTACAAAGCATGCTCATCTGTTTTTTTTTTTTTGTGTGTCTAATTTGAGCAACAACAACAAATATTTTGGCTGGTAAAAAGAAAATCTGAGTGGCTGGTACTGTAGATTTATTTATCTAACTGCCACAGTGGCTGGTGGACCAAAAAGTTCATTTTATGCCCTGCTCACAGCTTTACCATAAAGTGAAGTGAATTCTCAACAACAAAGGATCATAATTACTTGTGTCCTGCCTGAGGCGGCTCAGATGTGAGCCACACATTTTTGTAAATATAACAAACCATGAGAAAATACCCATTCTCAATATTGATCATGTCGCATTTGACATTACATGGACTCTAGCCATGCTGACTAAAATTGTAATTATTTTTTAAGTCCGTATGGAAACTTGGACTCATGCTTCTCTTATCCATCTGCAGTTATGCTTGATAAGGTTTATTTGTCAATGTGCTTTGATATTTTGGGTTGTGAAATAAATATGGTAACATCAAAATGTATTTGTTGCATACACAGTATAGCAGATGTTATAGCAGGCGCAGCAAAATGCTTATGTTACTAGCTCCAAACAATGCAGTAAAATGTCAAACAAGTACACACATTTTTTTTTAGGCTATATATTTTTTTACAAGAAATATCAGAACTAATCCAATTAACAACCAAAATAGCACTGTAACAGTAAACCAGATGCAATCTTTACACTAGATATACTAAGAATATGTACAGCAGTAGATACTGTATATTTGTGAGCTTTGTCAAGAATCCAGTATATAAATAAATATGTGGTGTGTATAAAGTGTAACTAAAATGCAATGTCGAATGCGGTGTTTAAATACACGGTACAAAACCCCATTTCAAATGGATAGGATTGTAGGAAATTAGCATCCGGAATATAAATATTTGTGAATGTTGTGTAGACAGTATGTGAAAAGAAAAGTTATGTACAGCAGTAGTTATAGGATAAGCCTTGAATAGAATACTGTATATAAACTCAGCAAAAAAAGAAATGTCCCTTTTTCAGTACCCTGTCTTTGAAAAATAATTCGTACAAATCCAAATAAATTCAGATCTTCATTGTAAAGGGTTTTAACACTGTTTCCCATGCTTGTTCAATGAATCATAAACAATTAATGAACATGCCCCTGTGGAATGATCATTAAGACACTAACAGCTTACAGATGGTAGGCAATTAAGGTCACAGTTATGAAAACTTAGGACACTAAAGAGGCCTTTCCACTGACTCTGAAAAACACCAAAAGAAAGATGCCCAGTGTCCCTGCTCAGCTGCGTGAACGTGCCTTAGGCATGCTGCAAGGAGGCATGAGGACGGCAGATGTGGCCAGGGCAATAAATTGCATTGTCCACACTGTGAGACGCCTTTGACAGCGCTACAGGGAGACAGGACGGACAGCTGAGTGCCCTCGCAGTGGCAGACCATGTGTAACAACACCTGCACAGGATCGGTACATCCGAACATCATACCTGCAGGACAGGTACAGGATGCCAACAACAACTGCCCGAGTTACACCAGGAACGCACAATCCCTCCAGTGCTCAGACTGTCCGCAATAGGCTGAGAGCCTGGATTGAGGGCTTGTAGGCCTGTTGTAAGGCAGGTCCTCACCAGACAACACCGGCAACAAGGTCGCCTATGGGCACAAACCCACCGTCGCTGGACCAGACAGACAGGACTGGCAAAAAGTGCTCTTCATCTGACGAGTCGCGGTTTTGTCTCACCAGGTGTGATGGTCGGATTCGCGTTTATCGTCGAAGGAATGCTTCTACACCTGCATTGCTTGCTGTTTGGGGTTTTAGGCTGGGTTTCTGTACAGCACTTTGAGATATCAGCTGATGTACGAAGGGCTATATAAATACATTTGATTTTGATTTGATTTGAATGAGCGTTACACCGAGGCCTGTACTCTGGAGCGGGATCGATTTGGAGGTGTAGGGTCCGTCATGGTCTGGGGCGGTGTGTCACAGCATCATCGGACTGAGCTTGTTGTCATTGCAGGCAATCTCAACGCTGTGCGTTACAGGGAAGACATCCTCCTCCCTCATGTGGTACCCTTCCTGCAGGCTCATCCTGACATGACCCTCCAGCATGACAATGCCACCAGCCATACTGCTCGTTCTGTGCGTGATTAGGCATGCAAGACAGGAATGTGACAGTGTTCTGCCATGGCCAGCGAAGAGCCCGGATCTCAATCCCATTGAGCACATCTGGGACCTGTTGAATTGGAGGGTGAGGGCTAGGGCCATTCCCCCCAGAAATGTCTAGGAACTTGCAGGTGCCTTGGCAGAAGAGAGGGGTAACATCTCACAGCAAGAACTGGAAAATCTGGTGCAGTCCATGAGGGGATGCACTGCAGTACTTAATGCAGCCGGTTTGCCACACCAGACACTGACTGTTACTTTTGAGTTTGACCCCCCTTTGTTCAGGGACACATTATTCCATTTCTGTTAGTCACATGTCTGTGGAACTTGTTCAGTTTACAGTATGTCTCAGTTGTTGAATCTTGTAATGTTGATACAAATATTTACAAGTTAAGTGTGCTGAAAATATACGCAGTTGACAGTGAGAGGAAGTTTACATATAAAGTGTCCAGAGTTGAATTATTATTATTTATTTTATTTAACCTTTTATTTAATTAGGCAAATCAATTAATAACAAATTCTTATTTACAATGACGGCCTACCCCCTAACCCGGACGACGCTGGGTCAATTGTGCGCCACCCCTATGGGACTCCCTATCATGGCCGGTTGTGATATAGCCTGGAATCAAACCAGGGTCTGCAGTGATGCCTCTAGCACTGAGACGCAGTGCCTTAGACCGTTGCACCACTCGGGAGCCCCAATGACTATGTACAGCCGTCTCTAAGGTTCAGGACAGGGTACTACTGGTATGCTAGTGGTGACTGTTTAAGAGTGATGGCCTGGAGACAGAAGCTGTTTATCAGTCTCGGTCCCAGCTTTGCTGTATCTGTAATGTCTCTGTCTTCTAGATATAGCTGGGTGAACAGCCTGTGGCTCAGGTCCTTGATGATCTCCTTGGCCTTCCTGTTACACAGGGTGCTGTAGATATCCTGGAGGGCAGGCAGTGTGCCCGGGATGATGTGGTGGAAAAAGTACTCAGTTGTTATACTTGAGTAAAAGTATAGATACCTTAATAGGTTACTCAAGTAAAAGTGAAAGTTACCCAGTAAAATTCTAAAAGTATTTGGTTATAAATATACTTAAGTATCAAAAGTTAATGTAATTGCTCAAATATTTGTATTTTATATTATTTCACCATTATTTAACCAGGTAGGCAAGTTGAGAACAAGTTCTCATTTACAATTGTGACCTGGCCAAGATAAAGCAAAGCAGTTCGACACATACAACAACACAGTTACACATGGAGTAAAACAAACATGCAATCAATAATACAGTAGAAAAATAAGTCTATATACGATGTGAGCAAATGAGGTGAGATAAGGGAGGTAAAGGCAAAAAAAAGGCCATGGTGGCAAAGTAAATACAATATAGCAAGTAAAACACTGGAATGGTAGATTTGCAGTGGAAGAATGTGTGAAGTAGAAATATAAATAATGGGGTGCAAAGGAGCAAAAATAAATAAATACAGTAGGGGAAGAGGTAGTTGTTTGGGCTAAGTTATAGATTGGCTATGTACAGGTACAGTAATCTGTGAGCTGCTCTGACAGCTGGTGCTTAAAGCTAGTGAGGGAGATAAGTGTTTCCAGTTTCAGAGATTTTTGTAGTTCGTTCCAGTCAGTGGCAGCAGAGAACTGGAAGGAGAGGCGGCCAAAGGAAGAATTGGTAT
The DNA here is from genome assembly GCF_057628025.1 of Oncorhynchus mykiss. Lineage (NCBI taxonomy): Eukaryota > Metazoa > Chordata > Actinopteri > Salmoniformes > Salmonidae > Oncorhynchus > Oncorhynchus mykiss. The sequence continues at coordinate 69,286,247 of NC_143024.1, forward strand.
ACTTAAGTATCAAAAGTAAACATAGCAAATTCCTTATATTAAGCAAAGTAGATGGCACCATTTGCTTGTTTTAAAAATGTACAGATAGCCAAAGGCACACACTCAGACATCTATACTTTTATAAACGATGCATTTGTATTTAGTGAGTCCGCCAGATCAGAGGCAGTAGGGATGGCCATGTGTTCTCTTGATGAGTGAGTGAATTCGTCCATTTTCCTGTCCTGTTAAGCATTCAAAATAGTACTTTTGGGTGTCAGGGAAAACGTATGGAGTAAAAAGTACATTCTTTTCTTTAGGAATGTAGTAAAGTAAAAGTTAAGATTCCCCCCAAAACTACTTTAGTAGTACTTTAAAGTATTTATACTTAAGTACTGGGGCTGATCTCGCCAACCTCTGGAGAGCCCTGCAGTTGCGGGCAGTGCTGTTGCCGTATCATGCGGCGTTACAGCATTTAGAAGTTTGTGAGGGTCTTAGGGGCGTTGGTCCTCAGTGATGTGCACGCCTAGGAACTGTAAGCTTTTTAGCCTCTCCATAGCGGCCCATTCGATGTGGATGGGCGATCTGTATTTAACATATGATCTGTAATACATATAATATATCTTATTCAATTAAATTTCAATTTGACACCATTGACACCAAATGTAAAACTGTTCTCTGTTTAGGCCACACGATGTCACTAAAGACTCGTGGCACTGGCTTGACAGGTTTCAGAGCATCGGAATGGGAGTCAAATGGGTGGCACAATTTCGCCTCCCTTTAGTTCTAAAGGTTCTGAGTTGCTGTAGCACTCTCTTCAAATTAAGAAACGGTGCATTCACGGAAGTACTGGTTACATAGATGGCCATATGATCCAGGAAATGAAATATATTTATCTAGTAGAGTGAAGTAGTGAACAACAGAAATGTGCATGCGTCAATTTCCAAGTGCCAAAATCCCCAGATTGACGCGTGCGCACGACAATCCCATTCTTTGTCCACCAAACGGCATTCCGGGGTGGAGACTGAGGTGCCTCGATGCTACTGTCATAACCCGACAATATTTACGAAGCTGTCAGACTTCAGATGTTTGTGTTGCTCTTTCTGAACAGGGTATGGTAAGTACGATATTAACCTATTCAAATGTATTCATTCATGCTTTCATTCAGAGTAGATGCTCACATTGTGTGTTCTGGCAGCTACACTAGCTGTGTGTGATCGGACGTTTAGCTAGCTAATCAATGAAAAAGGGTTAGCGCCATCTAGCTTGCTTGCTAGCTAGCTAGTTCGTTCAAATACAGGGTTTCTACTGTAGCGGTTGACTATGATCCATAGGAACACTCGTCAAAATATGCAATTGTTTTTATTGTGTTTCCACTGAACTACTGCATTTTTGGTTTATTTGAACCAGATAGCGCCTGACTAAGTAATAACGGTTTAGCAATATGAGTGAGACGAATGGATACGGCTGCTGTTGCTTTTAGTTATCTGTCAACCACAAGCAAATACAAAAACTAACTAGGTAATGTTAGCTACAGTACTAGGCTACTGTACAAAGATTCAAACACAAGGATGTTGGTCAGAATTATATCTGTTCATTCATTTTAGCTAAACGTTTGGTTTCTCTGACGTACATTCAGACAGTGTAAATAACAAAACAAAAGAATGGTGTCTTACAAGTCCTACGTTTGTTGTATGACTGCTTAGTTTGTGGGTAGCTTTAGGACACTGCATCCGGAGTCTGTGTATTGATTGGACACCAACCAATTAAGACTCACGATGATGTGTCCCAGAGCTAGGTTGTGGGTCTGAAAGTCTTTGTTTGAATAATCCTTTGTGAGTGTGCTGTGTCTATTCATGCAATCTGACAGTACCCACAAACTGAGAACCATGCTAATAAAACCGTACAGTTGACATGAAATTAGATGATATAACCTGGTCCCAAAACTCACATGGCATAACAACTACCATGGGAGTTAGTAAAACAACACAGACTTAGGCCAGGGTATATCACTGCTGCATTTACAGTTATTTATTTGACAGATATTTCATATAAGATATACTTCATGGTTCTTAGTATGTGGGTAATGTCAGAATTTCTCGCAGTGCAAATCTCTAGCCCTTTACCAGTTTGGCATATCTGACCAAACACTTTGACTACAAATGTATTGTCCAGACAGAGACATGTTCTACGTACTTAGGAGAAGTAGGCATTGCTCGCTGGCAGGTCACTTCATACACAAACAAAGCCATCTTATTTGCAGTGAACAAGCTGTCAGCATGTCAAAGAGAGAGAGAGCAAGTGGTATGAATGTGTTTGAAATGGCATGTGTCAACGCTGCAGTAACACACTGGGTTTGGGGGCTCCTGTGAATTCTTCACTGACCCCAGTTGCCATGGCGGCAGGTTGTTGAGCATTTACTATTTGAAGAGAGGAGGGTGGGATTGTGTTAACTGTCTCCCCTTCTCTATCCTTGACCCCGGTAGGGCTTCCTGGGAACCAGGGACCACTAAGTTATGAAGCTCTTTCCTTCCAGACCTTCCCTGTACTCCAGTTACTGTCACAGCCTAATCTTTACCCGCTGCTGCTCTCCCAACCACCATCTCTGCTGTCCCAACCACCATCTCTGCTCAGCCTGGTACTAGCAGCTTGACTCACTTCATCACAAAGAAGAAAAAAAAGGAAAGAGAGAGGGAGAAGAGATCCCTCCCCAGCTGCCATCCAGACACACATGGTGCATAGCTGCCATTCTCTAGGCTCCATCTATCCCCATGACCTGGCCTCCAGCTAGCTCCTGGCACACATGACATAGCCTAGCCTAGCCCAGGGCCTGCCCAAGGGATATAAATAGGCAGCATCCAGCTAGTGTGTGGAGTGTGCACTTGTTTCCTTTTTTTCCCGGGTCATACACACGCCTAGTAGGGGTCACACCCATTTGTTTTCTGTCTTCCCTCTGCCTGGAGCAGTGGTAATTAGTGGTGGGACCGAGGAGAGAGTGACGAGGCAGAGACCATGGAGGTCAATATGGAGTATTGTCTGGCCCAGGTGGTGCAGAAAGACCTGGGGCGGAAGGTGCAGGTGGGACAGGAGCTCATAGATTACATCGCGGATAAGGAGAAGTCCCAGGACCTGGAGCAAGACCAGACAGCTCTGGACAGGATGGTGGACGGCATCGCTACCACCTGGGTCAACTCCTCCAATTTCAAGGTAAGGAGGGTATTCATACCCCTTGATGTATTCCTTATTTTGTTGTGTTACAGCCTGAAATGAAAATGTGTTAAATAAAAAAAATTCTGTAACTAGGACACTCAAAAACACTCAATGTCGTATTGGTAAGCAACTGCAGTGTATATTTGGCTTTGTGTTTTAGGTTAATGTCCTGCTGAAAGGTGAATTTGTCTCCCAATGTCTGTTTGATAGCAGACTGAATCAGGGTTATGCCAGTGCTTACCTCTATTCTGTTTCTTTTTATCCTGAAACTCCCTAGTCCTTGCCGATGACAAGCGTACCCATAAAATGATGCAGCCACCATTGTGCTTGAAAATATGGAGAGTGGAACTCAGTAATATGTTGTATTGGATTTGCCCCCAACATAACACTTTGTATTCAGGACATAAAGTTAATTTCTTTGCCATGTTTTTTGCAGTTTTACTTTTGTGCCTTATTTCAATCAGGAGGCATGTATAATACTATTTTTATTCTGTACAGTCTTCCTTCTTTTCACTCTATAATTTAGGTTAGTTTTGTGGAGTAACTATAATGTTGTTGATCCATCCTTTTCTCCTATCACAGCCATTAAACTCTGTAACTGTTTTAAAGTCACCATTGGCCTCATGGAGAAATTCCTGAGCAGTGTCTTCCTTTCCGGCAACTGAATTAGTAAGGACGCCTGTATCTTTGTAGTGATTGGGTGTATCGATACTTTGAACTTCAAAAGTGTAGTTGATAACTTAACCATGTTCAAAGGGCTATTAATGTCTGCTTTTTTTTATTGCTACCCATCTACCAATAGGTTCCCTTCTTTGCAAGGCATTGGAAAACCTCCCTGGTCTTTGGTTGAATCAGTGTTTGAAATTCACTGCTTTACTGAGGGACCTTACAGATAATTGTATGTTTGGGGTACAGAAATCAGGTAATCATTCAAAAATCATGTTAAACACTATTATTGTAGGGGCCTCCCGAGTGGTGCAGGGGGGGGGGCTTTACTTGTCCTATCGCGCTCTAGCGGCGGGCCGGGTGCCTACAGGCTGACTTCGGTCGTCAGCGAATGGTGTTTCCTTCGACACATTGGTGCGGCTGGCTTCTGGATTAAGCAGGCGGTGTTAATAAAAAGAGCAGTTTGGCGGTTCATGTTTTAGAGGACGCATGACTAGACCTTTGCCTCTCCTGAGCCCGTTGGGGAGTTGCAGCGATTTTTTTATTTTTTATTTTTTTATTTTTTTTATTTCACCTTTATTTAACCAGGTAGGCTAGTTGAGAACAAGTTCTCATTTACAACTGCGACCTGGCCAAGATAAAGCATAGCAGTGTGAACAGACAACAGAGTTACACATGGAGTAAACAATAAACAAGTCAATAACACAGTAGGAAAAAAAAAGAGTATATACAGTGGGGCAAAAAAGTATTTAGTCAGCCACCAATTGTGCAAGTTCTCCCACTCAAAAAGATGAGAGGCCTGTAATTTGTCATAGGTACACTTCAACTATGACAGACAAAATGAGAAAAGAAATCCAGAAAATCACATTGTAGGATTTTTAATGAATTTATCTGCAAATTATGGTGGAAAATAAGTATTTGGTCAATAACAAAAGTTTATCTCAATACTTTGTTATATACCCTTTGTTGCTGGTATTTTGGCCCATTCCTCCATGCAGATCTCCTCTAGAGCAGTGATGTTTTGGGGCTGTTGCTGGGCAACACGGACTTTCAACTCCCTTCAAAGATTTTCTATGGGGTTGAGATCTGGAGACTGGCTAGGCCACTCCAGGACCTTGAAATGCTTCCTACAAAGCCACTCCTTCGTTGCCCGGGCGGTGTGTTTGGGATCATTGTCATGCTGAAAGACCCAGCCAAGTTTCATCTTCAATGCCCTTGCTGCTGGAAGGAGGTTTTCACTCAATCTCACGATACATGGCCCCATTCATTCTTTCCTTTACACGGATCGGTCGTCCTGGTCCCTTTGCAGAAAGACAGCCCCAAAGCATGATGTTTGCACCCCCATGCTTCACAGTAGGTATGGTGTTCTTTGGATGCAACTCAGCATTCTTTGTCCTCCAAACACGACGAGTTGAGTTTTTACCAAAAAGTTATATTTTGGTTATCATATGGTCAGATGAATTCTCCCAATCTTCTTCTGGATCATCCAAATGCTCTCTAGCAAACTTCAGACGGGCCTGGACATGTACTGGCTTAAGCAGGGGGACACGTCTGGCACTGCAGGATTTGAGTCCCTGGCGGCGTAGTGTGTTACTGATGGTAGGCTTTGTTACTTTGGTCCCAGCTCTCTGCAGGTCATTCACTAGGTCGCCCCGTGTGGTTCTGGGATTTTTGCTCACCGTTCTTGTGATCATTTTGACCCCACGGGGTGAGATCTTGCGTGGAGCCCCAGATCGAGGGAGATTATCAGTGGTCTTGCATGTCTTCCATTTCCTAATAATTGCTCCCACAGTTGATTTCTTCAAACCAAGCTGCTTACCTATTGCAGATTCAGTCTTCCCAGCCTGGTGCAGGTCTACAATTTTGTTTCTGGTGTCCTTTGACAACTCTTTGGTCTTGGCTATAGTGGAGTTTGGAGTGTGACTGTTTGAGGTTGTGGACAGGTGTCTTTTATACTGATAACAAGTTCAAACAGGTGCCATTAATACAGGTAACGAGTGGAGGACAGAGGAGCCTCTTAAAGAGGAAGTTACAGGTCTGTGAGAGCCAGAAATCTTGCTTGTTTGTAGGTGACCAAATACTTATTTTCCACCATAATTTGCAAATAAATTCATTAAAAATCCTACAATGTGATTTTCTGGATTTTTTTTCTAATTTTGTCTGTCATAGTTGAAGTGTACCTATGACAAATTACAGGCCTCTCTCATCTTTTTAAGTGGGAGAACTTGCGCAATTGGTGGCTGACTAAATACTTTTTTGCCCCACTGTACATTGTGTGCAAAAGGCATGAGGAGGTTGGCGAATAATTACAATTAGCACATTAACACTGGAGTGATAAATCATCAGATGGTCATGTGCAGGTAGAGATACTGGTGTGCAAAAGAGCAGAAAAGTAAATAAATAAAAACAGTATGGGGATGAGGTAGGTAGATTGGGTGGGCTATTTACAGATGAACCATGTACAGCTGCAGCGATCGGTTAGCTGCTCAGATAGCAGATGTTTGAAGTTGGTGAGGGAGATAAAAGTCTCCAACTTCAACGATTTTTGCAATTCGTTCCAGTCACAGGCAGCAGAGAACTGGAAGGAAAGGTGGTCAAATGAGGTGTTGGCTTTAGGGATGATCAGTGATATACACCTGCTGGAGCGAGTGCTACGGGTGGGTGTTGCCATCGTGACCAGTGAACTGAGATAAAGCGGAGCTTTACCTAGCATGGACTTGTAGATGACCTGGAGCCAGTGGTTCTGGCGACGAATATGGGAGGGAGGGCCAGCCGACTAGAGCATACAGGTCGCAGTGGTGGGTGGTATAAGGTGCTTTAGTGACAAAACAGATGGCACTGTGATAAACTGCATCCAGTTTGCTGAGTAGAGTATTGGAAGCTATTTTGTAGATGACATCGCCGAAGTCGAGGATCGGTAGGATAGTCAGTTTTACTAGGGTAAGTTTGGCGGCGTGAGACAAACTCGCAATTGGATATCACCCCTTTGTTAAATTGGGGAGAAAAGGGGGGGGGGGGGTAGTAGAGTGAGTCCATGTGACCTGTTAAGCACATTACACTTGAACTAATTTAGGCTTGCCATAGCACTTAATACTTATTGACTCAAGACATTTCAGCGTTTCATTTTTAATTCATTTGTAAAAAATAAACACAATTCCACTTTGACATTATGGGGTATTGTGTGTAGGTCAGTGACACAAAATCTCAATTGAATCCATTTTAAATTCAGGCTGTAACACAACAGAATGTGGAAAAATTCAAGCGGTGTGAATACTTTCTGAATGCACTGTACAGTTAGAGAGAAGCTAGATAGCTCCATGTCTGTCATCACGTAGAGATATGAAGGATTTCATGAGTGTAGCTAGCTACATGTCATCGTTCAATAGAGAGAGATATCAGTCACTGGAGATATTGAGAGTAGAGTATTGATATTGACTATTGGATGTTCTTATAGGCACTATAGTATTGCCAGCCTAATCTCGGGAGTTGATAGGCTTGAAGTCATAAACAGCGCAATGCTTGAAGCATTGCGAAGAGCTGCTGGCAAACGCAGGGAAGTGCTGTTTGAATGAATGCTTACGAGCCTGCTGCTGCGTACCATCGCTCTGTCAGACTGCTCTATCAAATATCAAATCATAGACTTAATTATAATATAATAAACACACAGAAATACGAGCCTTAGGTCATTAATATGGTCAAATCCGGAAACTTTTATTTAGAAAACAAAATGTTTATTCTTTCAGTGAAATACGGAACCGTTACGTATTTTATAGAAAGGGTGGCAACCCTAAGTCTAAATATTGCTGTTACATTGTACAACCTTCAATGTTATGTCATAATTACGTAAAATTCTGGCACATTAATTACAGTCTTTGTCAGGAAGAAATGGTCTTCACACAGTTCGCAACGAGCCAGGCTGCCCAATCTGCTGCATATTACCTGACGTGAATGTGCTTTTGTTAAATCATCACCCGTTTGGCGAAGTAGGCTGTCATTCAATGATAAATTAACAGGCACCACATTGATTATATTCAACGCAGGACAAGCTAGTTAAACTAGTAATATCATCAACCATGTGTAGTTAACTAGTGTTTATGTTAAGATTGATTGTTTTTTACAAGATATGTGTAATGCTAGCTAGCAACTTACCTTGGCTCCTTGCTGCACTCGCATAACAGGTGATCAGCCTGCTACGCAGTTTCCTCGTGGATTGCAATGTAATTGGCCATAATCGTCGTCCAAAAAGGCAGATTTACCGATTGTTATAACTTGAAATCGGCCCTAATTAATTGGCCATGCCGATTAATCGGTCGACCTCTAATTGAGAGTAGGGCTGTTGCGTTGACGGTATTACTGCCACGCTGACGGTCACGAGTCATGAAAGCAGTCAAATTAGGCTTTTCCAAGCGCTGATGCTGCTCATGGGCATTCGTAGCCTACCAAACTTGCTAACTGCCTCGTTCTCTACATTCTATTGTCCCTCTAATCACTCTGACATCAATGCAAATGTGTTCAAAAATCGAATCAAACACTCCATGAGCGCAACATTTCTATAGGCTATGCAATTGTGTGAGAGAACTGAGTGATGGCCTCTACTAAAAAGAGGATCCCATCAGCTTTCTATTGGCTAGGCCTACTTTTCAGCTTTCCTAATATTAAGCACATTTTTAATCTTTACAACTGGAGTATAGCCTACTAGGCTGGCATGAAAATGAAAATAGTCGTTGATTCGCTAATTAAAGTGCATAAATGCCATGTAAAATAAAAAGTAATAATGCCACAAAATTCTAAGCAAATCTTGTCTGCTAAATTAACTAGTGTAGCCCAGATCAGGACCTAACATAAGGACAACTCAGAGTATGCTATTCTGTTCTTCTGAAATAGACGACATGCTTCTTTATACCTATCTAAAATAAATAATGGATTTATTGTGAAGGTGTTCCAAAGGTCTGCGTCAGTGGCTTGTAGGAGATGCTAAATGTGTTTGCTAATTAACGGTCAATTACCGGGAGGCCGACATTTATTAGCTTGACAATCACCAGCTGACTAAATTTTGTGACCGCCACAGCCCTATGTGAGAGCATCAAATGGATGCAGGCTGAAGGGCTTGCTTTCAAGAGATGATTCAGGGGAATTGGACAGTTAGAGCAAGGAAAATAAGTTAAGAGAGGTTTTACTGGTTGGTCAGACTGTCCAATATCCTTTGTCCTAAGGCTGTCGTGGAGCATGTTCAGTTGGTACAGAGTAGGCTAATGGCATCGATCCTGTGTTGGAATTCGAACATTGGCCTGTTGGTTTTCAGAGGTCAGAGTAAATTTGCCATGTCATCCGAGTAATTCAATAGTCACCAACATAATCACGCTTTTCAGATGAAAGATTGGAATGGACATCTTTTTTTGGGGGGGGGAAGCACACTTTCATTTCAGATAGTTGGACACATTTGATGATACTTTTATGTGCTCTGAGAACAATTTATGTTAGCATTAATGCTGATTTGTAAAGGAAGCATCTTCGATTAAGTGGTGTCATTAAGTTTAATGACATGAATCCACAAACATGATTAAAACATGAATGTCATATATTATGCTGCTGTCCCATAAGATATCCGCTCCAAAGCAGATCTTAACAGGGTAGTGGTTTAAAATCTCCTCCTTACCATGCATGTTTTTTTACAGCAATTAACTGGCCTATGTATGTAGCATATGTTATGTGCCTGGGACAAACGGACGAACTCCACTGAATTAGAATGGCAGTACGCACATTTTACCTGAATCCTTCCTTCCCAATTCTCGAAGAATCACTTCTCCTGAATAACGTGAGATGCATTGCACCTTAACATAAACTGAATCGTTCCCCTTCAAAAACAGATATTCATACAAAAATGATTACATAGGCCTATGACTTAACTATCACAATTGTGAGGACATCAACAGGCCAATTTATCAATGTGCCTTTTCTTTCCCATCTGTCTGTGTTGATATTTCCTGGTATTATTTACAAAGCTGGTGATTTCTTGTTGTGATACGTAGTTTATTGTATGCTGGTACCGCAGATCTCTATCTAAACAAAGCCATACTTGCCCTGGCCTACATAGTTTAGTTGGATTCAGACATTTGTGTCTGCCCTGTTTTGCACCCTTGCAGTCTCTGTGTTTAGCTGTTTCTGCCTCAGGCCCTCTGAGCTGGTAAACTAAGGCAGAGCACTAGAAGGTGGTCTTTAGGACCTGAAAGCTGTGTTGAAAAAGAGAGAGTCCTAATTGGAGATGCCCTGGCCTGGCTACTGCTAGGATGAAGGGGCTCCATAGAGGTTTAGTGATGACTAAGTGAGAGGGGTTCAGGCATGGGGCTCCACAGGTCCTAAGAGGGTTGTAATCACTTTTTAATTGCAGCCCAGACGTACCGCAATCCATATTGATCCTTCACAGTGATGACACTAGTGCAGTGTCACAGGTTAAAAGTTGGAAGTCTTCATTGTCTGGTAGTGTAATGATTTATCTGCTGTGCCTCTGAACAGCATGCCAGGCAGTGGCTGTGCTTCGGAGCGATGCTTGCCTGGATGCAGACTGCGGTTAATGGGCCCAGTAATGTGGAAAGTATTTGGGTAGAACCAGAGAGAGTCTGTGTATGGGGCATTCTCCATAAATGGAGAATTGGGGTAGATGCCTGAGAACATTTTAAGGTCAGACTAAGTAGTGCAGGCTTTATGGTCACTGACATCTCCCAATACATTGCCCTGTAGCCTAACCAAAGAATATCCACAGCTTTTCACTTTGAACACATTGACTGATCCTCAAACCTAGAACTAGGCCTATATCTGGTCCTGTCGTCACTACAGGCCTGTTGTGTTACGGTGCGTGAATGAGGACCCAAAAGCGAATTAACTTAAACAGAGCTTCTTTAATTACCAAACATAGGTAGGCTCAGACGGACCGGCAGATTCCGACAGGACAAGACAAGGTTACAGCAAACATGACGACAGTCTGGTTCAGGCATGAAACACAACAAACAAGAATCCGACAAGGACAGGAGCAGAAACAGAGAGAGATATAGGGACCTAATCAGAGGGAAAAAGGGAACAGGTGGGAAAAGGGGTGACGAGGTGGTTAGGAGGAGACAAGGCACAGCTGGGGGAAAGAGGGGGAGAAAAGGTAACCTAACAACGACCAGCAGAGGGAGACAGGGTGAAGGGAAAGGACAGAGACAAGACACAACATGACAGTACCCCCCCACTCACCGAGCGCCTCCTGGCGCACTCGAGGAGGAAACCTGGCGGCAACGGAGGAAATCCTCGATCAGCGCACGGTCCAGCACGTCCCGAGAGGGAATAGGAAGCGGCCTGAGACGGCCGGCAGGAGGAGAGTTACCGGACTTAGTCTGCGCGCAGACCGAACAAGCAGCCACGAAACGACGCGTGTCATGCTCCCGGGTGGGCCACCAAAAACGCTGGCGAATGGAAGCAAGCGTCCCCCGAACGCCAGGGTGGCCGGCTAACTTGGCAGAGTGAGCCCACTGAAGAACGGCCAGACGAGTAGGAACGGGAACGAAAAGAAGGTTCCTAGGACAAGCGCGCGGCGACGGAGTGTGAGTGAGCGCTTGCTTTACCTGCCTCTCAATTCCCCAGACAGTCAACCCGACAACACGCCCCTCAGGGAGAATCCCCTCGGGGTCAGTGGAGGCTACTGAAGAACTGAAGAGACGAGACAAAGCATCAGGCTTGGTGTTCTTAGAGCCCGGACGATAAGAAATCACGAACTCGAAACGAGCGAAAAACAGCGCCCAACGCGCCTGACGCGCATTAAGTCGTTTGGCAGAACGGATGTACTCAAGGTTCCTATGGTCAGTCCAAACGACAAAAGGAACGGTCGCCCCCTCCAACCACTGTCGCCATTCGCCTAGGGCTAACCGGATGGCGAGCAGTTCGCGGTTACCCACATCATAGTTACGTTCCGACGGCGACAGGCGATGAGAAAAATACGCGCATGGGTGGACCTTGTCGTCAGAGAGGGAGCGCTGAGAAAGAATGGCTCCCACGCCCACCTCTGACGCGTCAACCTCGACAACGAACTGTCTAGAGACGTCAGGTGTAACAAGGATAGGAGCGGATGTAAAACGATTCTTGAGGAGATCAAAAGCTCCCTGGGCGGAAACGGACCACTTAAAGCACGTCTTGACAGAAGTAAGGGCTGTGAGAGGAGCTGCCACCTGACCGAAATTACGGATGAAACGACGATAGAAGTTCGCGAAGCCGAGAAAGCGCTGCAGCTCGACGCGTGACTTAGGGACGGGCCAATCAATGACAGCTTGGACCTTAGCGGGATCCATCTTAATGCCTTCAGCGGAAATAACAGAACCGAGAAATGTGACGGAGGAGGCATGAAAAGTGCACTTCTCAGCCTTCACAAAAAGACAATTCTCTAAAAGGCGCTGGAGGACACGTCGAACGTGCTGAACATGAATCTGGAGTGACGGTGAAAAAATCAGGATATCGTCAAGGTAAACGAAAACAAAGATGTTCAGCATATCTCTCAGGACATCATTGACTAATGCCTGAAAGACAGCTGGAGCGTTAGCGAGGCCGAAAGGAAGAACCCGGTATTCAAAGTGCCCTAACGGAGTGTTAAACGCCGTCTTCCACTCGTCCCCCTCCCTGATGCGCACGAGATGGTAAGCGTTACGAAGGTCCAACTTAGTGAAAAACCTGGCTCCCTGCAGGATCTCGAAGGCTGAAGACATAAGAGGAAGCGGATAACGATTCTTCACTGTTATGTCATTCAGCCCTCGATAATCTATGCAGGGGCGCAGAGACCCGTCCTTCTTCTTGACAAAAAAAACCCCGCTCCGGCGGGAGAGGAGGAGGGGACTATGGTACCGGCGTCAAGAGCTACAGACAAATAATCTTCGAGAGCCTTACGTTCGGGAGCCGACAGAGAGTATAGTCTACCCCGGGGGGGGGGTGGTTCCCGGAAGGAGATCAATACTACAATCATACGACCGGTGTGGAGGAAGAGAGGTGGCCCTGGACCGACTGAACACCGTGCGCAGATCGTGATATTCCTCCGGCACCCCTGTCAAATCACCAGGCTCCTCCTGTGAAGAAGAGACAGAGGAAACAGGAGGGATAGCAGGCATTAAACATTTCACATGACAAGAGACGTTCCAGGAGAGGATAGAATTACTAGACCAATTAATGGAAGGATTATGACAAACTAGCCAGGGATGGCCCAAAACAACAGGTGTAAAAGGTGAACGAAAAATTAAAAAAGAAATGGTTTCACTATGATTACCAGAAACAGTGAGGGTTAAAGGTAGCGTCTCACGCTGAATCCTGGGGAGAGGACTACCATCCAGGGCGAACAAGGCCGTGGGCTCCTTTAACTGTCTGAGAGGAATGTCATGTTCCCGAGCCCAGGTCTCGTCCATAAAACAGCCCTCCGCCCCAGAGTCTATTAAGGCACTGCAGGAAGCTGACGAACCGGTCCAGCGTAGATGGACCGACAAGGTAGTGCAGGATCTTGAAGGAGAGACAGGAGTAGTAGCGCTCACCAGTAGCCCTCCGCTTACTGATGAGCTCTGGCCTTTTACTGGACATGAAGTGACAAAATGACCAGCGGAACCGCAATAGAGACAGAGGCGGTTGGTGATTCTCCGTTCCCTCTCCTTAGTCGAGATGCGGATACCTCCCAGCTGCATGGGCTCAGCACCCGAGCCGGCAGAGGAAGATGGTAGTGATGCGGAGAGGGGGGCAACGGAGAACGCGAGCTCCTTTCCACGAGCTCGGTGACGAAGATCAACCCGTCGCTCAATGCGAATAGCGAGTTCAATCAAGGAATCCACGCTGGAAGGAACCTCCCGGGAGAGAATCTCATCCTTTACCTCTGCGCGGAGACCCTCCAGAAAACGAGCGAGCAAAGCCGGCTCGTTCCAGCCACTGGAGGCAGCAAGAGTGCGAAACTCAATAGAGTAGTCTGTTATGGATCGATTACCTTGACATAGGGAAGACAGGGCCCTGGAAGCCTCCTCCCCAAAAACAGATCGATCAAAAACCCGTATCATCTCCTCCTTAAAGTCCTGATACTGGTTAGTACACTCAGCCCTTGCCTCCCAGATTGCCGTGCCCCACTCACGAGCCCGTCCAATAAGGAGAGATATGACGTAGGCGACACGAGCAGTGCTCCTGGAGAAAGTGTAGGGCTGGAGAGAAAACACAATATCACACTGGGTGAGGAACGAGCGGCATTCAGTGGGCTCCCCAGAGTAACACGGCGGGTTATTGATTCTGGGCTCCGGAGATTCGAAAGCCCTGGAAGTGGCCGGTGGATCGAGGCGGAGATGGTGAACCTGTTCTGTGAGGTTGGAGACTTGGGTGGCCAGGGTCTCAACGGCATGTCGAGCAGCAGACAATTCCTGCTCGTGTCTGCCTAGCATCGCTCCCTGGATCCCGACGGCTGAGTGGAGAGGATCCGAAGTCGCTGGGTCCATTCTTGGTCGGATTCTTCTGTTACGGTGCGTGAATGAGGACCCAAAAGCGAATTAACTTAAACAGAGCTTCTTTAATTACCAAACATAGGTAGGCTCAGACGGACCGGCAGATTCCGACAGGACAAGACAAGGTTACAGCAAACATGACGACAGTCTGGTTCAGGCATGAAACACAACAAACAAGAATCTGACAAGGACAGGAGCAGAAACAGAGAGAGATATAGGGACCTAATCAGAGGGAAAAAGGGAACAGGTGGGAAAAGGGGTGACGAGGTGGTTAGGAGGAGACAAGGCACAGCTGGGGGAAAGAGGGGGAGAAAAGGTAACCTAACAACGACCAGCAGAGGGAGACAGGGTGAAGGGAAAGGACAGAGACAAGACACAACATGACAGTACATGACATGTTGTTTGTCTCTGTTGAATGGATCAAGATAATATATAATGGAATGAACAAGTGGCATACTCTCCAATCCCTCATGGAAGAATAGTGAATCTCCTGCTCTTCTACATGTAGCCTAGTCCTAGCCCGCCTACGTAGTAACTGACACTGCACTAGCTTAGTGTGTGATGTGTGTGGAATTACTGTAGTAGTAGTACTGTAGTATTTAGTCAAAGATTTTTGTAACTAAACCAAGATAGACCACAGCTTGTCGTTTCCAATGGGAACAAATTAGTCATAGTGGGTATAACAAGCAAGGAGGTGGGCAGAGCCAAGCACGCGCTAGCGATTATCCTATTGGCTCGTTCTAGTATGCATCTGCATATTTCTGTTAGGGAACGCCTACTCTGTGAAGTGTGCATGTGCAATAACTCAATTCGCCTTTGCACTCCTAAACAGGGCAATTTTTAATAACTTTTGCAAAGGGTAAAGTCTACAAAATGTAGTCCACTTTGTTCATAGCAGATTTTAGTTTTGGGTACAGAAAACTGTATTGAGATCCAAATGTTTAATCGATGACAAAATGTCCAGAATGTCGGCCAAAATCCATCTCGTTCCATCTACTCCCACTGCCCGCCATATTTGGTAGTGAGTGGAAACGCCAACCGGATGCTTCACATTTATACATCCGCTGAAATATCTGTCTCATTGTTCGGTCTGTGATTTTAGTCCTTCATTTGGCAGACTGTCCCATTAAGACTTACAGGGAGGGCAGGGATAACAACAGTACATGTCTGTACTCTCAGCTCACAGTGGACATCATCATGATTTGTACATATGTAATGAGGACATACAGGCTAACAACCGAGGGAGAGCTGTGATCAGTGTGCTAGTAGTTGACATTTCCTTTCTCACAATGGTTTCTCTGCTGCAGTCTTTCTTTTCATGTCTCTGCCATACAAGGGTGTGTCTGTAGACCCATCAGCCTTGCCTCACTTCAACTCTAAAACAACATTTAACATGTAATGGCAGACCTAATGATAGTTTAATGATGCAGGTGTGTCTGATGTTGAATACATATCACAAAAATGGGAGCAGTATTTTTCAAAGGCATATTACACTGCCATTATAGCAGCTAATCCTGAGGTTTCTCCAGGCAAGATGAATGTGTGTCTAATGTCTGTGCACTGTGGCCTGTCAGAACATAGGCCTGCTTGCGGTACTGTGTGTTTATGTTTGGTACAGTGCTTGCTGGCCCTGCTCTCCTGCTTGTCTGGCGCTGCAGTATCCCTTGAGGCATCCAGACTCAGGATCACGTCTTCTGCAGCAATCGCCATCTGATTCTGCCCTGCTCCAATCCACCAAAGCACACTAAACCCCTCCACCAAAACACACTAAACCCCTCCACCAAAACACACCAAACTCCTGTAGCTCTATTTAAATCTGTTTTGTTACCCAAAGCAGCAGCTTACGCAGATTCTATAGCTCAGGAAATAATACTCAACCCCAAGCTCAGCAAAATAGAACCTAAGCTCTTGCCTTTGTCTCACATTTTTGCCACTTCTAAATCTGAGCAGGATAGGGCTACTCTCTCTCTCTTACTTCTCTCAGCCATCAATCTGCCACTCACACTGTAGCACACCGTAACCCTGGGAAACCAGGTAAGCTGGGCCGTCTCTCTGACCAAATCAATGACCTCACAGAATCAGCTGTTTTGATGAGGCTTGAAGAAACCAGTTAGACAACTCCGCCTCAATGTCTCCACACAGCCTTCTTAACTCTCCTACCCTCCCCATGTCTCAGTAGATGGTTCAATGGTCCTCTTTCTCTAGCCTCACTCCCTCTCTCTCCCTCTTTCCCAATAACTATTTTTCTTTACCTTTCTTTTTCTCCCTCTCTCTCTCTTTCTCTGCCTTTGTCACTCCCTTTCTCTTTCTCCCATGACTCGCTCTTTCCCTATACCTCTCTCTCTCTTTCTGTCTGGTTCAGAGACACCCCAGCAAGAACCCTGTCTCTCTAGATTGGGCTGAAGCCTTGTCACCCTGTGCCAGGGTGTTTGTGAAGTCTCTGTCTGCACCGAGGCACAGAGCCTTGTGACACTGAGGTGCCCTATAGGCCCTGGTCAAAAGTAGTGCACAGCAGGGAATATGATGCCATTTGGGACAAATGCCCTGTTTCTTACAGGCTGCAGCAGCGAGAGAGAGGTTGTCTCACTAGCTGGTGTAGTCCTGTCCTCTGGCTGGAGGAGTCCTGTGTGTCGCCCCCACTGTCCCTCTCTCCTCTGAGGATGATGGCCATCTGCCAGAAGAGAAGAGGACAGAGGGCACAAATCTCACAAAACCATTATAGTGGCTGGCTGATATTGGCTTTGTTGCTGTACTGACATGATATACAGTATGCAGTGTCAAAATCAGGATAAGCCAATAAGCCCTGTGGCTACATTGAAGGTGTATTAGCATTAAGTTGTCACTGAAGAGGTCACCTAAATCATACAAACCTGAGGCAAACTGGCACTGGTCCAACGCATCCTCAAACCATATTCTATGTATACAACTAGTTCCTCAATAATATGTTCTGCTAATTGCGCAATGCTGCTTGTCCAATGTAGCCTCAAACCATATTCTATGTTCTACATACTTCCTCTGTCAGTATATTCTGCATTGCTAATCCAGTACTGCTACTTGTCTTTCCCCTGGGGATGTTCTTTTATGATAGATGGCATTTGTCATGGAAAGCTGCTCCTTCGTTTAGCTCAGCTGCCCCACTTGTCTTCAGGTGGTGAGAGGCAAGGAGATGAACATGTCCCTTGTTTGAGTGATGGGAGCAGTAAATCCAGTCCAGTAAGCCTCGACCCTTTCCCCAAAGCCTGTGCTAATGCTCTGGTCTTAATTCACCTTGTATGATATGTACTGTACAGAGCAACACAGAACTATGTGTGGCGTACTGGCTTGTTTGTCACTGTAATATGATGCACTCTGTACAGCACAGCAGCAAGCCCAGCCTTTTCTTCTTGGAAACCTGACTGACTGACTAGCTGACTGACTGACTGTTGAAGCTAGCACTACTGTGGGACAGGTATGACTGTAGGGTTCAGTACTGAAACATCTCAGGGGTCATGTCAACCCACTGAGGAGGACTTTGTGCCGGTAGAACCAAGACAAACACAAGCCTGTGTTAAACGTTAATCCAAAATATTTCCTTGTTATGTTTTGCGAAGCCTTAGGAATGCACAGAGCCCCAGTGTAAGGATTAGGCAGAGGAAGTCTGAGTGGACAGTCTCTCTCCGTGTTCTTCTTGTAATGTAGTGTAGCTATTTATTTGGTGCAAACAGCCGTTAGACTGTAAACACTGATGTGCGGTTGGAGGGAGCACAAGGCTGCAGTCAGTGATGTTTACAGGGGGGGGTTAGGTGTTCTATCTTAGCTTCCTGTCCTCTGCTCTGGGCCTCCACACGACCTCCACACACTGTCTGTCTTTCTGTCGTCCCCCCCCCCCCCATCTGAGCCAATGCACTATTGGAAGACTGCCATCTACCTCCTTGTTCTCTTGTGAGATTCCTCTTAACCCTGTCTGAGACTAGCCCCCATATGGCAGTCCTTCTGCATCGTATTTCATTTCTTTAGCTAGCTACATTCTGTCCTTGTTCTCTGAACTGAAGTCATTGGATGGATGATCATATTGTATCTTGCTCCAGCGTGTTTGTGTCTGCATCCATGATCATATGTGTGTGTGTGTGTGTGAGTGTGCAGTTAACCTAAGTGCCTGTTCGTGTGCTGTGCAGCAGGTTTTAATGCCGGTGCTGCTGCGGTAGTGGTGTTTTTAAGGCGGCAGCGCTGTACTGTGGTGATGTGGAGCGCCAGCGAGAGCACTTCCGGGCTGGCAGCAGGGCAGCTCCATGATGGGGTTGACACAGAGGGGAGGAGAATGGGATAGCATGGGGAGAAAGGGGACTGGAGTATGTCTTAATGAACTGATACTGGACTGCTAGTGTGTGTGTGTGTGTCTTCTCCTCTCTTTGGCTGCCTGCCAGCTCCCCTTTTCTCTCCCTCCCCTCTGTCTTCTCTTGTTAACCCTGTCAAGGCATCATCTCTAGGCTAAACACAACCCAGAGTCATGACAAGCTCTTTGTTGTCAGTGTCCCTGCTGCAGTCTCATCTGTGTCCTGTTGGGCTGCATCTCTGCTTTGTCTGTCACTCTTTGTACTGTTGATATTTCATTTGGGCTGTTATTTAATCTGTGGGGTAGTTTATTTGTCGAGTTAGGCAGCATTGCACATCTCAATCCCAGGCATGCTTACATTTTCCTTATACGTTGCATTTTTTCTGTGTATTCGGTGGTTGTGTCAAAGCATTATGCTGGAGGGAAAGAAAACCAATTTTGAAAAGTAAGCAAACATTCAATGTTATCACTCTTAAAATTCTTAACCTAGTTCACCAGCAGGTGAAATATGGGATCTCTGTGGCAACCAGACAAAAGAGATGGGAAAGGATAGGCATTAACTCACTCAGTCCTGCCCTCAGATGCTCATTAGAGCCCTTTCAGAGATGATTGGGGAACATTTGATCATATTATTCATCAGGCCAATTAGAGAAAGGTTTGGTTTCCTGTGAGATTTATCTAAGATGATAGGCCTATTTCTCTAATTAAAGGTAGGTAGGATATATGTAACATATGGATTTTCATTAGTATACACACAAAGTCCCAATGCAAAGTTAGACCTGACTTTACTTTCTCAAGTTGTTACATAAAAACGATCAGAATGCCAGAAAGTGTTTTTGCAGCGTTTGACATAATATGGAGTACCCGGAAACGTCAAATACAGTGCATTCGGAAGTATTCAGACCCTTTTTGACTTTTTCCACATTTTGTTACGCTACAGCCTTATTCTAAAATGGATTAAATCATTCCCCCCCCCCCCCCCCCCCCCCCATCAATCTACACACAATACCCTATAATGACAAAGTAAAAAAAGGTTGTTAAACATTTTAGCAAAATTATTAAAAATAGAAAACTGATATCACATTTACATAAGTATTCAGAACCTTTAATCAGTACTTTGTTGAAGCACCTTTGGCAGTGATTACAGCCTCGTCTTCTTGGGTATGACGCTACAAGCTTGGCACACCTGTATTTGTGAAGTTTCTCTCATTGTTCTCTGCAGATCCTCTCAAGCTCTGTCAGGTTGGATGGGGAGTGTCGCTGCACAGCTATTTTAGTATTTAAATTACTATTATTATTATTATTATTATTATTAAAATGTAGAGCATTTGATTGCTAAATCTGGGAGTGAGTGAAGTGATAGTAATGGGAAACTGGTTGAATTTCCAATGTGTTTTGTTTTGAGTCAGTGAGGCTTCTGACCATGCTGTACAGTTCTCCATCAGGCCCTTTGTTGAGCGGAGAGAGAACCTTTGAGTGTAGCTGCTGTCCATAGTGCTGCAGTCCGTCAAGACTCAATATGACTCAAGCACAGCTGAAGGTGCCCGTTGACCATCTAATAGTATTTTCGACCCCTCTGTATCAGAGACTTCTAAATTCTGACACTGTACAATATAATCCCTGTTTATATGAGAAATGTACTGTACCTTCTGTTTTATAATACTGTCTGGTCTTGGTCAGTATCCGTGCTGCAGAATTCTGTATGTTTTGCAGTTGACCAATGGCTTTCTTGGGTAGACCAAACGAAGAGCATTACAGTAGGGAAGCCTTCTTGTAATCAAAGCATGGATGAGTCTCTCTGTAATCAGCCTGAGAGAGAAACGGCCGCATCATGACAATGTTCCTCAGGTGGTAAAAAGCTATTTTGGTCACATTCCTAATGTGTGTGTGATGAAATTTAATTCAGAATCTAAAATAACAACTAGGTTTTTTGCCTGGTGAATTGCCTGTGAATTCAAATGTGTGGCTAGATAAATAAATAAATAAAACATTCTCTCTGTGCTTTGGCTCCAACAATAAGTACCTCGATCTTGTCTTGATTTAGCTGGAGGAAGTTGTGAGCCATCCAAGTATTTAAATCACTAATACGGTTTATTAATTTATCCGTAGAGCTAAAATCCTCTGGTGACACAGAAATATAAAGTTGTGTATCGTCTCTGTAGCAGTGAAAATCAATGCTGTGCTTTCTGATAACGCTGCCAAGGGGTAACATATAAACTGAACAGTGCCGGACGCAAAATCGAACTTTGGAACGCCAGGTGATATGTATTTTCTCTGAGTTATGTTCACCAAGGGTGACAAACTCTTGACCGATTTAAATAGGTCCTAAACCAATTTAGAACTTGACCGGGTAGGCCACCCACCTGTCCAGTCTGAGTACAAGGACAGAGAGCTGTTTGGCATCTGTGTTGGTCCTAAGATAATTTACCACTTTAACTAAGGCTGTCTCTGTAGTGTGGTGGGCACAAAAATCTGATTGGAATTGTAAAAAAATACAGTTGGCATTTAAAACATTTAGCTGTTGCTAGCGTCCCACCTGGCCATCATCCGGGGAAATTGCAGAGCGCCAAATTCAAAAACAGAAATAATCATAATAAAAATTCAAAAAACATACAAGTGTTATACATCGGCTTAAATATGAACTTCTTGTTAATCCAACTGTTGTGTCAGATTTCAAAAAGGCTTTACGGCAAAAGCATACCATACGATTATCTGAGGACAGCGCCCAGCACACACAACATTACAAACAGTTACCAGCCAAGTACAGGAGTAACAACAGTCGAAAATGGCGACAAAGTTAATAACTTACCTTTGATGATCTTCAGATGGTTGCACTCACATGACTCCCAGTTACCCAATAAATGTTTATTCTGTTCGATAAAGTCCCTCTTTATATCCAAAAACCTCTGTTTTATTTGGTGCGTTTTGTTCAGTAATCCAATGGCTCCAAGGCGGTCACAACAGGCAGGTGAAAAATCCCCAAAGTATCAGTTAAGGTCGTAGAAACATGTCAAACGATGTTTATAATCAATCCTCAGGTTGTTTTTAGTCATAATAATCAATAATATTTCAACCGGACAATAGCTTTGTCAATATAAATGAAAAACAAGAAAGGTGCGCTCTCGGTCGCACGTAGTAAACAGCTCTGGGACACTGCAGGGTCCACTCATTCAAAGTGGTCTTACTCTCTCATTTTTCAGAATACAAGCCTGAAACAATTTCTAAAGACTGTTGACATCTAGTGGAAGCCATAGGAAGTGAATTTGAGTCCTAAGTCAATGGATACTGTAATGGCATTCAATAGAAAACTACAAACATAAAAAAAATACCACTTCCTGGATGGATTTTTCTCAGGTTTTCGCCTGCCATATCAGTTCTGTTGTACTCACAGACATTATTTTAACAGTTTTGGAAACTTTAGTGTTTTCTATTCAAACCTATATGCATATCCTAGCTTCTGAGGCTGAGTAGCAGGCAGTTTACTTTGGGCACACTTTTCATCCGGAGGTGAAAATAGTGCCCCCTACCCTAGTGAGGTTAAGAATGGAAGGTTGGAGATTGGCCAAAAATTGCTGAACGCTGAAGAATCAAGATTACTTTTCTTCAGAGGGGGTTTCACCATAGCTGGGGGTTTTTGCAGTGGAGAAAGTGCCTTTGAACACTAACAATAGCTTTCACTTCTTCAGATATGCAATTCATTTTTTTTATAAGAAGGTGGTGAGGATAGGATCCAGAAGGCAGGTAGAAGGCTTAAGTTGTGATATCACTTTCCTGAGCATGTCTGTGTCAACCAGGGAAAATAAATCTGTAGTCTGCTCTGCCTTTCTGCAATTTCTCTTTAATTGATTAGTTTCCTCACTCATCCAAGGGGCTCTCCCCTTTTGGATGTGGCCTTTTTCAACTTTACTGGAGCCATGGCATCAATGCTTGCCCTTTAATTTGCTATTAAAGTTATCAACTAAATCAACACGAGGAAGGCAAAATAGGGGATGGAGTATTGTTCATACACTCAGTAAAATCTGTAGCAACTTCAGAGGTAAGATAGCGTTTCTTAATAATGCGTTCAGTATTACCCTGTGCTATGGGCAACATGGTAGTACAAAATACACAGTGGTGATCAGATAAAGCAACATCAACAATAGAGGATATGTCAATAGAAAGCCCCTTGGTAATAACCAGGTCCAAAGTAATGCCGCGGTTATGGGTTGGCCCAGTAACATGTTGGGAGAAAGTCCATAGTAGAGGTCGACCGATTATGATTTTTCAATGCCGATACCGATTATTGGAGGACCAAAAAAGCCGATACCGATTAATCGGACATTTAAAAAAAAAAAGTTTATTTATTTGTAATAATGACAATTACAACAATACTGAATTAATACTTATTTTAACTTAATATAATACATCAGTAAAATCAATTTAGCCTCAAATAAATAATGAAACACGTTCAATTTGGTTTAAATAATGCAAAAACAAAGTGTTGAAGAAGAAAGTAAAAGTGCAATATGTGCCATGTAAGAAAGAAAACATTTAAGTTCCTTGCTCAGAACATGAGAACATATGAAAGCTGGTGGTTCCTTTTAACATGAGTCTACAATATTCCCAGGTAAGAGGTTTTAGGTTGTAGTTATTATAGGAATTATAGGACTATTTCCCTCTATACCATTTGTATTTCATTAACCTTTGACTATTGAATGTTCTTATAGGCACTTTAGTATTGCCAGTGTAACAGTATAGCCTCCGTCCCTCTCCTCGCTCCTCCCTGGGCTCGAACCAGCAACACAATGACAATTAGTGAGCGCTAACTAGTTAGCCATTTCACTTCGGTTACACAAGCCTCATCTCGGGAGTTGATAGGCTTGAAGTCATTAACAGCGCAATGCTTGACGCACAAGAGCTGCTGGCAAAATGCACGAAAGTGCTGTTTGAATGAATGTTTACGCGCCTGCTTCTGCCTACCACCGCTCAGTCAGATACTTAGATACTTGTATGCTTGTATGCTCAGTCAGATTATATGCAATGCAGGACATAATATCTAGTAATATCATCAACCATGTGTAGTTAACTAGTGATTATGATTGATTGTTTTTTTTATAAGATAAGTTTAATGCTAGCTAGCAACTTACCTTGGCTTACTGCATTCGTGTAACAGGCAGTCTCCTTGTGGAGTGCAACGAGAGAGAGGCAGGTCGTTATTGCGTTGGACTAGTTAACTGTAAGGTTGCAAGATTGGATCCCCCGAGCTGACAAGGTGAAAATTTGTCGTTCTGCCCCTGAACGAGGCAGTTAACCCACTGTTCCTAGGCCGTCATTGAAAATAAGAATGTGTTCTGAACTGACTTGCCTAGTTAAATAAAGGTATAAAAATATCGGCAAATCCACGCCCAAAAATACCGATTTCCGATTGTTATGAAAACTTGAAATCGGCCCTAATTAATCAGTCATTCTGATTAATCGGTCGACCTCTAGTCCATAGAGCTCAAAAGATTAATAAATTCAATGGGCTTTGTCGACAAATATTTAAATCGCCCCACACAATGATTTTATCAAGGACAATAGACAATAGTTCATCTAAATCAGTAAAGAAAGTGGGGTAGTACCTGGTGACCTATACAGGGTTATGGCCAGCACTGGTGGCCGACATTTAAACAGTATAGCATAATTCTCAAAATACCCAAAGACGCCGATTGAAATGTCCTTACAGCTGAGAGCATTATTAACAATAGAGGCTGTCCCCCCGCCTTTTTCCCTTTTCTGATAGAGTATGAGAAGCTGTAGTCCGGGGGAGGCTTCAATAAGAGAAGCACTACAGTCTGAAGACAGCCATGTTTCAGTGAGAAACATGCAATCAACTTTGTGCTCAGGAATGAGGTAATTCACGAGAAAGGTTTTACTTGTGATTGCTCGAACATTTAAAAGAGCCATATTCAATGAGTGTGGGCTACTCTGCCCCTGGGGCATCTGCCTCAAGGTAACGTATAGAATAGCTACCAAATTATTAACTTTACAAGCATTTTTTCTGACAGTCTCCAATCTTTCATAATGGTAACAGATGACAGTTTGTATAAACTTACTAGAAGGCTGCGTTAAAGGAACATAAATTAGGTTACTCATCATGTCTACAGGAGTTGATATGCTTTCCAAGTCCTCTGTTGCTTATTCTGACAGGGAGAACTGGAGCACTTCCAGACCCTGTCCGTCAGTCTCTAAAACAGTTTCGATGTTGCTGGAAATAATACTGGAACCCCTGCGGTTGGGGTGAATCCGGTCTCTTTTTTTAAGAAGTGCTGGTTGCTCCCACAGCAAATCAAAGTTGTCACAAAAAGAGACATTCCTGTCGTTGCAAACTTTCTTCAGTAAGTGTTCAGGGCAAAGAGTCGGCTGAAATGTTCCGAATCCCTTCGGCAGCCTGAAATAATTATTTTCTTCCCTGTGCTAGCGAGGGTGTTTAAAAAAAAAAAAAGTTTATAGTCTTCCCTCAGTTCCACAGATGACCTAAAACGTAGGTCGTTAACCTATGAGCGTGACGATAGTTTCAGTATTGGAGTAGTTGGCCAGAAACGTGGGCAAGTGGCTGTTGATGTCATGGACATGGGCTCCTGGATGACCGTGGACCTTGTTCGGTCCACAGATCGTAGGCAGGCCAAAATCTCTCACCTTCGAGCTTCCCACAATGATGGTGATCGTGCTGGAATCCGATGGGGAAGCAACCTTCTGAACTGCGGTGGGTGTGGGGGAGGGTGCCACTGGGAGGCCGCCGGCTGTTGGTATACACCAAGGATCTGTGCTGACTCCCGGAGCTGGTAGGTCCATCTCAAGCGGGGCAAAGCTGTTTGATAGCTGGATCGGATCTTCTCAGGTAGGCCGCGGAGTTGATTTTGAACATCTGTCTGTTAGATTGGGACAGATCAACGCCGCCTGACTTATTGACAGCTTTGCTACAGGAGGCATTTAAAACTGAGATTGGGTTTGCCTGGGTTACAGCAAGGTCGGTGTACTTAGAAAGCAGGTCATCTTTTTCTCCCAGCCGAGCTAACAGCCGGAGGATCTCTTTCCTAAACTGCTTGATGGTGGTGCATTTAGGGCAGACAAATCCCTGTCCATCCAGTTCCACCTTCATCTTGATCTTGTGATTGTGTGGAAATCCTCTCCCACCTGAAGTATTTCTGCCCAGACGTGGATAACACCGGTGGGCTAGCGCTGCTAGCATTAGCCTGCTCCGTTTTGAGGATGACAAGTAGCAGTTAGCTGCTAAACAGGAATCCGGGACACAAACTTGCTGACCGCGTCGCGGAATCTGTAGCAGTACGAACTTTAGCTATGATTTAAAAACTATTTCATAAAAATAAAACATACTGAGTGTAGACAGTACACTGTTCTGTTCTGTGCTTTGATGATGTCTGAAGGTTATCTTGGGTATATCTTGTCTAAGTCATCGGTATTCAAACTTTGCTACAGGACAGGTGACACTCTCCCTGACATTCTGCTTCTCTGTCGATGTTTGAGTGACGAGGATCTGTCAGTGTCAATCAATCACTCCAGCCAGACTTTGATGTTTTCTTTTCTCTCTGTCCTCTCTTCTTGTGATGAACAATACATCTGTCTGACTTGTGTGCTCAGCACACTCCAATGTGTTTTCTTAGGCTTTGTGGCAGCCTCTCCTTTAGCAATTGGATTACCACAGCATTGCATAGGGCTAGGCTGGTCTGCTTTGAAGTAGAAACCAGGCCCTAACAGACTCAATAAGCAGACTGGCTGTCTCTGAACCTGCTCTGTCACCGATAAACAGGATTATAGTGGAGAAGGGCCTGTCAAGGCTGCACTTCCTGAGATACTGATTCTTCTGAAGACCCCTTGGGCATAGATCCATGCAAATTGTTATTGACCCTTTGTGCAGATTAGATGTTTCTATTCAAATGGTTTTTAGGAGAACAGCTTCTGTTAATCCTCTGGATTCTGCCCTATCATTTTCCTGTGTATCTATTCTATCTATATCACATTGTCAGAATTGTTCCGTTTTGCCCAGTCAGCCTTACTGAGGAAGTGAGTACAGGTTAGGCTAGAGCTGCTGTGTCATGGCAGCTCTACATAGCTAGCACCACTGTTCTGCTGATCGACAACAATATGATACTGTAACTGTACCACCATTCTACTGATCAACTCACATCTACATCCTTATAGGGTTATAGGTGAAGGGAAGTGTGCTGGAGGTTCTGCAGCACCCCTGATAAATGGAAATGCATTTTGCCGAAGTTATAGAATTACTATTGTCAGTTCAGAAAAATGAAATAGTTCAGGATACAGCAGGAGTAGGCCTATAATTTATCCACAGATGATCAATAGCTTGTTTTTTGTAAATTGCCTAGCTGTGGATTGTGTGTAGCCCAATCACAAGGCATATAGGCTGAGAACTTGCGGCAAATCTGTCAGTAAACAGCATGCTGCCAAAACAGGCCAAATCTGTCAGTAAACCTTCATGCTGCCAAAACAGGCCAAATCTGTCAGTAAACCTTCATGCTGCCAAAACAGGCCAAATATGTCAGTAAACAGCATGCTGTCAAAACAGGCCAAATCTGTCAGTAAACAGCATGCTGCCAAAACAGGCCAAATCTGTCAGTAAACAGCATGCTGTCAAAACAGGCCAAATCTGTCAGTAAACAGCATGCTGCCAAAACAGGCCAAATCTGTCAGTAAACAGCATGCTGCCAAAACAGGCCAGATCTGTCAGTAAACAGCATGCTGCCAAAACAGGCCAGATCTGTCAGTAAACAGCATGCTGCCAAAACAGGCCAAATCTGCCAGTAAACAGCATGCTGCCAAAACAGGCCAGATCTGTCAGTAAACAGCATGCTGCCAAAACAGGCCAAATCTGTCAGTAAACAGCATGCTGCCAAAACAGGCCAGATCTGTCAGTAAACAGCATGCTGCCAAAACAGGCCAAATCTGTCAGTAAACAGCATGCTGCCAAAACAGGCCAAATCTGTGGGAAAACACAGATTGGAAAGCAAATGGCTCCTGCTGAAAATAGAAGACAAACATACCAAATATGTTATCAACTTCCAAATAGGCCTATTGAGCGAACAGCATTGTTTTACAAAGTTAAACGAGAGAGAGGCTTTTTACACACAGGCTGAGTGAGCCTTGCATCCTTGGGTGAATCAGAGGAACTGGAAAGCTTTTTGAGGACTAATTTCTTCCTCATATTGTCCAGTATGTGTGTCTCCACACACCTAGGCCTAGGCTATTTATGGATTCAAGACAGGGTTGTTGTTATTGATCTCAGATTCTCAAAATGAAATGCGTTCATAAAAAGCCAACTTTTTCCCGGACCCGAGGCTACAAAAAAATTCCCCATGTGTGCAACTTCTGCAAGTGTCTCTACGCAAAAGTGATGATAGTGTGCCATGCAATGCTTTATTATAAAGGTGGGGGTGTTTTCAGGCATTCCGGTACCTCCCAACTTACAAGCACTGGAGAGAATGCAACACCTTAGCAAGCACCTACACCAATTAATATATGTCTGAGGAACACATCTCAAACACTCTTCATGTGTTAGAAACACAAAAGTGAAGATGGTGACCGGTCTCCTCTCCCTGACCCATGCTCTGTAATCCAATCATTCAGAGTGATGACTTTACATGGGTTGCACAGGCCCATAGCCTCTCTTGAAGATGGAATACGTTCTCTTAAATGAGTACTACAGTATGCATTATGCTTATCTGGACCTGATGGACAGGCTGAGTGTTATTTACACTGAATTCATGGTTTAAGTTACATAACAGTATGAGTGTGTACTGTAGCTCCTAGCTAGCATATTTGCAATTGTTTCAACGGCTCTGGTTAAATGAGCTGGTGCTCCATGTGCAAACAGTTATGCCTAAATCCTTTATGAGTGACCTTTAACCCTGAGGTCAGTGGCTATCAGCGTGCAAATTGATTTAACAACTCATGGTGTAATTGTAACAACATACAAGAACTCAAAGTCCTTTTCTTCACCTGACCTAGAATTCCTTACAATCAAATGCCGACCGTATTATCTCCCAAGAGAACTCTCCTCGCTTATCGTCACAGCCGTGTTTATCCCCCCACAAGCGGATACCAAAACGGCCATCAAGGAACTACACTGGACTTCATGCAAACTGGAAACCATATATCCTGAGGATGCATTTATTGTAGCTGGGGATTTTAACAAAATTCTATCAGCATATCGAATCCAGTACACGAGTGAGTAACACACTCAACCACTGTTACTCTAACTTCCGCGATCTGACACATCTGACCATGACTCCATCTTGTTGCTCCCCTCCTATAGGCAGAAACTAAAACAGGAAGCGCCCGTGCTTAGGTTTATCCAACGCTGGTCTGGCCAATCGGATTCCACGCTTCAAGATTGCTTCGATCACGTGGACTGGGATATGTTCCGGGTAGCCTCAGACAATAACGTTGATGTATACGCTGACTCAGTGAGCGAATTTATAAGGAAAAGTATAGGAGATGTTGTACCCACTGTGACTATTAAAACCTTCCCTAACCAGAAACCATGGATACATGGCAGCATTTGCGCAAAACTGAAAGCGTGTACCATCGCATTTAATCATGGCAAGGCAACTGGAAACATGGCCAAATACAAACAGTGTAGTTATTCTCTGCGTAAGGCAATCAAACAAGCAAAGCGTCATTATAGAGACAAAGTGAAGTTGCAATTTAATGGCTCAAACACGAGACGTATGTGGCAGGGTCTACAGACAATCACGGATTACAAAAATAAAACCAGCCCTGTCGCAGACATCGTCTTCCTCCGAGACAAATTAAACAACTTCTTTGAGGACAATACAGTGCCATCGACACGGCCCGCTACCAAAGACTGTGGGCTCTCCTTCTCTGTAGCCGATGTGAGTAAAACATTTAAACGTGTTAACCCTCGCAAGGCTGCCGGCCCAGACGGCATCCCTAGCCGCGTCCTCACAGCATGCGTAGACTTGCTGGCTGGTGTGTTTACGGACATATTCAATCAATCCCTATCCCAGTCTGCTGTTCCCACATGCTTCAAGATGGCCACCATTGTTCCTGTTCCCAAGAAAGCTAAGGTAACTGAACTAAATTACTATTGTCCCGTAGCACTCACTTCTGTCATCATGAAGTGCTTTGAGAGACTAGTCAAGGATCATATCACCTCCACCTTACCTGTCACCCTAGACTCCAATTTGCTTACCGCCCCAATAGGTCCACAGACGATGCAATCGCCATCACACTGCACACTGCCCTATCCCATCTAAACAAATACAAATAAATACAGTGCCTTGCGAAAGTATTCGGCCCCCTTGAACTTTGCGACCTTTTGCCACATTTCAGGCTTCAAATATAAAGATATAAAACTGTATTTTTTTGTGAAGAATCAACAACAAGTGGGACACAATCATGAAGTTGAACAACATTTATTGGATATTTCAAACTTTTTTAACAAATCAAAAACTGAAAAATTGGGCGTGCAAAATTATTCAGCCCCCTTAAGTTAATACTTTGTAGCGCCACCCTTTGCTGCGATTACAGCTGTAAGTCGCTTGGGGTATGTCTCTATCAGTTTTGCACATCGAGAGACATTCCATTCCTCCTTGCAAAACAGCTCGAGCTCAGTGAGGTTGGATGGAGAGCATTTGTGAACAGCAGTTTTCAGTTCTTTCCACAGATTCTCGATTGGATTCAGGTCTGGACGTTGACTTGGCCATTCTAACACCTGGATATGTTTATTTTTGAACCATTCCATTGTAGATTTGGCTTTATGTTTTGGATCATTGTCTTGTTGGAAGACAAATCTCCGTCCCAGTCTCAGGTCTTTTGCAGACTCCATCAGGTTTTCTTCCAGAATGGTCCTGTATTTGGCTCCATCCATCTTCCCATCAATTTTAACCATCTTCCCTGTCCCTGCTGAAGAAAAGCAGGCCCAAACCATGATGCTGCCACCACCATGTTTGACAGTGGGGATGGTGTGTTCAGGGTGATGAGCTGTGTTGCTTTTACGCCAAACATAACGTTTTGCATTGTTGCCAAAAAGTTCAATTTTGGTTTCATCTGACCAGAGCACCTTCTTCCACATGTTTGGTGTGTCTCCCAGGTGGCTTGTGGCAAACTTTAAACGACACTTTTTATGGATATCTTTAAGAAATGGCTTTCTTCTTGCCACTCTTCCATAAAGGCCAGATTTGTGCAATATACGACTGATTGTTGTCCTATGGACAGAGTCTCCCACCTCAGCTGTAGATCTCTGCAGTTCATCCAGAGTGATCATGGGCCTCTTGGCTGCATCTCTGATCAGTCTTCTCCTTGTATGAGCTGAAAGTTTAGAGGGACGGCCAGGTCTTGGTAGATTTGCAGTGGTCTGATACTCCTTCCATTTCAATATTATCGCTTGCACAGTGCTCCTTGGGATGTTTAAAGCTTGGGAAATATTTTTGTATCCAAATCCGGCTTTAAACTTCTTCACAACAGTATCTCGGACCTGCCTGGTGTGTTCCTTGTTCTTCATGATGCTCTCTGCGCTTTTAACGGACCTCTGAGACTATCACAGTGCAGGTGCGTTTATACGGAGACTTGATTACACACAGGTGGATTGTATTTATCATCATTAGTCATTTAGGTCAACATTGGATCATTCAGAGATCCTCACTGAACTTCTGGAGAGAGTTTGCTGCACTGAAAGTAAAGGGGCTGAATAATTTTGCACGCCCAATTTTTCAGTTTTTGATTTGTTAAAAAAGTTGGAAATATCCAATAAATGTCGTTCCACTTCATGATTGTGTCCCACTTGTTGTTGATTCTTCACAAAAAAATACAGTTTTATATCTTTGTTTGAAGCTTGAAATGTGGCAAAAGGTCGCAAAGTTCAAGGGGGCCGAATACTTTCGCAAGGCACTGTACCTATGTAAGAATGCTGTTCATTGACTACAGCTCAGCATTCAACACCATAGTACCCTCCAAACTCATAATTAAGCTTGAGACCCTGGGTCTCGATCCCACCCTGTGCAACTGGGTCCTGGACTTCATGACAGGCTACCCCCAGGTGGTGAAGGTAGGAAACAACTTCTCCACTCCGCTAGCACTGGGTCCCCACAAGGGTGCGTTCACAGCCCTCTCCTGTATTCCTTGTTCACCCACGACTGTGTGGCCATGCACGTTTTAAGTTCCTCGGTGTACATATCACCGACAAACTGAAATGGTCCACGCACAGACAGTGTGGTGAAGAAGGCTCAACAGATACTGCTGCACTGTTGGATCTAGAAGCATAAGCATTTCGCTACACTCGCAATAACATCTGCTAACCATGTGTATGTGACCAATAACATTTGATTTGATCTATTGATATTCAGAGTTGGGATTCCCCCAAATGTTTGCCCTTTACCACCTTATCCCACTGACCTCAGACATACAGTGGGGCAAAAAATATTTAGTCAGCCACCAATTGTGCAAGTTCTCCCACTTAAAAAGATGAGAGAGGCTTGTAATTTTCATCATAGGTACACTTCAACTATGACAGACAAAATGAGAAGAAAAATCCAGAAAATCACATTGTAGGATTTTTTATGAATTCATTTGCAAATTATGGTGGAAAATAAGTATTTGGTCACCTACAAACAAGCAAGATTTCTGGCTCTCACAGACCTGTAACTTCTTCTTTAAGAGGCTCCTCTGTCCTCCACTTACCTGTATTAATGGCACCTGTTTGAATTTGTTATCAGTATAAAAGACACCTGTCCACAACCTCAAACAGAAAATTACAGGCCTCATCTTTTTAAGTGGGAGAACTTGCACAATTGGTGGCTGACTAAATACTTTTTTGCCCCACTGTAAGTGAAACAGTTTCTTACAAGGCAGGGTATTTTGGCTATTTAGGGAAACACAGACGGGTGCCTGAGGTCCCTGTCCTTGTCTCTCTCAAAGTGAAAGCCCCCCGCTGCCGTGTGCCATTCTGACTTACAGAGACTACACACTGAGGAAACACACAAACACATGGACATACTTGACACACACACACACACACACACGGGTAAGTCTATGTCAGAGAAAAGGAAATGGCCTGCCTCCCCTATAAGGACGGGGTGTGGACGTTTGTGGTAATTCTGCCTGCCCCTCCTGTCTTCTGTTATGGGTTGGTCTTAGCTAGTCAGGGCTTCATTCCTGCCCTTCTGTCTCTACAGGTAGCCACAACCTCATTCTTTACCTTCTAATAGCATTCTGAAAGATAGCAATCTCAAAGGTTTCCCCTAGCTACTAACCACACGATACCAGCAAGACCCAAACAGTTAGGCTACAACAGTTAGCCCATCTTCTCCATGAAAGAGACTTCTTTGTTCAAGAACATGAATGGTGTTCGTTTGTGGAAGGTTGATCAAATATGTCCCCTGTTCTCTTCTTGTTTGTTTCCATGGGCTAGCCAATGCTTAGCCTATTTAATGGCTTGGGCCAAACTTGAGGGAGTCTCTTTTTTGACCCATTTTACCTGCAAAACTAGTCACTTTAAGACAAGTCCTCCCAGAGAAGAGGGAGTCCGATCAGGCTGTAGATCCCAGATTTCTGTCATGTAGTGTCAAACATCACAAATTAGCTGCTTCCTGTTTGTCATCATGTTGCAGACTGATGCCCTTTTCTATCCTGTAGGACAGGCCTGTCCCGTTACTGGCACTGTGCTTCCGCTGTCCGTGTGTGTGCGGGTGTGCGTTTGTGTATCTATCCCTGTGCATGTGTGTGGTCACTCTGTCCTCAGCCCACGTCGACCCAGCCTGGCCCTACCCTGCCCTGCCCCGTCTGGTGATGGTGTGTCATTTTCACTCACTGACTCTGCCTCTGCCCAAAGAATAGGCTTGGAGGGGGAGAAGACAAAGGGCTAGGGGAGGGCAAGCGGTGAACCTGCTGAGTAAAACATCAGCTGCCACTAGGGTTGCAAAGGGTCGTAAACTTTCCAGTAAATTTCCAGATTATCCCCCGGAATCTTTCATGGAAATGTTGCTTAAATTCATCAAAAAAGAGAGCTTATAACAGTGAACCTTTTTTGTGGGATACACATAAGGCAATTCTAGATCTTGTGGCATATTTTGGTTGAACTATCCCCAAACTATCCCCAATTCGATGGAATTGCAACCTTCTGCATGCACAGTGCATTCTTCCATCACTTGCTTCACATGTAAAGTTGATTCTCAAGATCTTGCATGCTAATGAGATGCTATTGAGCTCACACTACTACACTGTCTGAGCCAAGGACTATGTGCTTTCTGGTAAGTTTTGATTACAATACTGGATGGGGTGAATATAATTTATATAGTGAATAGTAGCCTACAGCAAAGTGTTTAAATCATTTCTAACTTGTTAACAATTTATGCTAGTTAGTTTTTTGCTACCATGTGGGTTTTAGCTTGCTTGAGCCTGCTAACTGAGGAGTGTTAATTCACCTGTTTCCATACTTGTTTAATTTTAAAACATTTTTCTTATTAAGGAGTTGTTTAATGTAACTACTTAACTATTTATCTGTACATGGAATTTTTATTTTTAGATTTAAAAAAATATATATTTTCTCATCTTTATAGGAAAATGCCACCGGCACTATCTGATGTGCGGAGACATTTCACTGCAGCTAATGTAGAAGGAAAAGCTGTGTACATTTGCAAATACTGTGCCAAATCATATGTGAAGAATGCAACAAAGATGCAGAATCATCTGGCCAAGTGCATAAAGTTCCCTCAGTGCTCACAACAAGCAATCTCTGACAAAAGCCCCTCTACTTCTATTCGAGGTGAAAATGGTAGCAACAGCTGATGGTCCTCCTGGAATCATGTTTTTTTTAACTCAATGGGGTCAAAGAAATGTCTCAGAGAAATGCTGGGACAACAGACACACCGGTCTCTACATTGCAGATGAGCTGAAGGCAGTCATCAATGACCTTGGACCACAGAAAGTATTTGCACTGGTGACAGACAATGCTGCGAACATGAAGGCTGCTTGGTCTGAAGTGGAGGAATCCTACCTTCACATCACACCCATTGGCTGTGCTGCTCATGCATTGAATCTGCTCTTCAAGGACATCATGGCACTGAAAACAATGGATACACTCTACAAGAGAGCCAAGGAAATGGTTCGGTATGTGAATGGTCATCAAGTTATGGCAGCAATCTACCTCACCAAGCAAAATTAGAAGATTAAGAGCACCACATTGAAGCTGCCCAGCAACACCCGTTTGGTGTTTGACAGTCTCCTGGAGGGGAAGGAGTCTCTCCAAGAAATGGTCATATCACAGTCTGCCGATATGAACAGCCCCATCAAGAGGATCCTCCTGGATGATGTATTTTGGGAGAGAGTGGTAAGCAGCCTGAAACTCCTGAAACCTATAGCAGTAGCCATTGCACGGATTGAGGGAGACAATGCCATTCTGTCTGATGTTCAGACTCTGCTTGCAGATGTAAGAGAAAAAAACCGTACTGCCCTCTTCACTGTTGCTCCAAGCAGAGGAAACTGCAGTTCTGAAATGCATCAAAAAGTGTAAAGACTTCTGCCTGAAGCCCATACACGCCACAGCAAACATGTTGGACCCCAAGTGTGTTGGCAAGAGCATCCTATCTGGTGCAGAGATCAACAAGGCCTATGGTGTCATCACTACTGTGTCTCGCCACCTTTGCCTGGATGAGGGCAAGGTTCTTGGCAGTCTGGCGAAGTACACTTCCAAGCAAGGGCTTTGGGATGGAGATGCAATATGGCAGTTGTGCCAACATATCTCATCAGCCACCTGGTGGAAGGGACTTTGTGGATCTGAGGCTCTTTCCCCTGTTGCCTCGATCATCTTCCAAATCCCACCAACATCAGCCGCCTCAGAGCGCAAGTGGTCTTTGTTTGGGAACACACACACCAAAGCACACAACAGGCTGACCAATACAAGGGTTGAAAAATTGGTGGCCATCCAGGCAATTTTGAGGCTTTTTTGAGCCTGACAACGAGCCACCCTCAACAAGGTTGGAAAGTGACAGTGAAGATGAGGTCTCAGTCTGATGTTCAAGAGGTGGACATTGAGGAGGTCCAGGGAGAAGACATGGAAGCCTGAGAGGAAGACAACCAAAGCTTTAGTTTCTAGACTATCATTTTACAGATGTTGAAAATGTATTTGGGAGATGCGATGGATCATTGGAATCATTCAATATTCCCTTTTGGTTCAGTGAAATCATAATTAGTTCAGTTCAATTCATAACTAAATAGTTTTTTTATTTCTATTGGAAGGATTTAATAATTTGCAATTGTCTACTTATGATAAGGTTTATGTTTCGGTCTTCATGTGATATGGTAAATATATCCAATGCAAAAAAACATCTACATTTAAATGGTATTAATGTTGCATATATTCCTGTTAATTCCCATGGAAGTTTTCCACCTCTGAATATTCCCCAAAATGTGCAACCCTAGCTGCCGTGTGTGTGTGAGTTGTGTTTGACGTGTTGTCAGAGGCTAGCCTTTAACTCAGCTTTTCATTTATCCTGCGCTCATACACCGACAGATTGTCATGGAGGAGCATAATACTTGTTACGCAATAATGTTCGCCTAACAAACCTGCAAATCCTCTCTATCGTCACTTCATCATAACGGTGTATTTTTTACATAGTGTCAGTATGTTGTGTGGTCACGTTGCTACGCATCCTGCCTGCAGTAACCGGTCCCATGCTCACCTCCAGAACATCAGAACACTGGTCCCTTACACACTGTTTGCCTAAAAACACCAGACTATCAGAACATTGATGTCCCATGGTTTGGGCCTAATACATAGAAATAGATGGAGTGTTTATATTCATCTCTATGGCCTCTCTCTTATAACTCTCTACCTATGCCTCCAGCACCCATCTCTATACTGAACTATGTGAGATGGAGGAGGTGTGGGGAATGTAACTCGTGGATGGTAGTGAGCTGTCTAACAGGCTAGTGTTAGTTCTGTAGGGATGGTTGTACAGCCTCAGGCAGGAGCAGCGATGTGGCCTTTACTAGATGCAGTAATGTGGAGGTGTGGAGACACACAGAGCCAGGGCTAAAGCCTCTGCACACACGCAGATACACACACCGCTTATCTGGAAGTCCTGTCCCATGTAGTATCTCATCTCGATCTGAGATGTGACCATAACACAGCACTAGGGAATGGCTGAGTCTAGTGAATATGCATATAGGGCCAAAGCATGAAGAATACACGTTGGAGCTTAAGTTCAGGCCGAACCGTCGGCCTTTAGACCCTAAGTCTACTATGTCCAGTAAACGATAAATACCAGAGCTATAGCCGTAGTACCTCCTGTAGTGCTGCATTCAGCAGAGAGAAGATATGATGGGTAGGCTACTCATCTCTATATAACTGGAGGAGGAGACTCTTATTTCACGGTTTTCACTTCAGGAATTCAAGCATTAACAGGGGTAGTCAGGGAGCATCATATGTGTAAAGTGGACTGGAAATACTGGTGTGTGTGTGTTTATGTTTCGTGTTTACTTGTTGTTGTTTTTTACCCTACTTTAGGACTGCTCTCCCTCAGGCTCCTGAGTACTGCCTGCTGACTAGAATACCTATTGCTGAGTCACTGTGCTAGGCTGCTGGGAACAACACACACAGTAGCTGTAGCATAATATTATCAGGATCACTCACTACCAGCCCCAAGCACTGGTCTAGGACCAGTCCAGTCAACCCCCAGTTCTGACTCCAACCATGGTAGTGCTAAGAACACAAAACTGATCCAGAATCAGCTGCTAAACCTTTGATATGAGGGAGGGAAGGAGGGTCAGGCATCCAGAGTAATGACAGGGTGCTATGTGTTAGGTAACTATGGTGTAGCTCTGCCTCTGGGCTCTGTCTGTCCGGACAGGGACAGGTTGTCTAACTGGCTGGCTGGCTGTCCTCTCCTCTCCTCCAGCCATTCAACCACTCAGCCCAGCTGTTCCCCTGACTCATGGAAAATCACTGCAGTGAGAGCCCACAGTGTGTGTGTGGGGGGTGGGGGTACGTGCATATGAATCTGCATTACATCCATTCCTGTCTGATCTAATATGTACTTCTACTGTCTCAGCAGACAAGGGAGGGAGGTCACTGTGTGTGTGTGTGTAGTTTGTCAAGCTACTGGAAGTAAAATAAAAGAGAATGGGCTTTGCCATGATTAAATCTAAGCCTGGTCAAGCCACATCAGAGGAGTGGGGAGAATCCTTCTTTTCCATGGCTCACAGGGATGAATAGCAAACATGTTTGAGTGAATGAGATGTCATTAAGTGTCCATTGTAATACAGATTGGCTGATGGATTTTGGCACGAGGAAACTGTCTATTAATGGAGAACACATATAGCTGGCTATACCGAGCTAGCCCTACTGGCTGGCTATACCGAGCTAGCCCTACTGGCTGGCTATACCGAGCTAGCCCTACTGGCTGGCTATACCGAGCTAGCCCTACTGGCTGGCTATACCGAGCTAGCCCTACTGGCTGGCTATACCGAGCTAGCCCTACTGGCTGGCTATACCGAGCTAGCCCTACTGGCTGGCTATACCGAGCTAGCCCTACTGGCTGGCTATACCGAGCTAGCCCTACTGGCTGGCTATACTGAGCTAGCCCTACTGGCTGGCTATACCGAGCTAGCCCTACTGGCTGGGGCCGCTTGCTTTGTGTGGCATGTCTTCATGCTAGTAGGATGGGCATGTACTCCTCTGATGTCCCCATCCTTGTTTATCTCTGACAGCCATTCAACCACTGTGTGTAGGACTGTAGGTGCTGTTTGTCATATAATTGTCTGAGTCATTTGTCCTCTTGGCAAGTGATGCCACTGTATGCTAGAGATGGCTACAGCATACAGTGCTGTAGAGAGAGCTGCAGGTTTAATGGGGACGTGGGTCCCACAGCGACTGAGCTGAGCTTATTTTTACCAGCGTGTCATCAGACAGGATGGCCACCAGCCTCAATATCCTGTAGCATATATCTCTGGGTGGGTATCCATACTCTGCTACTCGCTAGTTAGCCAAGGTGGGACAGACAGACAGGTCTGGGAATTGTCTAATTGTGTTGTAGGTCAGAATTGATTTGGGCTGGCGGGAGAGTGTACATTCTGCCTGTATTTATTCTTCATCACCACCTCCTGTGAACTTTTAAAACAAACAAGATAAAGAAAGTGTTGACTAAAAGTAGAACGGTAGACCCAGTCAGTCTGCCAGCTTGTCTCAGAACATCAACATTCCCCTGGTGAAAGTCACAGAGGGGAAATGACAGAGAAGGCCATGTTGAAATGAAGTGTAGAGTATTCATGATGATAGGACAAATCCCTACTATGTTTACCAGCCCTGAGCCAGGGGGAAACAGGAGGGGGTAGCCATCTGTCTGTCTGAAGGGACCAGGGAGCGGGAGGGGTCTGTCTCTCAGACTGGGGGTGGAGACTAGAGAGAGGATGCACACACACACACATACCCACACACACACTACCAACAGGCAGGAAGGGGGCACTGCAGCAGCCATCCTCCATCCGCCTCTCCCCCTGATGACCCTGCCTCCCGGTACTATTGGCCAACACCCAAGTCTGACATTGTGTGTGTCTGTGTGTAGATGAATACAGGGAGAGTGTGCATATGAGTGTAATCATACGCTTTTGACCGCAATGGGGTAAGCAGATTCTGGGGTGAGTAGTTTCTGTCCATAGAGGGAATCTAAATTCTGC
The DNA here is from genome assembly GCF_057628025.1 of Oncorhynchus mykiss. Classification (NCBI taxonomy): domain Eukaryota; kingdom Metazoa; phylum Chordata; class Actinopteri; order Salmoniformes; family Salmonidae; genus Oncorhynchus; species Oncorhynchus mykiss. Next base: position 69,325,586 of record NC_143024.1, read on the forward strand.
TCTGAGAAGACACTAAATGTGGTTGAAATCAGAGCTGCAGTTTGGGGCTCTTTTTAAGGTCTGACTCACTGTACTGTTGTCCTCTCCTCTGGCCACCCAGTTTTAGTTCTCTCCTCCAGGCCTTTTGTTTCAGGCTTGTCATCAGTATAATTACTGTAATTCCCATTTGTCTGCGCCTGGGAACAAAGGATCAGGATTATACCCCCAGAGGAGACATGCCTGCTGCTGGTAGTGTTCAAGTAAACTTTAACCAGTCTGTAGCCTAAATTGAGGAAAGGATATTTTGTTAAAGTTGTGCAGTATAAGGAAGCTGACTGTTTACTGTTAAATTGGATAACATGGACCAGGGTTCCCCAATATTTATTCAGTTATTTATTTTATTAATGGACATAAGACTTAAAACACCAGCCAATCAGCACCAAATTATAAACTTTTTTCCCCCGAAATATTCCCGAACATAATAAAGGTTTAAAATTATTATTTTAGTCAAACGTTAAATCTATTTTTAGGTTTTTTGTGGTCAATTTACAGTCAGCTATTTTTTTGTAATTAAGTAATGGCCGCCTGACCATCGGCTGAAGAAAAAAATCGACCCGTGGCCGAATCAAGTTGATGATCCCTGAAGCTGTAATGATGTCTGGAAAATCCTGCATTTCTCACACAGACCAGTAGATGCCAGTATTCTTCAATGCAGCTGGGATCCTTGGTCAGTGTGGCATGTTATTTACAAGATTAGGTTCCAAAAATTGCACCATGGACTGAGCGAGCTCAGGTGATGCTTATGTGTCGTTATGGTGTTAGCAGGGCTACTCTCACTAGACGTTCATTGAGCAGCTCCCTCACCCCATGACAAGGAAAGTTGAATACATTGGGGGGGCAGTGCGCTTAGCTTACATCAGCCATGGTTTTTCCCATGGTGGGTGGCAATTCTTTAAATAATTTTTCTATGGCAGTGCTGTACTAAAGTTTAATAGGTCAACATTACGAAGGTTTCAGAGCAGCAGCATCAACCATTGTTCTGTTATGAGCAGATCAAGTGAGGATATTTCAGTTTACCCACAATCCTTTGCAAAAGTAATTTGCATACGGAACTCAATCTGAAGGTGGGGGAAATTGTTCGTTTTAGTATAATAATGTTGGTAAAAAAATGACATTATGATATTGTAATTTCTATGTGGCTTTTCATATTTTGTCATTTTGTATTTTTATATTTATTAAAAATGTCCCTCTTGTGTTTTCCAGGTGGCTTTGCTAGGTATAGACCTTTTATCTGCCTTAGTGACAAGGTTACAGGACCGATTTAGGAACCATGTGGGAACAGGTAAGATTGTCATTTTATTATTTAAAAAATATAACTTTCTTCATGGTTAAATTAGTTCAAATATAAATAGGTTTAGGTTTCTAGACAAAATGTCTGACTAAAAAAACTGTGTTGTATCCCTGCATAGACTAGACTATTGAGCTTCATTGGATTTTTAACTCTTTGTTCACACCTTTAGATAACAATGCTACCTCTTTCCCTGTCTGTTCTTCTCTTCTCTGTGTCTCCATCTCTCTCCTGTGTCTCTAGTACTGGCCAGTCTGATAGATCGTCTGGGTGATTCCAAAGACCAAGTCAGAGACCAAGATCAAATCCTGCTGCTGAAGATCATGGAGCAGGCTGCCTCCCCACAGGTACACACACACACACACACACACACACACACACACACACACACACACACACACACACACACACACACACACACACACACACACACACACACACACACACACACACACACACAGACACACACAGACACAGATGAGTTATTGACAAACCAGGATCATAGGATTCCCTGGCTTTCTCGTTGTGATACTACAGTACTATCAAAGGTCAATCTTACGATCTCAAATTGATAAATTCCAAGTTTATTGATTTCTGAATCCCTAGTACTCTTTGATTCCTGACTCGATTGTATGTTAATTTATATGACCCTGATCCATGATAACATTTTTAAAAAAGTGATTGATTGTTGACCTGGTACAAATATCCTGACCTCTCCTCCCTAGTATGTTTGGGACAGAATGCTGGGAGGCTTCAAACACAAGAACAACAGGACCAGAGAGGGAGCGTGCCTTTGTCTCATCTCAACTCTCAACATGTAAGACTGCCTGGCCTCTCAATCACCCATCTTTGAATCTGTTTTTCCTTCCTATACACCAGATGTGTATTACAGCTCTCAGCTGATTTATTTTAACATTGCTGATGTTTTTTGTCATTAGTGCGTAATGGACAGGGTATAAGTATCTGATAGCAATGGACATTTTGCTGACTGCCAAGAGTATGGATGAGCCTTGATTTAAAATGTGACAATATTATCTGATGTGTATCATAGAGAACTATACAATGATATTATGGTAAGGTCTTTATAGTCAGGAGTCTTTATTTTGTTGTGATGCTATAGCTAATGCTTACCTAATGATGTCATTGACATCCTCTGTCTTTGTTCTTCCAGGTACGGAGCCCAAGGCCTAACCCTCAGTAAAATAGTCCCTCACATATGTAATCTTCTAGGAGATCCCACCAGTCAGGTATGTACAGCCTATTTGTGTCCCAGTCTGTTTGCTGTGTCATGAATCAGTTTATTACATTGCTGGCCAGGGAGAGAGAGAGTTCTAGCACAGACAAAGGAGTCGACTGCAGCAGCATTTTACCATAGGGACATGGAGCCCCCTAGTGGCTATACAGAGATGTACAACCATACAACATGACAGTGCCATCTGCTGGTGGAGGCAGGTTAAATGTTTATCTACAGTTACTGTTTTAAGAGCATTAGACATATACTAGTGGGCGTATAAACATCTGTGGAACGTTTTCAAGTAATATGGTTGAAACAGGGTTTATATAAGTGAATGATAATTGCATTCTCCAGCTAGTTCTAACAGACAGTTGATCCAGTCTAAGAACGCTAAGATTGCCTTTTGAACCTTACCCCCGTTGTCCTCAGGTGAGAGACGCAGCTATGGGCTGCCTGGTGGAGATCTACAGACACGTGGGGGAGAGGGTGAGGATGGACCTTAGCAAGAAGGGCCTGCCACAGTCACGGTACGATGGACCTCCTGTCTCTGTGTGTGTGTGTGTGTGTGTGTGTCCGTCCTCTCTCTCGCTCACATTCCCCCTCATCACTATTCATACTTCTTTCTCCCTCTTCCACCCCTCTTACTGTACCGAGTGTGTAAATGGGTCAGGTATAGTGCTGATTCAGCAGCCTTCCCAGCACAAGGCGTTAGGGTGTTAGGTTGTGATCATAGTTAAAAACACAGAAGCAGAATAAAGTAATTTTATTTCTTAGGTGAAAAACAATGTGCATTGATCAGGTAAACACTTCCCAGAGTGGGAGGCGGTGTGTGTATGGAGGGTAGGACACACACCTCAGCCCCACCCCCAGGTTATTGTGCAAATACTGTAGCCAACAACAAAGGAAAAGAGGGGTGTGGTCTAATTTAAAGGCCTCTTCCATTTCATCTTAAAGTGCTTATTGTACACGTTCTCTGATCCTTTCAACAGCCTACAGAACACTGTAGACCAGAACACTGTCAAAACACTGTAGACCAGAACCCTGTAGACCAGAACACTGTCAAAACACTGTAGACCAGAACCCTGTAGACCAGAACACTGTAGACCAGAACACTGTCAAAATACTGTAGACCAGAACATTGTAGACCAGAACACTGTCAAGACACTGTAGACCAGAACCCAGTAGACCAGAACCCTGTCAAAACACTGTAGACCAGAACACTATCAAAACACTGTAGACCAGAACACTGTCAAAACACTGTAGACCAGAACCCTGTAGACCAGAACACTGTAGACCAGAACACTGTCAAAATACTGTAGACCAGAACATTGTAGACCAGAACACTGTCAAGACACTGTAGACCAGAACCCAGTAGACCAGAACACTGTCAAAACACTGTAGACCAGAACCCTGTCAAAACACTGTAGACCAGAACACTATCAAAACACTGTAGACCAGAACACTGTCAAAACACTGTAGACCAGAACACTGTCAAAACACTGTACACCAGAACACTGTAGACCAGAACACTATCAAAACACTGTAGACCAGAACACTGTAGACCAGAACACTATCAAAACACTGTAGACCAGAACACTGTAGACCAGAACACTATCAAAACACTGTAGACCAGAACACTGTCAAAACACTGTAGACCAGAACCCTGTAGACCAGAACACTGTCAAAACACTGTAGACCAGAACACTGTCAAAACACTGTAGACCAGAACACTGTAGACCAGAACACTGTCAAAACACTGTAGACCAGAACACTGTCAGAACACTGTAGAGCAGAACACTGTCAACACACTGTAGACCAGAACACTGTAGACCAGAACACTGTAGGCCAGAACACTGTAGACCAGAACACTGTCAAAACACTGTACACCAGAACACTGTAGACCAGAACACTGTCAAAACACTGTAGACCAGAACACTGTCAAAACACTGTAGACCAGAACACTGTCAAAACACTGTAGACCAGAACACTGTAGACCAGAACACTGTCAAAACACTGTAGACCAGAACACTGTCAAAACACTGTACACCAGAACACTGTAGACCAGAACACTGTCAAAACACTGTAGACCAGAACACTGTAGACCAGAACACTATCAAAACACTGTAGACCAGAACACTGTCAAAACACTGTAGACCAGAACACTGTCAAAACACTGTAGACCAGAACACTGTCAAAACACTGTAGACCAGAACACTGTAGACCAGAACACTATCAAAACACTGTAGACCAGAACACTGTCAAAACACTGTAGACCAGAACACTGTCAAAACACTGTAGACCAGAACTCTGTCAAAACACTGTAGACCAGAACACTGTCAAAACACTGTAGACCAGAACACTGTCAAAACACTGTAGACCAGAACACTGTCAAAACACTGTAGACCAGAACACTGTCAAAACACTGTAGACCAGAACCCTGTAGACCAGAACACTGTCAAAACACTGTAGACCAGAACCCTGTAGACCAGAACACTGTCAAAACACTGTAGACCAGAACACTGTCAAAACACTGTAGACCAGAACACTGTCAAAACACTGTAGACCAGAACACTGTCAAAACACTGTAGACCAGAACACTGTCAAAACACTGTAGACCAGAACACTGTCAAAACACTGTAGACCAGAACACTGTCAAAACACTGTAGACCAGAACATTGTCAAAACACTGTAGACCAGAACACTGTAGACCAGAACACTGTAGACCAGAACACTGTCAAAACACTGTAGACCAGAACACTGTCAAAACACTGTAGACCAGAACACTGTCAAAACACTGTAGACCAGAACACTGTAGACCAGAACACTGTCAGAACACTGTAGACCAGAACACTGTAGACCAGAACACTGTCAAATCACTGTAGACCAGAACACTGTCAAAACACTGTAGACCAGAACACTGTCAAAACACTGTAGACCAGAACACTATCAAAACACTGTAGACCAGAACACTGTAGACCAGAACACTGTAGACCAGAACACTGTAGACCAGAACCCTGTAGACCAGAACACTGTCAAAACACTGTAGACCAGAACACTGTTAAAAACACTGTAGACCAGAACACTGTCAAAACACTGTAGACCAGAACACTGTCAAATCACTGTAGACCAGAACACGGTCAAAACACTGTAGACCAGAACCCTGTAGACCAGAACACTGTAGACCAGAACACTGTAGACCAGAACACTGTCAAAACACTGTAGACCAGAACACTGTAGACCAGAACACTGTAGACCAGAACACTGTCAAAACACTGTAGACCAGAACACTGTCAAAACACTGTAGACCAGAACACTGTCAAAACACTGTAGACCAGAACACTGTAGACCAGAACACTGTCAAAACACTGTAGACCAGAACACTGTAGACCAGAACACTGTCAAAACACTGTAGACCAGAACCCTGTAGACCAGAACACTGTCAAAACACTGTAGACCAGAACCCTGTAGACCAGAACACTGTTAAAACACTGTAGACCAGAACCCTGTAGACCAGAACACTGTTAAAACACTGTAGACCAGAACCCTGTAGACCAGAACCCTGTAGACCAGAACCCTGTAGACCAGAACCCTGTAGACCAGAACCCTGTAGACCAGAACACTGTCAAAACACTGTAGACCAGAACACTGTCAAAACACTGTAGACCAGAACACTGTCAAAACACTGTAGACCAGAACACTGTCAAAACACTGTAGACCAGAACACTGTCAAAACACTGTAGACCAGAACACTGTCAAAACACTGTAGACCAGAACACTGTCAAAACACTGTAGACCAGAACCCTGTAGACCAGAACACTGTCAAAACACTGTAGACCAGAACACTGTCAAAACACTGTAGACCAGAACACTGTCAAAACACTGTAGACCAGAACACTGTCAAAACACTGTAGACCAGAACACTGTCAAAACACTGTAGACCAGAACACTGTCAAAACACTGTAGACCAGAACACTGTCAAAACACTGTAGACCAGAACACTGTCAAAACACTGTAGACCAGAACATTGTCAAAACACTGTAGACCAGAACACTGTAGACCAGAACACTGTCAAAACACTGTAGACCAGAACACTGTCAAAACACTGTAGACCAGAACACTGTCAAAACACTGTAGACCAGAACACTGTAGACCAGAACACTGTCAGAACACTGTAGACCAGAACACTGTAGACCAGAACACTGTCAAATCACTGTAGACCAGAACACTGTCAAAACACTGTAGACCAGAACACTGTCTCAACACTGTAGACCAGAACACTATCAAAACACTGTAGACCAGAACACTGTAGACCAGAACACTGTAGACCAGAACACTGTAGACCAGAACACTGTAGACCAGAACACTGTCAAAACACTGTAGACCAGAACCCTGTAGACCAGAACACTGTCAAAACACTGTAGACCAGAACCCTGTAGACCAGAACACTGTCAAAACACTGTAGACCAGAACACTGTCAAAACACTGTAGACCAGAACACTGTCAAATCACTGTAGACCAGAACACTGTAGACCAGAACCCTGTAGACCAGAACACTGTAGACCAGAACACTGTCAAAACACTGTAGACCAGAACACTGTAGACCAGAACACTGTAGACCAGAACACTGTCAAAACACTGTAGACCAGAACACTGTAGACCAGAACACTGTCAAAACACTGTAGACCAGAACACTGTAGACCAGAACACTGTCAAAACACTGTAGACCAGAACCCTGTAGACCAGAACACTGTCAAAACACTGTAGACCAGAACCCTGTAGACCAGAACACTGTTAAAACACTGTAGACCAGAACCCTGTAGACCAGAACACTGTTAAAACACTGTAGACCAGAACCCTGTAGACCAGAACCCTGTAGACCAAAACACTGTAGACCAGAACCCTGTAGACCAGAACACTGTAGACCAGAACACTGTAGACCAGAACACTGTCAAAACACTGTAGACCAGAACACTATCAAATCACTGTAGACCAGAACACTGTCAAATCACTGTAGACCAGAACACTGTCAAAACACTGTAGACCAGAACACTGTAGACCAGAACACTGTAGACCAGAACACTGTCAAAACACTGTAGACCAGAACACTGTCAAAGCACTGTAGACCAGAACACTGTCAAAACACTGTAGACCAGAACACTGTCAAAACACTGTAGACCAGAACACTGTAGACCAGAACACTGTAGACCAGAACACTGTCAAAACACTGTAGACCAGAACACTGTAGACCAGAACACTGTCAAAACACTGTAGACCAGAACCCTGTAGACCAGAACACTGTCAAAACACTGTAGACCAGAACCCTGTAGACCAGAACACTGTCAAAACACTGTAGACCAGAACACTGTTAAAACACTGTAGACCAGAACCCTGTAGACCAGAACACTGTCAAAACACTGTAGACCAGAACCCTGTAGACCAGAACACTGTTAAAACACTGTAGACCAGAACCCTGTAGACCAGAACCCTGTAGACCAAAACACTGTAGACCAGAACCCTGTAGACCAGAACACTGTCAAAACACTGTAGACCAGAACACTGTCAAAACTGTGTAGACCAGAACACTGTAGACCAGAACCCTGTAGAAATGCCCCTGTAGGCCAGAACCCTGTAGACCAGACCAATGTGGAGGAGGTGTTGGTCTCGTGTAAAGGAAACAACCTAGGCTAAATTATCTGTTGATATCAAGTGTTAGATGTGTTTCATTCAAGATCACTGTATAACACTGACAATACAGAATCATTCAATCAAAAGTGCATTCTGAAAATGATCGTCTCACTTTTCTGCAGTGCCTCCCTGAAAGCTGATCATTTCATTTGTCCCTAGTGTCCAGCTATCCACATAAAGCCTCATATCCTCTGGTAGCCTCAGACCATAACCCCAGAATGGCTGTCTAGTGTCTTCTATCAGTGGTCATAATCTACTGATCCCCCTCCACGAGCTCTGCCCTGGCCTGCAGCGTTTAATAAAGGAACACTCCTCCATAACCACTAGCTAGCTAGCTGCCCTTTCACTGTGGCTGTCAGACCTCCAATTAGTGAAGCACCATGGGCAATATATAACGTTACCGCTGCCGCACCAGCCTGCCTGTGGATTGGCTGTAGGGAAGGGATAGAGTGTGGTAGCCAGACGTCAGTCTTTATTGAATGAATCCATACACCAATACACTTGTTATTGGATTAGACCATCCACTGTATCGTGATGCCTCATTGGAGAACAGCTACTGAGGAGAGCTTGGATAGCCTGCGATAGGCTAATTTTGGCCACAGAGGCTCTTGAGTTGCCCTTGAAGTCTCTCAGTGATATGATACCAAGTGATACCACCGTATTTAATCATGATGGTAGTGGGTGTGACGGGGACAATTGTGATGACTCAGCCTGGCCTCCAGCTAAGTGCCTGCATGGTTGAGTGGGGAAGGGAAGCAGATTGATTCATTCCCATTTGTCTCTGTGGTTCGAGAGTTAAAGGGGAACATCTGTTCTGACCGAGCCATCTGTCTCTCTGATCTCCCCCCTAGCAGTTTACTGCTGCCATTTTTGGTCCTTGTATTAGTTATCATACCACTCTTCATTGTTTTAGCTAGTATTGCAAAACTATTTCCCAGACCCAAAGGGAAGAGATGCCTTTTTATAAAGGGAACGTGAAGAGGGTAAGCTTATTTGGTCTCCCTTTAGGAGTGCTTCCTCTGCCCATGATTAGATTTGGTCTGGGGTGTAGGCCAGGGTGGGTGCTGAGTCTCTCTTGTGGCCACCTGTGCCCTCCTCCTGTCTGTAGTCACACTCTCAATCCATTTACTCCAAGAGATCCATGAGCAATTACAATGGAGATTAGTTAGATCCAGTTAAATACTAACTAAGCCTTCATATCCATATGTTCAGAGGAGATTCCTCCTGCCAAATACCTTGTATTTATTTGATTCAACATTTTTAATAAAGCTTTGAATACATCAGTCTTCAACAGTTATATATAATGAATGTGATTTAAAGTCACTGTCCAGTGAAAATCTCACTTTTAAAATTCAAATAAGATTCTGTTACCCACATAATGTTGTTGACTCATCCTATTTTGTGTCCAAAGCATAAATTGGAGAAAAAAACACCTAAAAAAAAAACACCTAAAAATTGTGTCTCAAAAATGCTTACCATTTCCTCATAGAGGATGATGTCATCCTCCTGAGGAGGAGCAGCTGGCCAATCAGCGATCTACTCTGATTAATATTTTGTATGAATTGCTATTAGCCCACACCATTCTGTTTTGGGGTGTGACCACATCAGGGTTTCCGTTAGCCGGTAATTGTTGTCTTTTTGGTCATAAAAAAATATAATGAAAAGCTGATTAAATAAAAATGTTGCCAGCCAAAATGACTGGGAGAAAAACAAAGCACTCCAAACAAAAGACAATGAAAACATTTATACTTGTAAATGATGATTATGAAATAAACCAAAACTTGTTTCTCAGAAGTGAACTCTACAATGTTTCTCTCTGAGAACGAGAACGGTAAATGACTGTATGCCTAATTAGTAATACAATGCACTTCTAGAGTGACAGGACAAAACAGAAACAGTTATGTCGAGGGGATGGAGACCTGCAAAGCAATGAGTCAGAAAGGAATGTAACCAAATGATGGGTATTAACAGGTACTGTACATTTACTATGTGTGACATGTAATGGGGAATTTGTCAAAATAAACAATCAATCAAGAACAAACAATTCACATGAAATAATGAATGCACAAAATTGACAGGAGACAGCTGAGTGGATTCTGGAGCACTGAGCGCATGCATTCTGGAGAGAGACGGGTCTGTAGGCTATTTTCGCCTCACACCCCTCCCCTTCTTCTTGTCTCAACATTTTAAATGATACTCAAGACACATTATATTCACACATATTTCACACGTAACTCAATAATCAACTAGGCTTTTTGCCACTCGCCCTGCCTATGAAAGACTACCTCAAATGCCATTTCTCTCCTGTTCTATTGGTTTTCATATCAACAGTTCTTTCATTGTCTAGAAGACAAATGTAAAAAGGGTGACAATCCTAGTCACAGTAGCAACCCATCCTAGTTGTTGCATCTTTAAATTCACCCTCTTTCTGAGTTTTCTAGCTGAGATTTTCACCTCTGTCATATACTGCTTGCATCAGGTGTGCTTTTTAGAATGGTGTTTTCCCTTTTCCACGCGAATCACATTTTGGCAAATGTTTGAAAATGACTTTTTATTCGCTGCTTCCTTACAGGAGTTGCATGTTTTGTTAAGATGAATTGCATAATGGAAATTTGATTTGTGTCATGCGGAGAACTGCCAGTGGACGCTCTGTGTTACACACCCAACGCATAAGTGTCCGGTAAATGTGTCTAATGGCCGGTAAATTAAAATCTTCCCGGTCACGTTGTCTGGCGTCATATCTTCTTAACGGAAACCCTGGACCACACCATTCCAACACAGAAAAGCAGCTTTTTAAAGTACTTAATAAAAAATAAATGGAAGGAAAACAATTTCACTCATATTGTAGTTAATTAATTATAGGTTATATTTAATAGAAATCTGGAAACACTGGACAGTTACTTTAAATAACCTATGTTGCACACAGTGTGAGAATGTTAAATGGACAAAATTAGAATGACAAACTGCCATCTGTGGGAAAAGGGGATATTGAATTAGAACTGCTTGCGAGGCCCCTTTATACTATACCAAGTATACCAAACATTAAGAACACCTTCCTAATATTGAGTTGCACTCCCCCTTTTGCCCTCAGAACAGCCTCAATTTGTCCAGTCTTGGACTCTACAAGGTGTCCAAAGCATTCCACAGTGATGCTGGCCCATCTCGACTCCAATGCTTCCCACAGTTGTGTCAAGTTGGCTGGATGTCTTTTGGGTGGAAAAACCCAGCAGCGTTGCAGTTCTTGACACATACCGGTGCGCTTGGCACCTACTACCATACCCCATTCAAAGCCACTTAAATATTTTGTCTTGTCCATTCACCTTCTAAATGGCACACATACACTATCCATGTCTCAATTGTCTCGAGGCTTACATTTAAAAAAATGTACACTGATTTGAAGTTGATTTACCAAGTGACATCAATAAGGGATCATAGCTTTCACCTGGATTCACCTGGTCAGTATGTTATGGAAAGAGCAGGTGTTCTTAATGTTTGGTATAGACAGTATATGTGTATGTGAATATAATGAGAGATGCAAATTGTGTAAAATTGCATCCGAGTGTAAAAGGATTTAGCTGCCTACTAGACACGTTCTTGTTAAGTGCATCTATGCAGCATTTTCCCTATTTGACACCAAATATGTTCCCTGGCTCATTTTATCAGTGTAATGCAGTGATGATAAACCCTAAATCTGTAGTACATCATACAGTACATCTATACATGTTGTTGATTTGAGTTTGCAGAGAACTGTAGCTTAGAAATATCTGTCGTAAACATTTAGTTAGTTAGCGACCGCTCTCAACACAGCAGCTGAGTCACTTTTTGTGTTTGAACTGATGTCTCTGGGACTGTCAGTGACTGATTATCCCTGTTCACTAAATAACACATTCTTTAGATGAGATGGAGAGGATCTGTGTAAGTATGAGTCAGCAGTAATTCTCCAAGTGCTGCAGGCTGCTTTTGACTTACAGGTACAATATGGATACAGAGACACTGACAGAAACACGTATGTGACTCTTCCCCACTGTAAGGGGAGATAATCGTTATTATGTAGAATGGGGAACTTAGATAGAATGTAATACAATTTTATCAGTCCTGCCTTCAGGTTTCTACTCTACATTCTCCTGGCCACGGTCATTCCAAACATCCATTCTACCTATTAAATGATCAACTGCCAGTTTTATTTGATCTATTTTAGGGGTGGGAATTGCCAGCGACCTCACGATACGCTATTATCACAATACTAACACTAACATTCAGAAGTTTGGGGTCACTTAGAAATGCCTTTGTCTTTGAAAGAAAAGTACAATTTTAAAATACATCAAATTGATCAGAAATACAGTGTAGACATTGTTAATGTTGTAAATGGCTATTGTTGCTGGAAACGGCTGCCCCGGTGCACAACTGAGCAAGAAGACAAGTACATTAGTGTCTAGTTTGAGAAACAGACGCCTCACAAGTCCTCAAATGGCAGCTTCATTAAATAGCACCCGCAAAACACCAGTCTCAATGTCAACAGTGAAGAGGTGACTCTGGGATGCCGACCTTCTAGGCAGAGTTGCAAAGTAAAAGCCATATCTCAGACTGGCCAATAAAAAGAAAAGATTAAGATGGGCAAAATAACACAGACACTGAACAGAAGAAATCTGCCTAGAAGGCCAGCATCCCAGAGTCGCCTCTTCACTGTTGACATTGAGACTGGTGTTTTGCGGGTACTATTTAATAAAGCTACCAGTTGAGGACTTGTGAGATGTCTGTTTCTTAAACTAGACACACTAATGCACTTGTCCTCTTGCTCAGTTGTGCACCAGGGCCTCCCACTCCTCTATTCTGGTTAGAGCCAGTTTGCGTTGTTCTGTGAAGGGAGTAGTACACAGCGTTGTATGAGAACTTCAGTTTCTTGGCAATTTCTCGCATGGAATAGCCTTCATTTCTCAGAACAAGAATAAACTGACGAGTTTCAGAAGAAAGGTCTTTGTTTCTGGCCATTTGAAGCCTGTAATCGAACCCACAAATGCTGATGCTCCAGATACTCAACTAGTCTAAAGAAGGCCTGTTTTATTGCTTCTTTAATCAGAAGAACAGTTTTCAGCTGTGCTAACATAGTTGCAACCAGCTACAATAGTCATTTACAACATTAACAATATCTACACTGTATTTCTGATCAATTTGATGCATTTTAATGGACAACATTTTTCTAAGTGACCCCAAACTTTTGAACCGTGGTGTAGATGCCGATACGATATGTATTGCGATTCTCACGATTCTTTATATATTGCGATTAGATACTTAGAGTTTTATTGCGATTTGATGTTCCAAACATATTGCTCACCATATATCTGCAGTAGAGGGACCAGAGAGCCATAAGAAAATTAAGCTTTGATCTGTCATTGAAATAAATGTGCGGAAAACAAATTGGCTCCCTATTTAAAAAGAAGATGGGGAACACGCTAGGAAGGAAAAATACCTGAGTTTTGGTGCAGGTACAGCCAACTTGTGAAACAACAATTCTATTCCGATATTGTCAAAATCATACGATATAGAGTCAAGAATAACATCCCAATATGTAACTGCATTGAGTTTCTTCCCCCCGTCCCTAGTCTATTTTTGGTCTAGTTTGGCTCTCCACTCTTCTGAGCAGGCCAGGGGGAAATGTTCTCTCTGACAGGTGGAGATCAATACAGTCCGTTGAATCGGTGAGTCTCGGCGATTCATCTTCCTGTCACTCTCTCTGTTTCCTGACCTGTTTTCTCTCTCTTCTTTTCTCTTCCTTCCTTTCCTCAATCTCTTAGGTTGAATATAACCCTCTAACTCATCTTTTGGTTGAATATAACCCTCTAACTCTCCTTTTGCAGGTTGAATGTAATCTTCAGCCGATTTGATGAAGTCCAAAGATCTGGGAACATGATCCCATCCTCAGGTTCAGGTGAGTGATGCAGCTGTTGATTCATGGTTATTACCATGGCTTCTCGAGGTGTTTGTCTATGATTGCTTCCTGTGTTCCTCTCTCGTTCCTGTTCCTGTGTATTTTGTATGCGCTTCTCGTTTCTGGAACTATTTGAAGGACTCCACATACGGTGTTATTGGCTGATATTGACTAAGCTGAAAGCAGTTTCTCATAAAGCTATAGGGCTCTGCAGTGATGGCAATGAGGAGATCTACCCCATCTCTCTCTGTCTTACACGTGACTCTGTCTCTGTAGGCTGGATATTTAGGCACATTTTGATTTGGGCTGTTTGTCTGTCTTAGTTTTTGTTGTTCTCATCTGTGTGAGAGAACTAGGCCAGCAGCTACAGTGCATTGCGAAAGTATTCGGCCCCCTTGAACTTTGCGACCTTTTGCCACATTTCAGGCTTCAAACATAAAGATATAAAACTGTATTTTTTTGTGAAGAATCAACAACAAGTGGGACACAATCATGAAGTGGAACGACATTTATTGGATATTTCAAACGTTTTTAACAAATCAAAAACTGAAAAATTGGGCGTGCAAAATTATTCAGCCCCCTTAAGTTAATACTTTGTAGCGCCACCTTTTGCTGCGATTACAGCTGTAAGTCACTTGGGGTATGTCTCTATTAGTTTTGCACATCAAGAGACTGACATTTTTTCCCATTCCTTCCTTGCAAAACAGCTCGAGCTCAGTGAGGTTGGATGGAGAGCATTTGTGAACAGCAGTTTTCAGTTCTTTCCACAGATTCTCGATTGGATTCAGGTCTGGACTTTGACTTGGCCATTCTAACACCTGGATATGTTTATTTTTGAACCATTCCATTGTAGATTTTGCTTTATGTTTTGGATCATTGTCTTGTTGGAAGACAAATCTCCGTCCCAGTCTCAGGTCTTTTGCAGACTCCATCAGGTTTTCTTCCAGAATGGTCCTGTATTTGGCTCCATCCATCTTCCCATCAATTTGAACCATCTTCCCTGTCCCTGCTGAAGAAAAGCAGGCCCAAACCATGATGCTGCCACCACCATGTTTGACAGTGGGGATGATGTGTTCAGGGTGATGAGCTGTGTTGCTTTTACGCCAAACAGAAAGTTTTGCATTGTTGCCAAAAAGTTCAATTTTGGTTTCATCTGACCAGAGCACCTTCTTCCACATGTTTGGTGTGTCTCCCAGGTGGCTTGTGGAAAACTTTAAACAACACTTTTTATGGATATCTTTAAGAAATGTCTTTCTTCTTGCCACTCTTCCATAAAGGCCAGATTTGTGCAATATACGACTGATTGTTGTCCGATGGACAGAGTCTCCCACCTCAGCTGTAGATCTCTGCAGTTCATCCAGAGTGATCATGGGCCTCTTGGCTGCATCTCTGATCAGTCTTCTCCTTGTATGAGCTGAAAGTTTAGAGGGACGGTCAGGTCTTGGTAGATTTGTAGTGGTCTGATACTCCTTCCATTTCAATATTATCGCTTGCACAGTGCTCCTTGGGATGTTTAAAGCTTGGGAAATATTTTTGTATCCAAATCCGGCTTTAAACTTCTTCACAACAGTATCTCGGACCTGCCTGGTGTGTTCCTTGTTCTTCATGATGCTCTCTGCGCTTTTAACGGACCTCTGAGACTATCACAGTGCAGGTGCTTTTATACGGAGACTTGATTACTCTCAGGTGGATTGTATTTATCATCATTAGTCATTTAGGTCAACATTGGATCATTCAGAGATCCTCACTGAACTTCTGGAGAGAGTTTGCTGCACTGAAAGTAAATGGGCTGAAAAATTTTGCACGCCCAATTTTTCAGTGTTTGATTTGTTAAAAAAGTTTAAAATATCCAATAAATGTCGTTCCACTTCATGATTGTGTCCCACTTGTTGTTGATTCTTCACAAAAAAATACAGTTTTATATCTTTATGTTTGAAGCCTGAAATGTGGCAAAAGGTCGCAAAGTTCAAGGGGGCCGAATACTTTCGCAATGCACTGTATGCTTAGAAATGGAGTTCCTCTCTCCTACGGTTGTATTCTCACTCACTCCTCAATCGTTCCTCAGCTTTCTCTCTTCCCTCTCTCTCACCACTTGTTTTCCGTCCTCTCCTTCCTCCCCCTTGCTGTTTGCACCTTTGTGGCCTGGCTGTCTCCTGCCCATGTTAGGTCCACTCAGCCATCATGCCAGTGTGTGGGTTAGTGTGTTAGTGAGAGGAGGCCTGAGGGCCAGATGGACATCCTTGGGCTTGAGTGGAGGAGTTTCCCCACAGAAGGGCAGGCTCCTCTGGGCCTCAGATGTCGCATTCCCTCAGTGTTTGCGTGTGTGCGCGTAAGACTGTTCTTGTGTGTTTCATAGAAATGTCGGTGTTCACTGTCGGTGTATAAGCAGAGCTGGGAGTTCTCTTTGCAGTGTCATGGGCAATGGCTCGCTGACTCCATCACATTCTAGCTGACTGGGTGTAGTGTTTGTCTGCAGGACAGGTAGAATGGCTGAGCTGAGGAGAACTGTGGAAGCTGCTCAGCATTTAGGAACTATTTTCCATGCCCTCAGTAACTTCTCCCTCAAGGACAATTACTATGGACTTTACTGAGAGACAACACATCTATCATGGCAATCTACCCACCCTGAGAAGTAGCCCAGTAAATATATTATATTTAAGTTAACCATACGTTTTCTGTTTTATTGTGCATCACAGCACTAACAATCCACCATGTCTGCTTTTGCTCAGTGTTGATCAGAGTCCAACTTTACAAAGGGAGGAAACCGTTCAAGGACACCTCTCTCGGTGTAAGGGCTTTGTTGCTTCACCCCCTCACTATTTAAACTCATATTTCCAGATTACTTTCAGGCTCACACGGTTTTGATGACATTTTCATTGGAAAAGGAAAAGTAATAGATGATTCATTCCATGACACTTATTAAACTGTTCATTATGTACTTGGGGCTGTCGTTTTGTTCTCCCCTAACGCTTCTGCTCAAATTAGGCGATGACTAAGATTTTCCCCTTAGCTTGCAACAAGGAGCTCAGCTCTCCACTCTGAGGGAAATAGTTTCTGTGGGGAAGTAAATAGCAGAGGACAGGAGTGCAGTCAACAGAACACAACATGTAATGAGGGCCTTTTTGTTGTAGAGACGTGGGTCATATTCATTATGCACCAAACAGACTGAAACCGGGAGGGACTACCTGAACTTGGCCAATAAGAGATGCTTGTTGTTGTTGCAATGTGTTCTAATGAGTACTGCCATGGCCCTGTGCTGTGCAGCGTTGTGTGGGCCCGCTAGCCGTTGCCTGGAGACACAGATTGGGGTCAGAATGCTCTCAGCTAGTCAGTGAACTGAAGGAGTAGCTGTTCCTTTCCTTCGGACGAGATTAACCTCAGCCTCTCCTCAACCAGCTGTATCACCCCAAAGGAACACAGTAGACATGTGGCTAATGGACTGAAACCCAAGGAAAGGGCATTGATTGTTTGTTGGAGTCGTTATAAATAATGTTCTGAATTGCATGCCCAAACATTTGTCTCCCTCTCCCTGGGCCAGTTTGGTTAGAGCAAGGAGACTGAGTACTTCTTCTACTGTCAGGAGAAAACGTATACAATATCTCCCTCCACAAGAGTACACTTCAGAAACCTATTGAATTGAATCTCTATCTCTAGTCGTAATATGTATTCCCCAAAAGGGCATACATATGCTGCAAGTAGACCATGCTCCAGTTCAGTTGACATGAACTAGGAGCTTTAGCAATGAATCGTCCTTGGATAGAGAGATGATGGAATATGATATTTGGACTGTCCTGACTCCTGAGGTGTCAGCACTGGGCTTTCCTCCTCGAGAGGTGAAAGGTTGTGATATGTAGGGCGCTTGGCTGCTTTCTGATTGTGGCCTGGAATCTCATAAAAACGTACAGTGATGTCACATTGCTACATTATGATTTGGCCTAACTCTCCAGATGACTCTTGCAGAAGGCTTCTAGGTACTGTTGATGATACACTAATGAGATAAAGATACAGACAGAGCAGCCATCTATTGACTCAGTTTGTGCTGCTTGTCGTGCTGTATGTTCACCCTCCATGAGGTCTCTGTTACATCTCATGCCAAAGTGGTAGGAGAAATGTTTTTCAGCTGAAAGCCCAAATGTTACTCCTCTGCAAAATGAGGGGGCCACTGCAGCCTGAGCCTCTTGTTCTGGTGAGGGAGAGGTATGGCAACGGTATCGGGTGCAGTAGTCACAAGACTAGAACAGGATGAAGGAAAGGGAGGGGATGGAGAGAGGAGAACAGGGAGAGAGAGAGAGACACACGCAGACGTAAAGCAACATTCTCCCTGACTGTTCACTCTTCTCTCTGCGTGGAAGGAAGGAAGGAAGGCTTTGCACTATGACAGCCGGGGAAGGTAAGAGCATGAATGGACTGGACTCTTTAATGTCAAGGGCAGAACACACTGGACTCTGGTTCAGGTGCTAATGGTTGTAGAGCTTTTCCTTCCATCTTTCTCTCTTTCCTCTCTCTCTCTCCTGGCCTATTTAGAGTTGCTACTGGGGGGGGGGCAGTGTTTTGCAAGGGGGGGCAGTGTTTTGCAAGGGAGAGAAAATCATATTAACCCTTTTCCTATTTATTTTGTGTCTTTCTTATGAGACAATGTACCAGTTTGAGATTGTATGCTCAGTTCATATTGTCCAGATGATGGGCTGTTGTATTCCAGCACTCTGATTAGAGAAGGATTTGTTGTTATTTACTATGTGAGCCATTCTGACTCTGGGAGTTGTTATTATGATAAAACAGACCACTGTTTTGGTGTGTAGTTTTATGTAGCCTATATCACACTGCTAACATTTCAAACATTGTGTTTCACGCCTCTCTGCCTCCCTGCAGTTTTAATGTAGGAACTGTTTCGCCCCCTCAGCCTGCTGCTTCACGAGTCTGTTGGGTTCTGCTGTTTTGGCGATGCTGCGTCATCGGTCACGGCTCAATCTCACTGTACCTGTGCCTAACCTCAGATCATCCTGTTCAATAAGCAGTGTTGAGGGCACTTTAACTAACATGTGTTTAATAGCCTACCTCAGGTAAAGATCTCTTATTGAGATCTCCTCCAAGATGTCCCTCTCCCTCTTCACAACAGGAGGCTGCAGTGCCCCCAACACTTTATGACGTCTGTGTAAAACCGTTTTTGTTTATTTTTGTTGCAGGACATTTCTAGAAGTCATATACATAATGCAGTGAGAGGACTGAAGGATGGCTCTCATTGGAGTGTTATTAATAACTGCCTGCGTGATGGGCCTGAGCCAAGTCACTGTGAATTATGCTGGAATTATAATGTGTCAGCTGGTGCTTTGGTTAGAAAGCATCCTTGTTGTGTTAAATCCTTGGGGTTCCATGGTACGTTAGCTCATGTTAAGACTGTTTGTCTCCTACACGGTCCTGTGGGTGTGTGTGTGTGTGTGTGTGTGTTATATTAAACACTGCAGACTGGAGATGGCCTGCTTGTCTTTCCCACAAGGCTCAGCTCTGAGGAAGCAGAACACCAGTTCTTGCCTTGTTGTCACAGTTAAGACCATGTACCTGTTATAATGAGTCACACGCCTCACCTTCTACTGCTAGTGTTGTGGTGCTGACTGGGAGCGCTGTGTGAGCAGCCTTCAGTGTGTGTGTGTGTGTGAGGTTCTCAAAGACCAGAGATGGAATTAAGATTCAAAAGAACTGAGGATCGCACGGTGCAAGCTGCGACACACACACACACACACACACACACACTGGATGCTGCAGCTCTGTACAGCATAAAGAAGTGTTAAGTGCTCCACACGGTCTACGCAGCGGATTGGACGGAGCTTCGTTGGTGTAGGTCTCTGCGTAGTTCTACTTACTTTTCTGCAGTGGAATTTCTGGAACGCGACGACGCAAACTGTGAAATCACTGTGGCGAGCCCTTTGAAGAGAGTCTGTTTTAATAGCTGTACTGTTATGTAAACACTAGAGTTCAGTCAGTTTTGTGCTGAGTCTGACGGTGTTGGACCTGGTGCGTTGACCTGCTCAGGTAAGATGGCTCACCGCGGTCTCTGTCTTTCCTCCCTGTGGTGACGGAAGACGGCAGGTTGAATTTAGTGCTGTTTTCTGCTCTCTTAAAATGCCACAACCACCCAATGGCCCAAACAGCTCTGCACTTAACAGTGGTCAGTGACTCATAAGTTGTTTGTTGTGTGTGTTTGTGACTGGGTAACTTCATGGGGCTGGCTGTCATGCATCAGGTCAAGCTGCTTTGTACCCTGTCGTGAAAGCTTTGTGTTTGTTCCCTGATTCAGAAGATATTTGGAAGGAAAAGCTTAGCTCATATTTTCATCCAGCAGCTTTTTGATCAAAGCTTCCTCTGTCAGACACGCTAGACTACGGCCGGGCAATACATAACCACACAGTTGATCCTCGGTCCTCCCTGGAAGAATCCATCTTGTCTGTTGTGACAGAGAGCTGAAAGCTGCTATGAATTTCAGACGGGGTTGGTCAATATTATGGTGAAATGAGAAGATTAGATGTACACAGGCAATCTGATCTTTTGACTTCCGATTTATACCACCTCCATATGTGGATCTGAATCCTAATACAAAGCCGATCCTCCAAATGCAACCTCTGTCTGGACGCTCGGATCAGATTTATGTTCCTCTGAAGTGGTTTTTATGCACATGACCTGCTGTTACCACGACAACCAAATCAAATCAATCAAATGTTACATGCTTTGTAAACAACAGGTGTTGACTAAAAGTAAAACGCTTACTGACAGGTCCTGTTCCAACAATTCAAGTTAAAGATTATGACAATTGAAATAGTGACACAAGGAATAAATAAACAGTGAATAACAATAACGAGTAAAAAATAACATGGCTATATACGGGGAGTGCTGAGTCGATGTGCAGTGGTACGAGGTAACAACCACCCCAAAACATAAAGGAACAGTGACAGGATATGATCACTACATCTGTTTGCTACATCAAGATGCTGCATCAGAGTGAATGTGCACATTTTATATGGGTCACGTTCCAGTTACTGGGACAGAGTACCATTCCAGTGCTGGTCACTGGGGCAGAGTACCATTCCAGTGCTGGTCACTGGGGCAGAGTACCATTCCAGTGCTGGTCACTGGGGCAGAGTACCATTCCAGTGCTGGTCACTGGGGCAGAGTACCATTCCAGTGCTGGTCACTGGGGCAGAGTACCATTCCAGTGCTGGTCACTGGGGCAGAGTACCATTCCAGTGCTGGTCACTGGGGCAGAGTACCATTCCAGTGCTGGTCACGGGGGCAGAGTACCATTCCAGTGCTGGTCACTGGGGCAGAGTGGGGGTGGTGGCAGGGTGTACATAACTTAGACCCTAGACGTGTGTGTGTGTGTGTGTGTGTGTGTGTGTGTGTGTGTGTGTGTGTGTGAGTGAGTGTGAAGGGTGGACGAAACACCAGAGGCCTGGTGAGAATAACCTGTACCCATTCATCGTCTTCCAAATGCCAGTGCTAGTATGTAAGAGAAGTAGCCTACGTGCCCACGGGGATAAAAGAGAGAGTTCAAGGACAGAGTGAAGCTCTGTTCATTCAAACCAACCATTTGTTATGGCTTTTATTCTCTCAGACTCCCTATCATATCCCCATCACTGTTGTTGGGAAATGTGATGCATAAATATGGACATGCATGTTGTTCATTAGATAAGAGATACAACTGTTGGTTTTGATAAGATGGATCTTGAATGTTGTATTATGTTTTTGATTCCAGAGACCGAGTAAGCGAGACTGAAATCACTTACCATAAACAAACTGTGTGAATGTCCCTGTTGTCCACTTCATTCTCTGTCCATCAGGGTGCCAACCAAGTGGATTCTGTGAATAGCAATCTGCCCACGTGGACCTTGTAATGAATGAATGGATGTCTTTGAGGTTTGTGTAAGGGTTACAGGACCTACTTGCCAGGGCATGGGCGGCTCTGCCAAAGCTTAACTAAAGGTTTGCCACCCATCGGGGGAAACAGTCAGTGCATGTGCACCAACTGGGTTTTTGCTTGGCCTACTAATCTGGTCTTCAGACAGTTTTCATCAAGTATGTTTGTTGTTGTCTGCTGTAACAGTGTTGGTTTTCAAAAAACTCTCCCGGCTTCAGTGTTCATTTGATCGGACTGTGTGTGATGTGACTTGTGTGTCTCAAATGCAAAACAAGCAGTTGCTACGTGTACAGTCTTAACAGCAGCAGTCAATGCACTGTGACTCTCTTTCTCTGCTCATCCCTCTGCTGCCTGCTCAGAGGAAATGGCTTCTGATACATAAGATACGGCCTCATTGCCTTCGTATCATCACCTCTCTGCTCTCTGCCATCAGAAATAAATGAAGCTCTGAGTCTTTAATTCAGTTGCACATTAACTATTGGAGCCCTAAGACAGTCACATTAACTAGCTGTTGAATGTCATTAGCTGAACTCTGCTCTGCTCTGCTGCCACTACAGTCATGTTTATGCTTCCTACAGGGAGATAACGGGAAATGAATGCCTTAGACATTAGGGGGGTGCATGAGACAAATTATCAGATATATATCCGGCCGCATCCTAACAAATGAGATGAACATAGAAAGGTATTATACAAAGAACGCTAGGACTATAATTTCACTGCGTTATGTTGCTGAAGCTATGGCTGGGCCAGTCAGACCCCTAGGTGAAAAGTTGATGCACTGACCGACAGACCGAACAAGGGAGACAGAACGACAGACAGAACAAGGGAGACAGAACGACAGACAGAACAAGGGAGGGAGACAGACAGACAGGACAAGGGAGACAGACAGACAGACAGAACACGGGAGACAGACAGAACACGGGAGACAGACAGACAGACAGAACACGGGAGACAGACAGACAGAACACGGGAGCCAGACAGACAGACAGAACACGGGAGACAGACAGAACACGGGAGACAGACAGAACACGGGAGACAGACAGAACACGGGAGACAGACAGAACACGGGAGACAGACAGAACACGGGAGACAGACAGAACACGGGAGACAGACAGAACACGGGAGACAGACAGAACACGGGAGACAGACAGAACACGGGAGACAGACAGAACACGGGAGACAGACAGAACACGGGAGACAGACAGAACACGGGAGACAGACAGAACACGGGAGACAGACAGAACACGGGAGACAGACAGACGGACAGAACAAGGGAGCCAGACGGACAGAACAAGGGAGCCAGACGGACAGAACAAGGGAGCCAGACGGACAGAACAAGGGAGCCAGACGGACAGAACAAGGGAGCCAGACGGACAGAACAAGGGAGCCAGACGGACAGAACAAGGGAGCCAGACGGACAGAACATGGGAGAGAGACGGACAGAACAAGGGAGGGAGACGGACAGAACAAGGGAGAGAGACGGACAGAACAAGGGAGAGAGACAGACAGAACAAGGGAGAGAGACAGACAGAACAAGGGAGAGAGACAGACAGAACAAGGGAGAGAGACAGACAGAACAAGGGAGAGAGACAGACAGAACAAGGGAGACGGACAACAAGGGAGACGGACAACAAGGGAGACGGACAGACAGACAGAACAAGGGAGACGGACAACAAGGGAGAGACAGACAGACAGACAGAACAAGGGAGGCTGACAGACAGAACAAGGGAGACAGACAGACAGAACAAGGGAGACAGACAGACAGAACAAGGGAGACAGACAGACAGAACAAGGGAGACAGACAGACAGAACAAGGGAGACAGACAGACAGAACAAGGGAGCCAGACGGACAGAACAAGGGAGCCAGACGGACAGAACAAGGGAGCCAGACGGACAGAACATGGGAGAGAGACGGACAGAACAAGGGAGGGAGACGGACACAACAAGGGAGACAGACAGACAGACAGAGACAGACAGAACAAGGGAGAGAGACAGACAGAACAAGGGAGAGAGACAGACAGAACAAGGGAGAGAGACAGACAGAACAAGGGAGACGGACAACAAGGGAGACGGACAACAAGGGAGACGGACAGACAGACAGAACAAGGGAGACGGACAACAAGGGAGAGACAGACAGACAGACAGAACAAGGGAGGCTGACAGACAGAACAAGGGAGACAGACAGACAGAACAAGGGAGACAGACAGACAGAACAAGGGAGACAGACAGACAGAACAAGGGAGACAGACAGACAGAACAAGGGAGACAGACAGACAGAACAAGGGAGACAGACAGACAGAACAAGGGAGACAGACAGACAGAACAAGGGAGACAGACAGACAGAACAAGGGAGACAGACAGACAGAACAAGGGAGACAGACAGACAGAACGACAGAACAAGGGAGACAGACAGAACAAGGGAGACATACAGACAGAACGACAGAACAAGGGAGACATACAGACAGAACGACAGAACAAGGGAGACAGACAGAACAAGGGAGACATACAGACACAGACAGACAGAACAAGGGAGACAGACAGACACAGACAGACAGAACAAGGGAGACAGACAGACACAGACAGACAGAACAAGGGAGAGAGTGACTGGCTACTGTGAAGTTTGACTTCTGGGTGTTTAGTTATAATGAGGTCATATAGCCCAGGCCATTGAAATGGCTGCAGTGTGTCTCACAGTACAAATGTGTCTCTGTGCTGTGATAACATTTCCCCCCCAAAATGGCCATTGTTTGTTTTCTGTCCATGGTATTTTAGAGCCTGTGTTTTTTTTCTTCCCCCTTTCAGATCTGCCCTTTTCGTGTCCCATTTGTCATAGCAGAGTCTGAACCCAAGCATTTAGTGTACTGCCCGTGTCTGAACTAGGCCTGGACTTAAATCTTTTTTGTTGAATGTTTTTCGCGAATGTCATGGTTCAGAATAAATTCTATGTTGTCTGGACTTGAAGAGATAACTAAGCATTTCCCCTAACCCTGACTGTTAGGATGCTGTTGCCTGCTTTGTAGCCCCAGTCAGTCTGTCCACCACCATCTTTTGTGTCCAGCAGTTACATTGTAAAGTAATCTTCTGCTCCCTTCAAATCCCCCATACAACCCTAAAACACACATATTTGAGAGAAGCTAGTTTTGTCCTGCTTAAGGGTACAACGGTAGAATTGATAGGTGACATCATGACAGTAGTACACAACCTGCCAATAACATTTTATTTGTCACATGCTTCATAAACAACCGGTGTAGACTAACAGTGAAATTCTTACTTACGGCCCTTCCCCATAATGCAGAGAGAGAAAATAGAAAAACAACAACACTACCGTTAAGTTTGGGTTCACTTAGAAATGTCCCTGTTTTTGAAAAAAATCACTTTTTTTTGTCCATTAAAAAACATCAAATTGATCTGAAATACTGTGTAGACATGGTTAATTTTGTAAATTACTATTGTATCTGGAAATGGCAGATTTTTTTTGTGTAATATCTACACAGGTGTACAGAGGCCCATTATCAGCAACCATCACTCCTGTGTTCCAATGGCACGTTGTTTTAGCTAATCCAAGTTTATCATTTTAAAAGGCTAATTGATTATTAGAAAACCCTTTGCAATTATGTTAGCACAGCTGAAACTGTTGTTCTGATTAAAGAACCAATAAAACTGGCCTTTAGACTAGTTGAGTATCTGGAGCACCAGCATTTGTGGGTTCAATTACAGGCTCAAAATGGCCAGAAACAAATAACTTTCTTCTGAAACTCGTCAGTATATTCTTGTTCTGAGAAATGAAGGCTTTTCCATGCAAGATATTGCCAAGAAACTGAAGATCTCGTACAATTCTGTGTACTATTCCTTTCACAGAACAGCTCAAACTGGCTCTAACCAGAAAATAAAGATGAGTGGGAGGCCTTGGTGCGCAACTGAACAAGAGGACAAGTACATTAGTGTCTAGTTTGAGAAACAGACGTCTCACAAGTCCTCAACTGGCAGCTTCATTAAATAGTACCCGCCAAACACCAGTCTCAACGTCAATAGTGAAGAGGCGACTCCGGGATGCCGACCTTCTAGGCAGAGTTGCAAAGAAACAGCCATATCTCAGACTGGCCAATAAAAATTAAATATTAAGATGGGCAAATAACACAGACACTGACAGAGGAACTCTGCCTAGAAGACGAGCATCACGAAGTCACCACTTCACTGTTGACATTGAGACTGGTGTTTTGCGGGTACTATTTAATGAAGCTGCCAGTTGAGGACTTGAATGAGTAAACAGATGTCTCACAAGGGGGTTTTCTTTATTTTAATATTTTCTACATTGTAGAGTTATGAAATAACACATATGTAATCATGTAGTAACCTAAAAAGTGTTCAATCAAAATATATTTGAGATACTTCAAAGTAGCCACCCTTTGCCTTGATGACAGCTTTGCACACTCTTGACATTCTCTCAACCAGCTTCATGAGGTAGTCCCCTGGAATGCATTTCAATTAACAGGTGTGCCTTGTTAAAAGTTAATTTGTGGAATTAATTTCCTTAATGTGTTTGAGCCAGTTAGTTGTGTTGTGACGAGTTAGGGGTGGTATACAGACGATAGCCCTATTTGGTAAAAGACCAAGTCCATATTATGGCAAGAACAGCTCAAATAAGCAAAGAGAAACGACAGTCCATCATTACTTTAAGACATGAAGGTCGGTCAATCCGGAAAATGTTGCAGTCTCAAAAACCATCAAGCGCTATGATGAAACTGTCTCTCATGAGGACCACCACAGGTAAGGAAGACCCAGAGTTACCTCTTCTGCAGAGGATAAGTTCATTAGTATAACTGCCCCTCAGATTGCAGCCCAAATAAATACTGCACAGAGTTCAAGTAACAGACACATATCAACATCAACTGTTCAGAGGAGACTGCTGTTGGGGCGGTATGTGAATTGGAGAGGGTCCAGGGTGTCTGGGATGATAGTGTTGATGTGAGCCATGACCGGCCTTTCAAAGCATTTCATGGCTACAGATGTGAGTGCAACGGGGCCATAGTCATTTAGACATGTTACCTTGGCGTTCTTGGGCACAAGGACTATGGTGGTCTGCTTGAACTATGTAGGTATTACATACTGGGTCAGGGAGAGGTTGAAAATGTCAGAGGCCTTTGCTTGCGTTTCTTAAGCTGAGGAGATGTACTTTACGATGAGAGCCAGCACTCTGTTGACTTTACCACAGTCTCGTCTACAGCACTAAACATTTACCCTTTACTTGGCCACACTTTAGGATGAATGCTTTGCCTCTGCTCTTTTTCAGCGGTTGCTCATTTCTGTCTGCTCACCCTGGCAACCATGTTGGCAATCACCAATCATGGCCCTTAAGTAGGAGAGACCCCACTGGGATGGCAGCTCCTTGGGGACAGAATTAGTCTACCTTCCGGAGGACAGCATTTTTACTTTGTTGGCAGTCTAACACCCAGCTAGGCTAGAATTAATGAATAGGTAATGTCAAGCACAGAAGGGCCTTCATTAATGATCTGTGGTTTCTTATTGAAAGGAGTGGAGAGTTTTTGTGCTCTCTTATCATTGGCTGACCAGGCAGAGTTTGACCAGGCAGAAGAGCTCTGGTCCTCTGTGACACAGGCTCAACCAAGAGTCTCAGTGGTTTGTCACAGCTGATTTATGGTTACTTTACCATTGTAACAGAGTGAATGTGAGCTCTTCCCATAGCGGCCTTTCAAGGAATGATATCAAGAAAGAGAACTCTATTCTCTTCTTCCCTCTCTTTTCCTAGTCCCAATATTAGATTCACATGTATTTCAAATCTCTGCATTATAGGGAAGAAAATTGTCAAATGCTTTAGTCATGGTTATTATTATTCAGTGCTGCATGAGGTACAGTTAAAGTGGGAAGTTTACATATACTTAGGTTGTATATTAGGAGTCATTAAAACTACTTTTTCAACCACTCCACACATTTCTTGTTAACAAACTATAGTTTTGGCAAGTCGGTTAGGACATCTACTTTGTGCATGACACAAGTAATTTTTCCAACAATTGTTTGCAGACAGATTATTTCACTGTATCACAATTCCAGTGGGTCAGAAGTTTACATACACTAAGTTGACTGTGCCTTTAAACAGCTTGGACAATTCCTGAAAATGATGTCATGGCTTTAGAAGCTTCTGATAGGCTAATTGACATCATTTGAGTCAATTGGAGGTGTACCTGTGGATGTATTTCAAGGCCTACCTTCAAACTCAGTGACTCTTTGCCTGACGAATCAAAAGGAATCAGCCAAGACCGCAGAAAACAAATTGTAGACCTCCACAAGTCTGGTTCATCCTTGGGAGCAATTTCCAAATGCCTGAAGGTACCATGTTCATCTGTACAAACAATAGTATGCAAGTAAAAACACCATGGGACCACGCAGTCATCATACTGCTCAGGAAGGAGACGTGTTTTGTCTCCTAGAGATGAACGTGCTTTGGTGCGAGAAATTAAATTCAATCCCAGAACAACAGCAAAGGACCTTGTAAAGATGCTGGAGGAAACGGGTGCAAAGTAGCTATATATCTACAGTAAAATGAGTCCTATATCGACATAACCTGAAAGGCAGCTCAGTAAGGAAGGAGCCACTGCTCCAAAACCGCCATAAAAAAGCCAGACTACGGTTTGAAACTGCACATGGGGACAAAGATTGTGCTTTTTGGAGAAATGTCCTCTGGTCTGATGAAACAAAAATAGAACTGTTTGGCCATAATGACCATTGTTATGTTTGGAGGAAAAAGGGGGAGGCTTGCAAGCCGAAGAACACCATCCCAACCATGAAGCACGGGGGTGACAGCATCATGTTGTGGGGGTGCTTTGCTGCAGGAGGGACTGGTGCACTTCACAAAATAGATGGCATCATGAGACAGGAAAATTATGTGGCTCTATTGAAGCAACATCTCAAGACATCAGACAGGAAGTTAAAGCTTGGTCGCAAATGGGTCTTCCACATGGACAATGGCCCCAAGCATACTTCCAAAGTTGTGGCAAAATGGCTTAAGGGCAACAGGTCAAGGTATTGGAGTGGCCATCACAAAGCCCAAGTTAAACAATTTAAAGGCAATGCTACCAAATACTGAGTGTATGTAAACTTCTGACCAACTGGGAATATGATGAAAGAAATATAAGATGAAATACATTTTCTCTCTACTATTATTCTGACATTTCACATTCTTCAAATAAAGTGGTGATCCTAACTGACCTAAGACAGGGAATTTTTACTAGGATTAAATGTCAGGAATTGTGAAAAACTGAGTTTAAATGTATTTGGCTAAGGTGTATGTAAACTTCCGACTTCAACTGTATATGTGTGTATACAGTGTGTATGCGTTTGTGTGTGCCTAAAGAGTAGCGAGGGATGGGGGCGATTGTTTTGGCTGAGCAGTCCCTGTTTGCTCTTTATAGTCGTCAACATTTTGAGATATCACTAATGACATTGCTATTTGTGCTGAACCATTAGCCTCTAGCCCTCATACTTCTCTAAACTGCTGGCTAGAGTGTCAGGTTCGCAGACTGACAGACCAACCTGTGGGAATGAGTTGGTGAAATCAATGCTGTATAGCGAACTCCTATGGTCATTGCCATGCCAAGACAGCACAATCAAATCTGGGACCAGGCTAATCTGGCCTGGGAGGAGCTAAATAAAATATATTGTGTCAGGGTGTCTTTAGTTTCTCCCGCAGTTTAGGACAGACAGAAGAAAAGCATCTTGTGAGTTAAACAATCCCCAAAATATGAATCTGTGGCCCAGGGACTACCAGTGCTGCCTGCACTGCAGTTAGGATGCTGGGTGGGGAGTGAAATTAGGATTCTCATCTGCTTCTGCAGTCGCTGGAGCCTGCAGCTAGTGGACACATTATGTAGTGTGCTGTACTCTGTGCTTATGACAGTGACCCTCAGTGAGTTCTTATGACAGTTTTTGTCATGCTGTCCTTACAGTAATCATAACATGAGAATGGCCCACCATTACCTCATTAGTCCTCTCATAGAATGTCATAATAACCAGTTTATCTTGGCAGGGCAATCACTTCCCCCTCTCTCTACCTTCATCATCCTATCTTTGTTTCTTCTCCATTCTCTGTTTCCTCCATCTCCTCTCTCTATCTTTAGAACTCTGTTCAGAACAGTACATTGTCAACCAAGTTTCAGTAACATTCCTGAAGTCTGAGAACTGTGAGCTATTTTGGTCCTTCTGAACTGTCTCGCCTGTCTTATTTTCTCTTCCATGTAGTTGTCTGGCTCTAGCTAGCAGTTTCCTGCACAATATTGTTTTATAGCTAGATTCCAGCAGCAGTCAGAATGGGGTCAGGGATGTTTAACAGTGGAAGAGAGAGGATGCATCCTAAATGACACCCTATCCCCTTTTAGGGGGCTCCCAAGTGGTGCAGCGCTCTAAGGCACTGCATCTCAGTGCAAGAGGCATCACTACAGTACCTGGTTCGAATCCAGGCTGCACCACATCCCAGAGGGCGGCGCACAATTGGCCCAGCGTTGTCTGGGTTTGGCCGGGGTGGGCCGTCACTGTAAATAAGAATTTGTTCATAACTGACTTGCCTAGTTATATAAAGGTTAAAAAAAAATGTAAAAATGTAAAGGCATACTTTAAATTTATTTTTATTTAATCTTTATTTAACTACATCGGAAATATGGTGCCATTTGGAACCCAGTCAGAGACTGTTGCAGTGCGGCGGACACTTGAACCGTTGAACTTCCTGAAGGATACAGACCACAGTCAGACAACTTCCTATGAAGATAGATCGGGCCGAACAATGATGTGAATGTGTCTCTATGGGGGCAGATAATGCAGTGTTTCACCTCAACCAGCAGAGGGAGCCAGAGAGGACAACCTCTCTCCATGACATTACCACCTATTATACTTCCTCTATCATCAATGACACTTATGAACTTACCTGTCTGCTACACCACTCTCTTCCTTTGAGAGTTCAGCACAGGAAATATGTAATACTCTGCACATTTATACAGTAGCCCACATACAGGGCACACAGTAGCCTACATACAGGACTGTCCAGCTTACAGTAATCATATCACTGGACAGAGCAGGCATGATCTCATCGAGCCATGTGGATCACTAACACGACCCCTGCTCTGCCACGGGCACCAAGCTCACAGCTAACAACCAGGCTACTGCCCCCAGAGTTGGCAGATGTGTGTGTGTGTGTGTGTTCCCGTAGGGCATGTGTCTCAGTCGCATGTCTCTGCAGGCTTTGTTAATTGGTCCCTATGTGTGTATAAATCAGCTCGACATTTGTGTCAGCGTTTGATCAAGTGCTGCTCCTGACTGCTCTGATCAATAAACTAAATGCAGCATCGTGTTTTGCTCTTTCACTAAAGGTGTTTCGGTTAATTGCCTTGCTGTTTAGAGCTGGTATTTACCTCGGTTATCTCATAAGTCTTGTGCTCAAATTCTGTGAAATTCATCATGGATCTCAGGAATGTTTCTATTTCAGCTCTCTAAAACCTCTGCAGATAATTTAACGATCAGTAAAAAAACGGATGGAAGATGCTCACTCAATGACATTACTGCTAGCAAAGGATTGTTCCATCCCACATGCGACAGTCCCCTCCCTGTCTCTGGTATCGTCATGTTACTGGCCTCAGTGGAAAGCAAATGGAAAGTGCGCCGCCAATAAGATGGACGTCGTTGGACGAAGCTGACATTAGTATTGAGCCTTTTCACATGCTGCAGTCTCCTCCTGATGTCTTTGGTACAATAATGCTAATCTCAGTTCTCACGGTATTGACTAATTTTGTCATAACGATAATGCTAGCCCCCACACTCAACACATAATTCACTGGAGAGCCGGGGGTTTAATAACTAGTGTATCCTCACTGTCCAAGTAATAAAGCACTGCGGTGAGTATGTATACATGAGAGAGATGTTTTATACGACCAGTATGTGCTTCATGTTCACCACCTTTCTCCAGATAAACGAAAAGTGGATGGATACAGTGAGACTCAAGGGACAAACTATGTATCATTCCAGCAGCTTGCGTGAGGCAAGCTTTTGTTATGTTGGAACCAAAGCTTCTTATCTCTGGGTGGGTGAGATGGTGACAGTGTGATTACTGCGTTTCACAGCATGCTAACCAGGCTTCAGGGGACAATAAAGCCCACATAATGTTGAGCTCTCATAGTGTTATGGTGCGGCGCCAAACACAGTGCAAATAATTAATTTACATGTCATTCCTATGCATTTATGCAGTGTAAATAACAGCGGTGGGACTATAAACAGTGTTTGTCCAAGACAAATGACCACCAGGCTAGGTTTCTTTGGTTTTTCCTCACCCAACGCCCTGTATAAACAATGATTGGTCTGAGATGACATCACAGGTGCTGGCCCCTCCCCCCCTTTCTGTGGTCGAGAGTCAGTGTCCCTATGGACATGTCACACCATGCTGGCACTGCAGGAGCTGCCAGTATCCTCCTGCTGCACACACACACACACACTGCTGTTTTTGACAGCTAACCCTTGGCCAGAAGGGCTTAAGCTGGTCTAGCACCGTGTCATCAGAGCTGCACGCGTCATGCAGACACACACACACTGATGCAGAAGCCTGGTTGGGGAAATCTTTAGTGAGTGTGCCATAAATCATGCTGCTGAGGAAGCTGGTGTGTAAGAAGATCTGTGCCTGTAAGAACCTGCTGCTATTATCTCTTCCTGTGGTGTTTCTCTCTCTCTCTCTCCACCATTCCCCTCACACTATCTACCGACATTTCTACAAATGTTTTCCTCCTCTCTCCCCCAATTGATCTGCCTTTCTCAAATGTCTCTCTCTCTGTCTGTCTGTCTGTCTCTCTGTCTCTGATAGATGTATCAGTTTCATGGTAATTCCAGGTTAGCAGTCTAATGGAGGGATGGAGGGTTGTGAGAGGAGGATGAGGGGGACATGGAGGAAAATCGGAGTGGTGAACGGGGCGTTTCTGTCTGTGCCTGTTGCTTTGTTTATGGAGCTATTTGTCTTTTAGTGTGAGTGGTGTCTTGTTTTGCTATCTTTCAGAATGATCACTACTATTGTGATTTGTACAGACTAGACTATATTAGTTCAGACTCTGATGGCCTATTGTATGTTTGGTTTGTTCCTAAAAATGGTTTATTGTTGTCAATTGTGGGCATTTGTTTTACGTGCTGAGACCTATAGCTTTGAGATTATTTTCTGTAATGAAAAGCGCTACACTTGTTAAATTATTATTATTATTATTATTATATTGATGCCTGCTCTAAAATAATGCTGGCTTGGTCGAGGCATATCTCCCGGATCATATTTTCCCTGTATTCATAATCCCTCGTGTAAACTGGAAAACTGGAGAGGTGACAGAACGGCTTGTATTTGTGTAACAGTGACAATCCAGATGACATGGACTAGCTACACTCAGCACTGCAGATGACATGGACTAGCTACACTCAGCACTGCAGATGACATGGACTAGCTACACTCAGCACTGCAGATGACATGGGCTAGCTACACTCAGCACTGCAGATGACATGGGCTAGCTACACTCACTCAGCACTGCAGATGACATGGGCTAGCTACACTCACTCAGCACTGCAGATGACATGGGCTAGCTACACTCACTCAGCACTGCAGATGACATGGACTAGCTACACTCACTCAGCACTGCAGATGACATGGGCTAGCTACACTCACTCAGCACTGCAGATGACATGGGCTAGCTACACTCAGTACTGCAGATGACATGGACTAGCTACACTCAGCACTGCAGATGACATGGGCTAGCTACACTCACTCAGCACTGCAGATGACATGGGCTAGCTACACTCACGCAGCACTGCAGATGACATGGGCTAGCTACACTCACGCAGCACTGCAGATGACATGGACTAGCTACACTCAGTACTGCAGATGACATGGGCTAGCTACACTCACTCAGCACTGCAGATTACATGGGCTAGCTACACTCAGCACTGCAGATGACATGGGCTAGCTACACTCAGCACTGCAGATGACATGGGCTAGCTACACTCAGCACTGCAGATGACATGGGCTAGCTACACTCACTCAGCACTGCAGATTACATGGGCTAGCTACACTCAGCACTGCAGATGACATGGGCTAGCTACACTCAGCACTGCAGATGACATGGGCTAGCTACACTCAGCACTGCAGATGACATGGGCTAGCTACACTCACTCAGCACTGCAGATGACATGGGCTAGCTACACTCACTCAGCACTGCAGATGACATGGGCTAGCTACACTCACTCAGCACTGCAGATAACATGGGCTAGCTACACTCAGCACTGCAGATGACTTGGGCTAGCTACACTCAGCACTGCAGATGACTTGGGCTAGCTACACTCAGCACTGCAGATGGCTGGGTTCAGGCACGCACACTCTCAGCCCAAAGAACAGGGTCGTCGAACTTTCAATAAATTCCCTGTTTTTCCAGAAATCCTAGTCTTCCGTAGGCACAAAACATTAGAAAACTGTCAGAAAACCGAGTGAAACTGGGACGTACTGGGGTAGCTGTCCAATAGAAAATGTTTGTTTTCGGTTCCCTGTGGTGTGTCCTAATGAACATGGTCGCAAATGCAGAGAATATGACATCAAAATGGATGAACACCACTTCTTCTCACTCTCCCCTGGCAGATAAGAACTTTGATGATGAGGACTCTGTGGACGGGGGCCGGTCCTCCTCCTCTGCATCGTCCTCCAAGGCGCCCCCCAGTGGTAGGAGGGCTGTAGCTGCGGCTTCTGTCCGCAGGCCCAGCTCTGCCACCGGACCCGGCAAGATCTCTGCTAAAGATGCTGCTGCAGGTGCTGTTGATGAGGAGGACTTCATCAAGGCTTTTGAAGAGGTTCCTACTATCCAGGTAACCTGCACAGATAGGCGTGACGTGTGTGTGTGTGGGTTTACAGTTGGAATTGCCGTCAACCCCAGTCTGACTCCTGTCCTTGTCTTTCTGTACATCTCCAGATCCACTCCAACAGAGATATGGAGGACAATCTCTCCAAGGTTCGGGAGGTTCTATCTGACGACAAAAACGACTGGGAGCACAGAGTCGTCGCCGTAAGGACCACACACACAAATGATCCGTCTCTAAATGAACGTTTCAGCACCTCGTACTGTAAATTCTTGCAGTAAGACACGATGTTTGTAGCGTATTATAGTTCTTTGTGTTTCCTTTTTTTTTTCTAGCTGAAGAAGGTGCGTTCTCTGCTCCTGGCTGGAGCGCTGGACTATGATAGTTTCCCTCAGCAGCTCCGTCTGCTGGAGGCCCCTCTCAAGCTGTCAGCTAAAGACCTGAGGTCCCAGGTGGTACGAGAGGCCTGCATCACACTGGGGTAAGGACCTGCAGACAAAACCGCTTTCAACCTCAAGTCTTCCACACCAAGTAGAGTTAACTACACTGTTGAACCTATCTGTTCCAAGAGGTGCTATCTCAGACTCGGGTTGAGTAAAGGTTGACCAGAGAGATGATTTAGAGATGTAGCAGCTCAGTGAAATGCCTCAGTGAAGGGGTTACATTAACATGAGGAAAGCGACCTGGTCTCGCCTGGTCTGTCAGTCCATCAACCCGGATACTCTTTATATGTGGATCTTTGCTCTCCGCTCTATCGCTCATCATCACTACCACATTAGGAGCACATCACTGATTGACAGTTAACCACTCTGAGTTTGGACAACTTGTAGGCTGCTACTGCTTCATATCTAAGTACGGGTACACTAGTCTAGAGGCTCAAATCAAATGTATCTGTGGAGATTTGAAAACTGATTGATTATTGATTTGATATCTTGAATCTCTCCCATCTCCTCTTCAGATACCTGTCCACGTTGCTGGGAAACAAGTTTGACCACTGTGCAGAGACCCTGATGCCCACACTGCTCAACCTGGTGCCCAACAGTGCCAAGGTGATGGCCACGTCTGGCATGGCAGCCATACGTCTCATCCTCAGGGTGAGTACTGTACACACACATATTCACGGGCAATCATATATGTCAGTGACCGACAGTGGATGAGTGTGATTCATGCATTTTCTACTGTAAAATAAATCATTTCCTGATGTATTTATTATTCAGTTGGAATGATGTCTAGTTGCAAAATGTTGTTAAGGCACTGGGAGGTGTGAAATAAGCTGTATTGGATGATGTCTGGGACCTCCTCTTCTCTTCCAGCACACACACTACTCACGTCTCATCCCCATCATCACTAGTAACTGCACGTCCAAATCAGTGGCCGTCCGAAGGTAACAACTCGGACTTTCTGTGTGATATTACTTTGTGTGAAAATCTTCTAGCGTTTCCTGAGGTTTCCCTTATAATGTGTTAACTCTCATCATGTCTTCTCTCTGCAGGCGCAGTTATGAGTTCCTAGAGCTGTTATTACTGGAGTGGCAGACACACACACTGGAGAGGTAAACACACACCCTTTCAGCATTCACCCTGCATGCTAATACTATTTATCCAGGACATAAACACTAACAACAGACTGTAGCATGCTTGTCTGCTTTTCTGCTCAGGATCCAACCGGTATTTGTGTTTGTGTACAGATGTAGGATCTTAATTTGATCTTCCTGTTGCAGGAGAACTGCAATGCAGGATATTTAAAACATGTAATGTATTTGAGGTTTAAAAAGGCTTCTGAAGTTCATAATTTTCACTTAGAAATTTCCCTTACGAAAATCATATCAACCCCTACAAAAATATAAATGTAATTATAATCCACATAATAATTCACATTTCCTGTTGGTGCTGCGCTCTAGATTTCCCTCTTTCCGCTCCTACTCTCCTCTCTCCTCACTTCTCTTCTACTCTCTGCCGTGTGACATTTACTGTAAGTAGTTGGGTGTTGGTTGACTGGGCGACTGATGATCCCTAGTTAAATTGATGATGCTGGAGGGCTGGAACAAGCCATCACCATCAGAATCTCGACGGAGCGTCCCCAGTGGTTGCCACGACAACCCTGCTGAGATTTTAAAAAGCATGTAGAAAGCGTGCTATGTGGTCACTTTTCCCCCGTGGAGAAGGAGAGTGGAGAAGAGAAGAAGAGAGGAGTGTATACTGAAGTCTCCGGGGAAATGAGGAAGTCTGTGTGTCCTCTCCATTGGTGTAGTTGTGGTTTCCTGGCTGCTGTACCTGAAGTTGTCTCTGTCATGTTTCCCTACTGCCCCACCAGGCACGTGGCTGTTCTGACTGAAACCATCAAGAAAGGGATCCATGATGCTGACTCAGAGGCCAGATCGGTCGCGAGAAAGTAAGTTTTTCTGGGGGGGTTGTTTATTTTTGTAAATGAGTCAGAATTTGTCTTCAAGTCTTAGCAGTTCACGACCGACACAAATGGATGACGATATGGAATAATATGCCGTCTGTCTGTGTCTCTGATTTTCCTACTAGTGATCATTTGAAAAAGTATTAATGCTTCTGGATTTTTATTTACAAAGCATTGTTTCATATGTCACTTTCTCCAGCGGTGATGTGCAGTATATATTCAAAAGTATGTGGACACTCACTCAAATGAGTGGATTCGGCTATTTTAGCCACACCCGTTGCTGACAGGTGTATAGAATCGAGCATACAGCCATGCAATCTCCATAGACAAACATTGGCAGTAGAATGGCCTTACTGAAGAGCTCAGTGACTTTCAACGTGGCACCGTCATAGGATGCCACCTTTCCAACAAACCAGTTTGTCAGCCGAGTGCTGAAGTGTGTAGTGCGTAAAAAATTATCTGTTCTCGGTTGCAACATTTGCCACGCGCAATGCCATGCGTTGGCTGGAGTGGTGTAAAGCTTGCTGCAATTGGACTCTGGAGCAGTGGAAACGCGTTCTCTGGTGTGATGAATCACGCTTCACCATCTGGCAGTCCGACAGACGAATCTGGGTTTGGCGATGCCAGGCGAACGCTATCTGCCCGAATGCATAGTGCCAACCGTAAAGTTTGGTGGAGGAGGAATAATGGTCTGAGGCTGTTTTTCATGGTTCGGGCTAGGCCACTTAGTTCCAGTGAAGGGAAATCTTAACGCTATAGCATACAATGACATTCTAGACGATTCTGTGCTTCCAACTTTGTGGCAACAGTTTGGGGAAGGCTCTTTCCAGTTTCAGCATGACAATGCCCCCGTGCACAAAGCGAGGTCCATGCAGAAAGTTTTGTCAAGATCTGGTTTGGAAGAACTTGACTGGCCTGCACAGAGCCCTGAGCTTAACCCCATCGAACACCTTTGGGATGAATTGGAACACAGACTGCGAGCCAGGCCTCATCGCCCAACATCAATGCCCGACCTTACTAATGCTCTTGTGGCTGAATGGAAGCCACCGCAGCAATGTTCCAACATCTAGTGGAAAATCTTCCCAGAAAAGTGGAGGCTGTTACAGCAGCAAAGGGGGACCAACTCCATATTAATGCCCATGATTTTAGAATGAAATGTTCGACAAGCAGGTGTCCACATACTTTTGGTCATGTAGTTTATTCAGAGTCAGGTGTGCTGTCATATGAGTCATGTGCTGACAGTTATGTTCATCTACTTAAACAAGGGGCTGTGACGTCTGTGACCTTCATGTGACCTCTGACCTTTCTCCCCCCTCCCTCACCCATAGGTGTTATTGGGGTTTCCATGGCCACTACAGCCGGGAGGCGGAGCATCTGTTCCAGGCCCTGGAGTCAACCTATCAGAAGGCTCTGCAGTCTCACCTGAAGAGTTCTGACAGTGTCGTGTCTCTCCCCCAATCAGACCGCTCATCCTCCTCCTCACAGGAGAGCCTCAAGTAAGATATCCCCTCTCCTTCCTCCCGTCATCCATCCACCCTTTCCTCCATTTCTGTGAAATGTTGCCATGATTCATAAGGATGTGTGGAAAGAAATTTAAAAGGGTATTTAACATTGATTTGAAGATGGCACTAATGGATATGTCTACCTCATGCACAGCAATTATTATCAGATTAGGAAACCACTGGGAGTGATTTTATTGGTTGATCCAATTTAATCATCCTCCTCTGCTTTTTGACCATTGATCTCATATACCATGATTCACCAGCACAGTGTTTGTTATGATGAGACCGGGGTTGGGATTTGGACAGAGTGATGTCATTTTACCCTTAAGACTGAGGATATGTTTTCTGCCTGATCACCAGAGGGGTCTGAGCCCTGTACTAATGTCCAGACCTTTGCCTATGACTTTGTCTTGTTTTGACAGTTTGATGCACAGCGATGCTGGGCTGTTTGTCATAAATCTGTTTGTTAACCTCATGGTGGTGTGTCCTTCTGTCTCAGTCGGCCCCTGTCTGTCAAGAGTGCCATAGGAGGCAGCATGACAAGAGGTAAGAGTACTACTAAAATACATTTGTAATTTCTCAAAGTGTGTGGTTTATTCCATGTCACCATTTTATATGTTTTTATAATCAGTTGATATTTCAACCTCACCCCCATGGCAGGTAAGATGTTGAGTTCCAGGGTGAACTCCAACTCCGGCGGTTCCCTTCAGCGTTCCCGTAGTGATGTCGACGTGAACGCCGCGGCCAGCGCCAAGTCACGCCTGATCACCGTGCCCTCCGCTTCTCCCTTCAGCTCAGCAGCTACCCTGCCCCCAGGCTCCTACGCCTCACTAGGTAAAACACACACTACCCCCTCCCCTCCCTCCCCAGGTCCATCTATACCAGGCTCTAACTACCCCACACACACCACACCAGACTATATTTCAAAATGTCATGGTCACAGGATGTCAGTTCTGGAACAGCCATTTCTCAAAGTCTCCACGTTGTCTTAATTATGTTATTTAGAAGAAATATTAATCTGAAAACCACTGGTTTTTATGGCCAGAGTGGATATGTTAATTCATGTGATGTTGTTAGTAAGACATCGTTAAGCTGTGCTCTGAAGAGAAACATACAAATAGGCCAGAAGTTTGTCTGTAAACTAATTAAACTAAACATGACAAATGGCTGCCTATATTCACTGCCTATATTCACAAGTTATGGCTACTGACCTTAATGATGAACAACCCACCCCCCCAAAAAAAGAAAATTGGCGCAGTTTGATACTGAAGCGTGCTGCAATCCAGATGCTGTCCCTCTGTTCTTGCCCTAACACGTCCCTGTGGAGTGTACTCTGCTTGCAGTCCATTACCAATGAGACCTCTTTCTCCCGCTCACTCACCTCTCTTTCACTCCTGCCTCTCTCTGTCACCGCTATCTCTCTCCTTCCCCACCCCTCCTCTGTCTCTCTCTCCTCTCTCTCTCTCCTGCCTAACTGGTACTGATGTCTAACTATACCTCTTCTTCCACTTGCTCCACCCCCCCCTCCGCTTTGCTTTATGCTCAAAAGATGGCACACCCGGTAAAATTGATACTGGTAAGATTGTGTGTTTGTGTTCCTTGTCTGTCGGGGACTGGGCCCCCTCCCTTCTGTCTGTCCTCTTTTCCGTGTTGTCTACACACTAACTTAACCCATAGTGCACTACTACATCATTCTGACCTCTTCGTCTGGTATATCTGGTAGGTCTGCATGTTTGACCAATACGGTAATAATAATTGATTACTGACGACAGACATGGTTAGATAGCTATCTGCAGTCAACACAGCACACCACGACACTTCTCCTCCCTCGCACGTTATACACAACTAATTTTGTTATCCTCCTAAGTCGTTGTCCTTTACATTTTGTACTGTTTATTAGTGATTAGTGAAGGGAAAGGACCCTGTGATATTTGTGTAAAGGTGAATGTTGCATGCAGGGAAACTCGCCCACCCTGTGGTCTGTCTGTGTGTGAGTGGTCTGAGTTAGGGGTCAGAGGTCGTTGGGGTTTAGTCTTGCCTACTTCTCAAGCTGATCGTCTACCTCTTGGTTTTCTATATTTAGTCCCCTGTGTCTACTCTTTTATTATCTACAGTGCCTTGCGAAAGTATTCGGCCCCCTTGAACTTTGCGACCTTTTGCCACATTTCAGGCTTCAAACATAAAGATATAAAACTGTATTTTTTTGTGAAGAATCAACAACAAGTGGGACACAATCATGAAGTGGAACGACATTTATTGGATATTTCAAACTTTTTTAACAAATCAAAAACTGAAAAATTGGGCGTGCAAAATTATTCAGCCCCTTTACTTTCAGAGCAGCAAACTCTCTCCAGAAGTTCAGTGAGGATCTCTGAATGATCCAATGTTGACCTAAATGACTAATGATGATAAATACAATCCACCTGTGTGTAATCAAGTCTCCGTATAAATGCACCTGCACTGTGATAGTCTCAGAGGTCCGTTAAAAGCGCAGAGAGCATCATGAAGAACAACGAACACACCAGGCAGGTCCGAGATACTGTTGTGAAGAAGTTTAAAGCCGGATTTGGATACAAAAAGATTTCCCAAGCTTTAAACATCCCAAGGAGCACTGTGCAAGCAATAATATTGAAATGGAAGGAGTATCAGACCACTGCAAATCTACCAAGACCTGGCCGTCCCTCTAAACTTTCAGCTCATACAAGGAGAAGACTGATCAGAGATGCAGCCAAGAGGCCCATGATCACTCTGGATGAACTGCAGAGATCTACAGCTGAGGTGGGAGACTCTGTCCATAGGACAACAATCAGTCGTATATTGCACAAATCTGGCCTTTATGGAAGAGTGGCAAGAAGAAAGCCATTTCTTAAAGATATCCATAAAAAGTGTTGTTTAAAGTTTGCCACAAGCCACCTGGGAGACACACCAAACATGTGGAAGAAGGTGCTCTGGTCAGATGAAACCAAAATGTAACTTTTTGGCAACAATGCAAAACGTTATGTTTGGCGTAAAAGCAACACAGCTGAACACACCATCCCCACTGTCAAACATGGTGGTGGCAGCATCATGGTTTGGGCCTGCTTTTCTTCAGCAGGGACAGGGAAGATGGTTAAAATTGATGGGAAGATGGATGGAGCCAAATACAGGACCATTCTGGAAGAAAACCTGATGGAGTCTGCAAAAGACCTGAGACTGGGACGGAGATTTGTCTTCCAACAAGACAATGATCCAAAACATAAAGCAAAATCTACAATGGAATGGTTCAAAAATAAACATATCCAGGTGTTAGAATGGCCAAGTCAAAGTCCAGACCTGAATCCAATCGAGAATCTGTGGAAAGAACTGAAAACTGCTGTTCACAAATGCTCTCCATCAAACCTCACTGAGCTCGAGCTGTTTTGCAAGGAGGAATGGGAAAACATTTCAGTCTCTCGATGTGCAAAACTGATAGAGACATACCCCAAGCGACTTACAGCTGTAATCGCAGCAAAAGGTGGCGCTACAAAGTATTAACTTAAGGGGGCTGAATAATTTTGCACGCCCAATTTTTCAGTTTTTGATTTGTTAAAAAAGTTTGAAATATCCAATAAACGTTGTTCCACTTCAAGATTGTGTCCCACTTGTTGTTGATTCTTCACAAAAAAATACAGTTTTATATCTTTATGTTTGAAGCCTGAAATGTGGCAAAAGGTCGCAAAGTTCAAGGGGGCCGAATACTTTCGCAAGGCACTGTACATGTCACTGAGACTTTCTAGACCCAAAGTTTGATGTTTGTTTAAAGAAAGGGCTGTCCCCTATCCTGTTGTGTAATGCGGTTGTTCTAGAATCTAGTGCAACATTTTCTGACAAAGGAGGACCTCGCCTATCAAACATCTTCCATTGAAAATAAAGTCATAGCTTCCGCCCACATTCTAACAAAGCGCTTGTGAAGACTGTCTGAAAGTAAGAGTTATTATTGGCTAAGGTGTTCCTTAATCTAGGGACAAGTTCCTGCTGTTGTGGAAAGAGATCACTTTCTCAGCGTCAGTCTGTGTTGTCCTAGCTTTTAGGAATATTACATGGCTGGATTGCAAGTATGATGATGCTAGAGACATTTTATGTGGGATTTTGCTAACGAATATCATACATTGTGTATAATATGCACAGTTTGACATGCTCCAAAACAAAGTGTGTTGGGTCATGATGTTACTAGTTGCTTTAGACAAACCTTACTCGGTCCTCCCGAGTGGCGCAGCAGTCTAAGGCACTGATCTGGGTTTGACCGGGAGAACCATGAGGTGGTGCACAATTGTCCCAGAGTCGTCCGGGTTAGGGGAGGGTTTGCCCGCCCGGGATGTCCTTGTCTCATCACGCTCTAGCGGCTCCTGTGGCGTGCCGGCCGCATGCACGCTGACACGGTCACCAGTTGCACATTGGTACGGCTGGCTTCTGGGTTAAGCGAGCAGTGTGTCAAGAAGCTGTGGCTTGGCAGGGTCGCGTTTCGGAGGATGCATGGCTCTCGACCTTTGCCTCTTCTGAGTCAGTACGGGAGTTGGAGCGATGGGACAAGACTGTAACTACCACGAAATTGGGGAGAAAAAGGAGTAAAAATTACCCACAAAAACTGTAATAAAAAAGCAAAACCAAGACAAACCTTTCTCAGATCCAATGCATGTTTGATGGAGCCCTTGAGTGAGAATGTGGTCTTTGTGGGAATCTTTTGTTTGTTTCTCCCTATATCTGTGTTTCAGAACACTCTCTCTCCTCAGCCAGGTCTTTTGTCACCATCTATCTGTTTATAGTAGTTTCTTTCAGTGTTTTGTGTTTTGATGAACAGCTTCCTGGATACAGTATAATTTGTAGTGTAGTCTCTTCAACTCTCTCACTAACTCTGTGTGTTTGTCCATCTCTCCCTGTGTGTTTGTCCATCTCTCCCTGTGTGTGTGTCCATCTCTCCCTGTGTGTGTGTCCATCTCTCCCTGTGTGTGTGTTGTTGTCTCCAGGCCGTGTGCGTACGAGGAGAACAAGCTCCGGCAATGCTGTCGGAGCCAGCGCTACTGTGACTGACAGCAGGGGGCGCAGCCGAGCCAAAATGATGTCCCAGTCCCAGCGTGAGTATACACACACGCACACATTGTCAGCAAAATCTCTCCCTCACTGCATACTGTCTGAACTCAAG
Source organism: Oncorhynchus mykiss (assembly GCF_057628025.1). Taxonomy (NCBI): domain Eukaryota; kingdom Metazoa; phylum Chordata; class Actinopteri; order Salmoniformes; family Salmonidae; genus Oncorhynchus; species Oncorhynchus mykiss. The sequence goes on from NC_143024.1 coordinate 69,369,597, forward strand.
GAAGCCAGTCCACATTGTCATCTCCAGTCTCTTTCATGTAAACCCTCAGTATGACGTTTAACCTGCCTGCTGTGAGGTCATACTAGGTTCTCCTTCAGTTTCTCTCGTCAGTCTGTGTGATGTTTTACCTCATGTACTTCAGCATCCTGAAGGAACTTGGAGCCACTGTTATTACTGCGCCCACAAGATGTATTTGTGTCTTGTGTGTGGTTTTTCTCTCTCTGTGTCTGTGAAGACTTGAGGGGCTTCAATGATTATTGCACGTGTAACATGACATGCACAGTTAACATCTGACCCAGTGCATGCTGGGTAAACACTACTTCCTGTCACATTGACCGTTTTTATTTTCACGTCCTGTTCTGCCGCTCGCTACCATAACAACCACAGGATCCAGATCTGCTAACCCCACTGGGGGTGGTAAGGCCCGAACTTCATCCAATCAGAGTAAAGCGTCCAGTTCTTAGTCCCACCCCTTCATCCTCTGCAGATCTCTGCATGTCAATCAACTCATTCTTTTAGTTTTTAGACTCATCACGTCATACCAGCATGCTCCATTCAACTCAAGTGTCTGTATTATATATATATTTTTTTAATAGTCTCACAAGCTGTTTGGAGTTTGCATTGTCGAATACGTGGTTCCTTCCGCACTGCCTTATTATCTTAAATTGTTGATTGTTAATTTTGGTTGTTAATATTGGTTTTCGTCCAATGTTGTTTATATTGGTTGTTGTCCAATGTCGTTAATATTGGTGGTTGTCTATGTCCTCTGAACTGTTGTCGTCGTTGTTGTTGTTGTAATCACTGGTTTGTTTTCCCAAAGCCCAGTTACAAACTGGATTTAACCCCATCTTGTTTGTCCTGCAACTGTTAATTATCTGTTTGTCTGTCACTATTTATCTCATCAAAGCTGAAACTCCATGCCTATGTTATCCGCCTTGTAGGATATACAGAGAATATCTTTGTCCCAAAGCACTCTAAACACATTGTATGTGCACAGTTGGTAAGAGTGTGGCGCTAGCAAAGCCAAGGTCGTGGGTTCAATTCTCACTGGGATCACATACACATATTATGGACTCACTGTACTGTACTTTAGATAAGTGTCTGCTAGGTGTTATTACCACAATAAAAGCAACATATGCCTTTAGAAACATTGAAGTAATGAAACATCCCCAGAAAGAGGGAGGCAGAGCATGAAGGAATTCAGCTTTGAGCCGTGACAGAACCTTCCCAGCATGCCATGGAGAGGTGCGTCACTCACTGTGACCCATCATATCTTGTCTGAAAGGGTGTAATGTCCCACTCTCTCTGACTGTGGGTCCTGTGTGTTATCCTTGCTGCAGCTGGCAGTCGCTCCAGTTCCCCTGGCAAGCTGCTGGGCCACTCGTCTGGGTACGGGAGGATCAGCAGGCCCCCCTCAGCCTCCAGCACCCCTGCAGACAAGAGGAGCAAGGTCCCCCGCAGCCAGGGCTGCAGTAGAGATTCCTCTCCCAACAGGCTGGGCCTAGGTAAGGGACAGTTATATCACAATATCAGCATCATGCAAGTAAACCCAACATAGGGCATTCATGCACTCTATACACTAGGAAAAATACATTTGTCATTTGCTAACAACGCACGTAGTAACTAAGTAACTGCTTTAATAAACAGTGTGTTATATAACCTACACACCGGATGCACATGCATAGCATACAGCACATGCATAGTCAATGCACAATGTATGAGTCACATACACATATTTAGTAGATGTTATTGCGGGTGTAATGCTTGATAAATAATAATACCACACCGATGATATCGGCCCAACGTCCTCATTGCACACTCCCATCTATCTAGTGATAACAGTATATACAGCACACCAAGAGTGTACTGTATACATGATCTATACATGATCTAGGTTTCCTGGTCATAAACACAAAACAAGGAAACACAAACACAGAAGATAAGCCTTGAACAAGGGACCCCCATAGTACTATTATGAAGTACCAATGGACCTTTTGCACTCAAATAATGGATGAAAAAATGCTGAATAGCCAAAGTCAAGGCCCCTTGTAGAGGGTGAATGGTAAGAGTTTGTCTTTCAGCTCCTTCAGACTATAACTGTCTGTCTAGGTTAGCAGCTAAGTAGAACTGTGTTTTGGGAGGGTCTCATCTTGGTTGTGTTTGTTAGCATCTTCCAGGCGTGTCACATCAATGGGGTGGTGCCGCCTCTTTCAGGAAAGTGGATGAGCCTCTGTAGGGCTAGCCTGGTCATCAGCAGCCCAGCTTATGTCCTTCCAGTCAGTCTGAGTCACTGGCTCTTCTCTGACTCTCTGTCCTATCGCTGTGATTGATTGGTCTGTGTATTTCTTCAATGCCAGGGCTGACCAACCAGCTCTCTCCATCTTGGCTTGTTATCAGTGTGCTGTCTGAGGTCACCCTCTTGTTTGTCTGTCAGTCTGTTGTGAACAATACCATCGTCTGAGTTGGGAAGGGTGCCTTTTTTTCTATCTGTCCATGGATGAGATTGAAACATTCTGGACACACACAATGATCAATTACATGTTGCAATGAAAGTTTTCCATTGATATGTAGTTGGTTTTCTTCTTGTCGTCTTTTTTCATCATATGTTTTGTATTTTTATGATAACAACAACTGAATTTAACTGTTTGTCTTTTATTTTCTTTGGCGATTTGACCGGATCTTTTTATACCCTCTTAAAAATATTTTATTTGTTGTTGTTTATCTTTTTTTGTTTTGTATGTGTAACTCTGTTGTAAGCTACGGTCATACCTTAAGTCTTTTCACAGACCAACTAAAAAAATAATAATTCAAAACTGACTTGCGCTAACGTAAGTGTTTAAAATCTAACCTGATGTCCAGCATACTCCAACCCAGCACCACGCCCCAGAGTCCTCCTACCCCTCACCCCACTCTCCCCCCAGTCTCCAACCCCAGCGCCACCCCCGGCCTCACCTCACTAACCCCAAACCTGTGTTCTACCGTCCTACTGACAGCCAGGCTGTGTGGTAAAGCTCTTGTTCCTGGTACTCCTCTCTCCTCCTACCACACGCTAGCAAGGAGCCGTATCCCCCGGCCCAGCATGAGTCAGGGCTGCAGCAGGGACACATCTAGGGAAAGCAGCCGAGACACCAGCCCTGCTCGGGGCTTCAAGCCTCTTGGTGAGTACCACAACCAACCGGACACCAGGAAGCCTCTTGGAAGCAGCAAGGCCCACTAGTACATACCCCTCAGTCTCTTAGTCCCCCTCCTCTAGACCCCTACTCTCTGTTCCAGCCTCTCTACACCCCAGGACATCTAGATAGAAGATCCCACTCGAGAACTAAGGGGTGTAGACCTCTCCTTTTGCCTGTTCTGATCTAGTCTGCATGCACTAACCCTCTCAAAGGTTCTGGAATATAATCACTGCACTGTCTTCTGTCTGTTTTGTTGGGAATGCTCCAAATGTTATCCTATATAAATACGTTTCTGTGTCTTTGAATGTGTAATAAATTAACCACCAAAAGATCACAATTTTTTCTCCAATCACTTAGGCCCAATCATTTATCGTACATATCTCATAATAAATCTAAATCAAGAGGCAGAGAAAAAAGGCAGTGACTACAGTAAACAGTTTACTGTATGCATCATCGTATTCAATGTCCAGAGCTGACCCGCTTCTCCGCTCTTTCCTGTGTTGCTGTCACATCACAGGAAATGACACAACTTTGTCACTGCTTTGTCATGGGAGAGGGGGAAAAAGCAACAAAATTGTGTGACAAAGCGGGATGCATACCACTCCTAACCTTTGACTGTTGTAGATGTGGGCAGCAGGAAGCCTAGCAGTTAGAGCATTGGGCCAGTAACCGAAAGGTTGCTAGTTTGAATCCCCGAGCTGACTAGGTTAAATCTGCCCATGAGCAAGGCACTTAACCCGATTTGCTCCAGGGTTGCCGTGGGATATGCAAAAAAACACCCTTCCATTTCACAACACACACTTGTACATGTGTGAAACAGGACAAATATAAGCACCCCCTGTTTGGCTGGTTGGTCATAGCTATAGTAGCTGAATGCAGCCAGGCGCTGAGCCTTAGTCATCTACAGAGGACGGTACCTGTCTTGTATGTGTCACTAACCCCGCTGGTGTCACTCACCCGTCCTGTCCCTTGCAGCCTCCCGACGTACCTCCCGCTCTACCAGCGCCTTATCCACGGCTGACCCCCACAGCCAGTCAGGTGACCTGCATGCCCCACACCTTTCTCCGTCCCCCATATTAGTGACAATGCCAGCATGTGTCCATACATAGTACTGTGAGGGCTGTGCCCACCCTGCTGTGCCCACCCTGCTGTGCCCACCCTGAGGAAACATTTATTCCAACTTTTCAAGCTTGTAATGGTCTTTTCTTTTAATTGACAAGAAGATTTTTCATATTATGTGCTGTGGTCATCTGCTTCAATGTGTTTTGTGATTTTATTTTAAAATGCTTGTGTTTCATACTGCGTAATCATGATATCCCCACCTATATAATTTTCTCCTTGTTATTGACTTTTTGGACGTTGTATAATGTATTTGTACTTAATACAATAAAGTATCTATTAGATTTGTTTTATTTTCCCGTCGGCAAGTGTCAGTGGGGTTATTTTTTCTTCATTTTTCATGAGGTGTTTCAAACAAGTCATTCTGTGGTGATTTCTGTTGGTGGTTGGTGCCTCTTCAACTTTATTTCAGCATAATTTTTTTCATTTATCAGTCAAACTTTTTGGTGTTTTTCATTTCCAAGCCTTTTGGTGTTTTTTATTTCCAAGCTTTTTGGTGTTTTTCATCTTCAAACTTTTTGGTGTTTTTCATTTTCAAGCTTTTTGGTGTTTTCATGCCAAACTCTTTAATTTCTTTGCCCTGTAAACCCCATCATATCTTACCTGAGATTTGATTACCGTATTCTGACGTAAGTCCCTGACAGCAATTCCAATGGCTTTCTCCTCTGTTTCCTCTACCCCTCTCCCCTCTCTTCCCTCCCCCAGACCGATTTGGTTTGATCCACCAGGCCCGCATTTCTGCCTCGGTGAACGCCATGAGAGTCCTCAACACTGGCACTGAGGTGGAGGCTGCTGTGGCTGACGCACTGGTAAGTCACCAATCAACTCTTACTAGTTGCCAGTTCTGAAGACATCACTACCGTTTGTCTCAAGATAGAGTGTCAGTTAATGGCCGAGGGACTCCCAGGAGGTTTTGCCTGTTTTGCATTTGGCAGAAAATAACTGCATTAAGAAGTCATGAAATCATCAAGAGTGCTTGTGTTTGTTTGTGTATGACTATCAGAATATCCAGTGGGCTCCAAAATTACTGGCACCCATGACTGGCAATGCACAAACAATACTTAAAAAAATATAAACAATATAACTATAGAGAGAAACTCAAAATACCAACGTGAAAAATACTGTACTTTATTAATGTTTCCAACAAAATAATTTATTGATTTAATTAAAAATCACTGTCTTCCAAATCAAGGTTTCACAATTAATGGCACCCTTAAAGATTATTGTAAATAACATTACCAAAATTAAACCAGGAATTAAATTCCACTTATTTAAGTGTATCTAAGTGTTAAGGAACTATATTGAGCCATTACATCACTTCCTGTTTCACTAGGGTATAAAAATGAGGTAACACACATGCAATATCCCTTTGTCATCCAACACCATCAAGAAAAGAAAAGAACTGGCAGTTCAAAAGGGACAGATGGTCGTAGACCTTCATAAATCTGGTAATGGCTACAAGAAGATTCAAACGATTGAATATAACACTGAGCACTGTCGGGGCAATTATTTAAACATTTAAAAGATATGGAACAGTTGAAAACCTCACGGGTAGAAGACGCAAATGCATTTTTCCCCCCAGGATAGGGAGGAGGATCGCGAGAGAAATGCTACAAAATCCCCAAGAATCACTGTGAAAGAATTGCTGGCCTTGGTGGCGTCTTAAATCACCAGATTTAAAAAAGCACTGTCAGACACAACACTATCAGACACAACACTATCAGACACAACACTATCAGACACAACACTATCAGACACAACACTATCAGACACAACCACAGGCTCTTTGGAAGGGTTGCCAGATGAAAGCCCTTAATGACCCCAAGACACAGACGCAAGCGCTTGGAGTTTGCCAAACGTAATTTAAATTATGACTGGAAGAAGGTGCTCTGGTCAGATGAGACCAAAATTGAACGTTTTGGTCAGATACAGCATCGGCATGTTTGGCGTCAAAACAAAGATGCATACAAGGAGAGGCATCTCATACCCATGGTGAAATATGGTGGTGGGTCAGTGATGTTTTGGGGCTGTTTTAATTTCAGAGGTCCAGGGGCACTGGTTAAGACTGATGGCATAATGAACTCCACCAAGTACCAGGCAATTTTGGCTGACAATCTGGTTGCCTCTGCCAGAAGACTGGATCTTGGCCGTATGTGGACTTTCCAACAAGACAATGACACAAAACATACCTCAAGATCCACACAGAAATGGTTCTGTGACCACAAAATCAATGTTCTGCCATGGTCATCTCACTGGCCGGACCTCAATCCAGTCGAACACCTGTGGGCTGAGTTGAAGAGGGCAGTTGATGAGCGCAAACCCAAGAATGTGAAGGATCTGCATAGAGGAATGGTCCAAAATCCCTCCAAATGTGTTCCTTAACTTTGTCAAACATTATAGGAAAAGACCATGCTGTTATCCTTGCCAGAGGTGGTGGCACTAAGTACTAAATGAGGAGTTCCAATAATTATGAAACCTTGATTTTGGTGAAATGTATTTTGTAGGATTTTGGTGGGTTCCATTGAAACATGAAAAAGGTAGAGTATTTCTCACATGTTGGTATTTTGAGTTTATCTCTATAATTATATTGTTTATATTCTTTTAAGTATTGTTTGTGTATTGCCAGTCAGGGGTGCCAGTAATTTTGGAGCCCACTGTATATGGGGGATAAACTTAGACTGCAAGTAATTCAACATGGCTAAAGTGTAGAGAAAAACATTTTAAAATGGCTTCTCTTACTCACCAGCAGGACTGCACTCATGTTTTCCCTTCTTGACAGTTCACCTCTTTTCTTCTTTCCTCATTGGTTATCTTTAACTTCAGTTATTAGGAGACTCCAGAAATAAGGTAATTGTCCAATTTGTGTACCGTTTGTATATTCATTCTATTCACTAATCAACAAAGATTATACATGCAAAATATTAGCACTAAATGTTGCCCTTGGGCCTAACTGGCAGATTTGATTTATTATTCAATAAAATCTCCCATATTATGATTAACAGTATGCATTCTTATAACACAATTTAATAATCTCATTACATGTCCACCATCAATCATGATAAATCAACAGTTGGAACAAATTGCAATACCTCATTCATTGTGCATCGTAGCTCATCGAATCCTACATCATGGCTGAGTTTGAGTGACCAAGCTTTTCCTACAGAGTTTTAGTCTGTCTGTCCCACTTTTCTCCTGTTCCTATGACCTGTGAACTCACCATTAACCCATCCCTCCCCATTCCCCTCCCAACAGCGGAAGCCTATGAGGCGGCGCTATGAGTCTCCTGGTATCTACTCTGACGATGACGCTAACAGTGATGCGTCCAGCGCCTGCTCGGAACGGTCGTACGGCTCCCGGAACGGAGGTATGTGGTCCTGTGTTAGTTGGTAAGAACGTGGCACTAGCAACACAAAGGTAGTGGTTCGATTCCCACTAGATGTACATATGCTAAAATGTACGTACTCACGTTGGATAAAAGCGTCTGCTAAATTGTATATATTGTCATTATCTAGGTATCCCTCACTACCTGCGTCAGACAGAGGATGTGGCAGAGGTACTCAACCACTGTGCCAGCTCCAATTGGTCTGAGAGGAAGGAGGGACTGCTGGGACTGCAGAACCTGCTGAAGAGTCAAAGAATACTCAGGTCAGCCCAGGGCAGGGGGGGGGGGTGGACCTTTTACAAAGGAATCTATAAGGATAAAGTAAGGGTTTGTGTTTATAATGTAGAGTTTGGAGAAGGTATAGTTTGTGTTTAGAGTGTTGTGCCTGCTGTGTTCGTTCATATTTCATGGTCATTTCCTTTTTGAAAATGTCCAACTTTTGAAGAGGCGAGCAGGTCAAGGGTCCTGCGATGGGTTTCTTTTTATAGCTTTCCTTAATTGGGGAAGAAATGACTTTGTGAGCAGCCTGCAGGTATAAAGCCGCCTGTCAGATGGTGCAGTTAAAGATTAATTTCAGACAAAGCAGTATCACTGTCGGCTCTCTCTTAGTTTCCCTGTCAGGCCACCAGCATTCTGTATCCTGAAGAAGGCGCTTTACGTCAAGCCTCTCTGATGTCTGTGTGTGCCTATGTTTATTGATGTGTGCCGGCGGATGCTGTTGTGTGTTGCAGCCGGGTGGAGCTGAAGAGACTCTGTGAAATCTTCACCAGGATGTTCGCAGATCCACACAGCAAGGTAGGTGACAGGATGTTCAGCTGTTTGAACATTTCATATCAATACAATGATACTCACTCATAGCTTCTACTTTTGAAATCCAAAAACCCATTGCTTAGCAGTGATTTGTCTGAAAACTAATTGAGTGTGTTTTGTTGCATGGCCTGCTTTGGTGTGGATTTTAACAACAGAGAGTAAGTGTGTGTTTTTAATCTCAGTTTTCTACTATACAGACACTTATTGCCTGTGTTGTTACTTATAAAGATGATATGTTATCAGTTGTTGATGGTAGCGGTGTGTGTGTGTGTGTACGTGTGTGTGTGTGTGTTCCTCAGGTGTTCAGTATGTTTCTAGAGACTCTGGTAGACTTTATCCTGGTGCACAGAGAGGACCTGCAGGACTGGCTGTTCGTCCTGCTCACCCAGCTACTGAAGAAGATGGGAGCTGACCTGCTGGGGTCTGTCCAGGCCAAGGTTCAGAAGGCTCTGGACATCACCAGGTATGGATTCCCCCCTCCGATAACATCTCAAACCATTTTTACACTATCATGCCGACCCAAACCAAACTGTGTTGACTTGGATATTTTCTTTTTTACAGTCCTTTTCAGCACTGTTCTAGCGACTATGGTGGATTTGTAACTAGGCCAGCTCATTACAGCTGTTTTTGGTTCAGTTGTGTGAAAATACCATTTTGAGTTTAATTTCACTCATTTAATTTAGTAACTAATATTGTTTTCTGTTTTGTTCTTCTCAGGGAGTCTTTTCCGTTTGATCAGCAGTTTAACATCCTGATGAGATTCATTGTGGATCAGACACAGACACCCAACCTCAAGGTACAGTATGCAGAGAAGGTCACATAACTAGATCATTCCCTGTTTGTTTTGGGGGTTGGCTCTGGGTCTAACAATTTAAGATTTCATATGCCAGTAACTACAGTACAATGGTGATATTGTCAAACATTTTAAAAGTAAACTTGCTAAATGCCTGTGTGTATCGTGAAGCTAAACCATGTGTGTATCGTGAAGCTAAACCATGTGTGTATCGTGAAGCTAAACCATGTGTGTATCGTGAAGCTAAACCATGTGTGTATCGTGAAGCTAAACCATGTGTGTATCGTGAAGCTAAACCATGTGTGTATCGTGAAGCTAAACCATGTGTGTATCGTGAAGCTAAACCATGTGTGTATCGTGAAGCTAAACCATGTGTGTATCGTGAAGGTAAACCATGTGTGTATCGTGAAGCTAAACCATGTGTGTATCGTGAAGCTAAACCATGTGTGTATCGTGAAGCTAAACCATGTGTGTATCGTGAAGCTAAACCATGTGTGTATCGTGAAGCTAAACCATGTGTGTATCGTGAAACTCAACCATGTGTGTATCGTGAAGCTCAACCATGTGTGTATCGTGAAGCTCAACCATGTGTGTATCGTGTAGCTCAACCATGTGTGTATCGTGAAGCTCAACCATGTGTGTATCGTGAAGCTAAACCATGTGTGTATGGTGAAGCTAAACCATGTGTGTATCGTGAAGCTAAACCATGTGTGTATCGTGAAGCTCAACCATGTGTGTATCACACAGGTGAAGGTAGCCATCCTGAAGTACATAGAGTCACTGGGAAGACAGATGGATCCTACAGACTTTGTCAACTCCAGTGAAACGCGACTGGCTGTATCTCGCATCATTACGTGGACCACAGAACCCAAGAGCTCTGACGTCAGGAAGGTATGTCTCAGTGGGAAGTAGGAACTACTACTTAATGTAGGTATCTGCTGCAATAGGTGCTGTGGTCCCTATGGTCTGCTCTATAAGGACTAGCTGAACCACATGCTGTCCAGGCAGAAAGCCATGCGAATACTGCACTGCTAATAGTACAGCAGCTGGATTAGCCTACTTCCTCAAACAAATTCAGCTTGAACTGTTTTTTATTATATATTCACTTGGATTAAGTGTGTTATCATTTGTTGATAAATCTTAAACTCAGAACCCGTCCTTTTAGAGGAAATGCATTCAATAGTTGTTCAATGTTATCGATATTAAGATCTAGTTATGTACTGTAGCTGTCCATCCAGTGGGTTTCACCTCCTTCGTTTGTATTTGTTGATGTTCTAAGCGGTTGTTAATGATGCCATGTGCCACCAGGAATGACCTTAGCAGACACTATCTCCCTGTGCTGAGGCAGGACGTTCCAAATTAAGTCCTCAACTAGCTAGTGTTTTAACACAAGGCGTATCTCACGCAGTAGGGTACTAAAAACAGGTAGACTCAAAATGACCTTTGACGGTGGGGGAAATATATATATTTTTTTATGCTTTTTATTGTTTTATAATAGAAACAAACTTTATATACCTTAACTGCATCCCACAGGAGGACCCGGCATACAGCTATAACCACGTCTAGGTTTATAGTAGTGTACTACTATAAACATCTGCTTTCCTTTGTCAAAACTACAATACCCATAATTCTACCCCCCTGCCACTGTGCCCCAGACCCTTCATAACTGGGTGGTGGAGGAGCTATCAGGCAGGTCCGGTACTGCAGCCTTACTGGAGGGGCACCTGGAAGAGAGGTGTAAGCAGGTAGTGGCTCATCAACCAATCACTGTCCAATGCCAAGCACGCTCCGCCCGCCGAGCCGCACCGACACCAAACTGCCTCAACGAGTGGGAAACGATCTCAAGTGTGGCCTCTCCCACCTCATCTTTACCCTCTCTAGCCCTTTCTATCGCTCGCTCTAACCTGCAGTAGCTATGCCTTGCGACTTTGATTGTGGATAAATGGACTGGTTTGAGAGTGAAAATACTTTTGTTGGCCAACAAAACACTACTACAACACTTAACAGTATTTATGTAAGGACTGTGAGAATGGATTGTTGCTTTGTTTTTTTGAAGTGAGAGTTCTACCGGCTGATGTCGTTGCTAAATAACAATGTGAAAACTTGACTGCTGTTTTTTCGTCTTCTGTTCTCCGAACACATTTGTCTGTTCTGAACCACATTAACACCCTGTCCATATGCATGCTAACATGGTCGTTTGTAGTAGAATGAATCACTTGATTTAACATTGTGCTTATTAAGGGAATGTCTCAGTCCTTGTTGGAAGCAATATCTGACCTGCTAGAAGCATGATGTCTCTTACCGCAACATATAATGGACTATATTATAGCAATAGTTGCAAAAACGTGTTTGATAAAGTGACTAACGGTTACGCAGTACTGTTTTAGTCAGCATATAACACTACTCACTGTGTTCCAAACCTCCCACTGGTAGGGATACCTGACAACAGACGTAGCTCTTAGTGGAGCAAAGGGCTTCCCTGTAGGGCTTCCCTGTAGGAATACATAAATACATAACCCACTATTGACTATTATGTCTGTACCCTACATCCCAAAGGAAGCCCACCTAACACACTATTTACTGTAACTATCCCCTCTTCCCCCTACTGTATGTACCTATCCCCTCTGCTCCCTACTGTATGTACCTATCCCCTCTGCCCCCTACTGTAAGTACCTATCCCCTCTGCCCCTACTGTATGTACCTATCCCCTCTGCTCCCTACTGTATGTACTTATCCCCTCTGCTCCCTACTGTATGTACCTAACCCCTCTGCCCCCTACTGTATGTACCTATCTCCTCTGCTCCCTACTGTATGTACCTATCCCCTCTGCTCCCGACTGTATGTACCTATCCCCTCTGCTCCCTACTGTATGTACCTATCCCCTCTGCCCCCTACTGTATGTACCTATCCCCTCTGCCCCCTACTGTATGTACCTGCTCCCTACTGTATGTACCTATCCCCTCTGCCCCCTACTGTATGTACCTATCCCCTCTGCCCCCTACTGTATGTACCTATCCCCTCTGCCCCCTACTGTATGTACCTATCTCCTCTGCTCCCTACTGTATGTACCTATCCCCTCTGCTCCCGACTGTATGTACCTATCCCCTCTGCTCCCTACTGTATGTACCTATCCCCTCTGCCCCCTACTGTATGTACCTATCCCCTCTGCCCCCTACTGTATGTACCTATCCCCTCTGCTCCCTACTGTATGTACCTATCCCCTCTGCTCCCTACTGTATGTACCTATCCCCTCTGCTCCCTACTGTATGTACCTGCTCCCTACTGTATGTACCTATCCCCTCTGCTCCCTACTGTATGTACTTATCCCCTCTTCCCCCTACTGTATGTACCTATCCCCTCTGCTCCCTACTGTATGTACATATCCCCTCTGCTCCCTACTGTATGTACCTATCCCCTCTGCCCCCTACTGTATGTACCTATCCCCTCTGCTCCCTACTGTATGTACCTATCCCCTCTGCTCCTTACTGTATGTAACTATCCCCTCTGCCCCCTACTGTATGTAACTATCCCCTCTGCTCCCTACTGTATGTACCTATCCCCTCTGCCCTGTCCTGTATGTACCTATCCCCTCTTCCCCTGTCCTGTATGTACCTATCCCCTCTGCTCCTTACTGTATGTAACTATCCCCTCTGCTCCCTACTGTATGTACCTATCCCCTCTGCCCTGTCCTGTATGTACCTATCCCCTCTTCCCCTGTCCTGTATGTACCTATCCCCTCTGCTCCTTACTGTATGTAACTATCCCCTCTGCTCCTTACTGTATGTAACTATCCCCTCTGCTCCCTACTGTATGTACCTATCCCCTCTGCTCCCTACTGTATGTACCTATCCCCTCTGCCCCCTACTGTATGTACTTATCCCCTCTGCTCCCTACTCTATGTACCTATCCCCTCTGCTCCCTACTGTATGTACCTATCCCCTCTTCTCCCGACTGTATGTACTTATCCCCTCTGCTCCCTACTGTATGTACCTATCCCCTCTGCTCCCTACTGTATGTACCTATCCCCTCTTCTCCCGGCTGTATGTACCTATCCCCTCTGCCCCCGACTGTATTAACCTATCCCCTCTGCCCCCCAGGTAGTCCATAACCCCACTATTGACTACTGTATGTCCCTCTGTCCTCTACCCCCCAGGTAGTCCGTAACCCCACTATTGACTACTGTATGTCCCTCTGTCCTCTGCCCCCCAGGCGGCCCAGGTGGTGCTGATTTCTCTGTTTGAGCTGAACACCCCGGAGTTCACCATGCTGCTGGGAGCCCTGCCCAAGACCTTCCAGGACGGGGCCACCAAGCTGCTCCACAACCACCTCAAGAACTCCAGCAACACCAGCAGCGTGGTAAAGGAATACAACCAGGAATATAAGATGTGTTTTACACTAGCAGCCATGTCAATTTTAGTGGGGTGATTTGAAAGATTGAGCTTTTGAACCTATTTCTGAGGTAGACTAGTTAATTCACTTGTATGTGATCCAATGGTTTCATTCTATTTGGTCATGATCTTCGATATTAACTTTTGTAAGTTATGAACTTGTTTTTCTCTTTCTATTTCTCAGAGTTCTCCCAGCAACACTATTGGGCGGACCCCACCCCGCCACACCCCCAGCCGGACCAGCCCCCTCACCTCTCCGACCAACTGCTCCCATGGCGGGCTGTCTCCGAGGTACGTACCTCCCTTTTCTCTGACCTTTATCTACAGGGATAGTGTCATTGTGTCTCCTAATGCATGGCTAAACCACGGAGCGCTGGTTGATGGCTTGTTCTTCTTCACCATGCATTCTAATCCTCTTCCCTTGTTAATGCATGCCTACCTCTAACCTCAACTCAGATCAGACTAGTTTCTTTTTCTCTTTTTTCCTCCCTCTGCTGCACTCTTCCCTTCTTCTTTCTCTCTTTTTCCTTCTTTCTCTCTTCTCTGCGTGTGTGATCCCTTGTGTTGTTGCCCCCACCTTGCCCCGTTCTCTCCCTCCTCCTTCTGTCCGTCCTTCCCTCGTGGCCGTGCTGTGCTGTGGCCACAGTCGGTTGTGGGGTGGGTGTTGGAGTGGCGATGGGCTGTCTAAGCACCCCCCTCCCCCTCATCCTCCTCCGCCTCCCTCCACCCCCTCTGGCCCCGCCCTCAGGGTCCTCCGCAGAGCGTACTCTCCCAGGTAACACTCCTAGGGGGCGGGGCCCCAGGAGGGGCGGGACTGGAAGTCCTCCCAATTTTGCTCGACCAATAGGGATTACTTGCTTCAAGTCTCATGTTACATTATGGCATCCAGTCTTCTCTGGATAGTTATCTCTCCCTTCTTAGTTATAGTGTCACGCCAATCATCGATGGTCAGAGCTGCATCCAAAATACATATTTTACCTACAGCAATGAAGCCCTTGCATGGTATAAGACTAATACAACTAGTCTCTTCGTATGAGTATTTGTCTCTGTGTTTGTTTTTGTTCTTACCACCCTGTATATAACCCCTCACTCACCCCTGTCGTCCTCTGTCTCAGTATGTTGGAGTATGACACAGAGAACATGAACTCTGATGAGATATACAGCTCCCTGCGAGGGGTCACAGAGGCCATCCAGAGTTTCAGCTATCGCAGCCAGGAGGACCTCAACGAACCAAGAGGGAAGAGGGACGATGCTGTGAGTCATTACCTCAGCTCTGGAAATTAAACTGACTGACTGACTGATGTTGAGGAAGGAAAGGGACATCAACGAGAAGCACATTACAAAATAGCTCATTATTAAATCAAGAGTAGAATTTAGGCTAATCTGTTGCTTCCTGTTTCTTCCTCCCTGGTTATCATAGCCATTTTCACATGCATGAGTAACAATCAATCACATTAATCTATAAAGCTATTTTTACATCAAAACTTGTCATCTATAAGACCTCAAAACTGACTACAACTATGTTTCTTTTCTTTCTCTCTCTTCAGGTGGGGCGTGAAGGTGTGGCGTCCTCCCCAGGCTCGGATGCCCGTTTGGGGCTGGATGTGGTGGAGGGTGGGCGTACGGCCTTGGATAACAAGACCTCCCTCCTCAACACTCCGTCTCCCCGCTCCTTCTCCGGGCCGCGGGCCAGGGAGTTCGCCCCCTACGGCTATGGGGACACCATCACCTCATCCTACGACAAGAGTGCCCTAAAGGAGGCCGTGTTCGACGATGACGTGGAACAGTTCAGAGACTGTGAGTCACCTTTGACCTCTGCTTGACCCTTAACCCTGTGACGCCACCTCCATGTTGACCAACTCTGATCCATCCTGTATTGTCATGACATGTGGCTTCTTCAGGTTTTGGCAACACAAAGGAAGACTAGGTTTAGCTCATTCTAGTGTTACATGGTGGCTGATGAAAAACATTGGGAATAGGATAGCCCTCTATCTGCAGTGAATAGTGAGTCGGCTGGCTATAGTCAGTCCTCCTCCCTCCTGATTGTCTACCTTCCTCCTCTCCCCCTCCCTCCCTCCCACTACAGGCCGTCGGCAGGACGGCAGTGGTGAGAACAAGATGGTGCTGCCTAAGGGCTTTGCTCCGGGTAAAGACTCACTACTCTGACTGTTTTTTCTTATTTTCTTTCTAAAGTGTTTCATTGCTGTTTCCATTGCCATCCATTTCAATGTCTTGAGTGATTTCCTGTCACTTTTGCTGTGTTCATGGGGATACTAGCTTGCTAAGTATGCCTGAGGGGTGTATGGGCCATACCACTCACCCAGTGCTCCTCTCTGTCCTCTCCTCAGGTTCCCAGGACCACTCAGACCTTGTGGCAGATCTTCTGAAGGAGCTGTCCAATCACAACGAGCGTGTGGATGAGCGTAAGGGGGCCTTGGTGGAGCTGCTGAAGATCACACGAGAGGACAGCCTGGCTGTGTGGGACGAACACTTCAAGACCATCCTCCTACTGCTCCTGGAGACACTGGGAGATAAAGACGTAGGGATCCTATACTCCTGCAGCTCTGATAATGCACATCACTGCTATTTCAAAGGTTTTACTTGCAGTGATTGTGTCAAACACATGCATACAGAATAACTAGACAGCAGCTGTACTACCAAATAGCTTGTTTATTAAGCTGCTACCTTGAAAGCCTTGCTACGGGTTAAAGGTTTTTGTTTGGCTGTGGGTGTGTGTGGTGGGCATGCATGGCTCCAGGAAGGCTGTACAGTATGTGTATATTTGGAGGTTTAATGGACACTCATTCTTCCTCTTCCCTCCATATAGCACACCATCCGGGCCCTGGCTCTGCGGGTACTGAAGGAGATCCTGAGAAACCAACCGGCCCGCTTCAAGAACTATGCAGAACTCACCATCATGAAGACCCTGGAGGCACACAAAGACTCCCACAAGGAGGTACAATTCCTTTTATTCTTTACATTATTGCTCTATAGCCATTTACTCAATAGGCATCTGAAAAAGCAAGGGTGTCCCCCCCCATGCCTCGGTACTAGGACCTGTCCTGTTCTCTCTGTACACAGCATATACAAAGGCATTATGAGTGATCTCTTCCCTCTCTGTCTAGGTGGTGCGGGCAGCGGAGGAGGCTGCCTCCACCCTAGCCGGCTCCATCCACCCAGAGCAGTGTATCAAGGTGCTGTGTCCCATCGTCCAGACGGCTGACTACCCCATCAACCTGGCTGCCATCAAGATGCAGACCAAGGTGATCGAACGCATCACCAAGGAGTCCCTCCACCAGCTGCTGCCTGACATCATACCAGGACTACTGCAGGTGAGAATCTGGTCCTGTTTGGCATTATGAGTGTTTGGTAAGAGTGTACTGTACGTGTGTGTGTTCACTGATTTCTGCTTGTGAATGTGTGTGTGTGCACTCTTGTTTCTCTGTCTGTATTTCCTTCTGGCAGCCAGTCCATTAATACTGATCGTCGTAAATCTGTTCCCAGGGCTATGACAACACGGAGAGTAGTGTTCGCAAAGCCAGTGTGTTCTGTCTGGTGGCCATCTACTCCGTGATTGGAGAAGAGCTCAAACCACACCTGCAGCTACTCACAGGCAGCAAGGTACACTTCCCACCACTGTCATGTTCTCAATCAGCATCTCAAAGTCCTGACTGACAGACACACACCACACACCAGTGTTCATTTTGGCAGCTATTTTAGATTTAGATGTTGTCTTAGTCACATTTGAGTAATTTCATCATTCTTAGTTTGTTATTATCAGTCGAGTAAAACTGGATCATTTTAGACATATTTTAGTCAATGCATTTTCCATTGAATAATTCATATTTACTTCCATCATGTGCATATTCAGCCTTATCCAACTAGGCCTACTACTACATACCCTGCAATTAGGTGGCAAAATTGCTATTGTGGCATAGCCATGATTAACAATACTACAACGCCTTGATTACAGGTTAAACAATTTACAGCTCAGATTTTCTCCCCAGCATAACCATTGGAATGGGGGTAAATAGTGAAAAGGGGAGAATCTAAGATATATTTTTATTTAACATTTATTTAACTAGGTAAGTCAGTTAAGAACAAATTCTTATTTTCAATGATGGCCTAGGAACAGTGGGTTAACTGCCTTGTTCATGGGCAGAACGACAGATTTTTACCTTGTCAGCTTGGGGATTCAATCTTGCAAACTTTCGGTTACTAGTCCAACGCGCTAACCACTAGGCTACCTTCCTCCCCATATATACACTACCGTTCAAAAGTTTGGGGTCACTTAGAAATGTCCTTGTTTTTTAAAGAAAAACACTTTTTTTTTGTCCATTTAAAATAACATAAAATTGATCAGAAATACAGTGTAGACATTGTTCATATTTTTTGTCAATTGGACGAAGCTTTGCGTTCTTCCACGTGTGTCGTGTGGAAGGAAATTTGCAACACAAACTATTTATTTATTTATTTATTTTAGGCCTATATTTATTTTGTTTGTAACTATAGTTTAAGTGTTTTCTATTTACCTTTTTTAGATTTTATACATTCATATATTATATTTTGTTACATGCTTAATTGAAAATGTGCACAAAGGTTCTAAATAAAAGGATAAATAATCAAATATGAGTAAGTACCTTTTATTTGTTGAGTATAATTCAAAATGTAATAAGAAATATGTGGTCATTTTATATTTGAATTTACAGAAAATGTGCTATATCGTGATATCATTATCTGGATATGAAATGACCTATATCTGGATATGAGATTTTGGCTATATCGCCCAGCCGTAGTGTTACTTGCCTCGAAGCGAACATAGAAGTAATTTAGCTCGTCTGGTATGCTCGTGTCACTGGACAGCTCTCAATAGTTTGCACGCCGTGCTACATCCGACGAGCGTCGGAGCCGGTGTAGTATGATTCGATCTTAGTTCTGTATTGACGCTTTGCCTGTTTGATGGTTCATCTGAGGGCGTTGCGGGATTTCTTATAAGCTTCCGGGTTAGAGTCCCGCTCCTTGAAAGCAGCAGATCTACCCTTTAGCTCATTGCGGATGTTGCCTGTAATCCATGACTTCTAGTTGGGGTGTTTAGTCCAAGAGTCCTTAGCTTGGTGATGAGCTTTGAGGGTGCTATGGTGTTGAACTCTGAGCTGTACTCAATGAACAGCATTCTCACGTAGGTGTTCCTTTTGTCCAGGTGTGAAAGGGCAGTGTAGAGTGCAATAGAGATTTCTGTGGGGACGACGTCATCAATGCACTTATTGATGAAGCCAGTGACTGATGGGGTGTACTCCTCGATGCCATCGGAAGAATCCCAGAGCATATTCCAGTCTGTGCTGGCAAAACAGTCCTGTAGTTTAGCATCTGCTTCATCTGACCACTTTTTTATTGACTGAGTCACTGGTGCTTCCTGCTTTAATTTTTGCTTGTAAGCAGGAATCGGGAGGATAGAATTATGGTCAGATTTGCCAACCGGAGGGCGAGGGAGAGTTTTGTTCGCGTCTCTGTGTGTGGAGTAAAGGTGCTCTTGAGTTTTTTCCCCTCTGGTTGCACATTTAACATGCTGGTAGAAATGAGGTATAACAGATTTAAGTTTCCCTGCATTAAAGTCCCTGGCCACTAGGAGCGCTGCCTCTGGATTAGCATTTTCCTGTTTGCTTATTGCGGTATACAGCTCATTGAGTGCAGTCTTAGTGCCAGCAGTGGTCTGTAGTTCGCCTCTGGTTTCGACTTGTTTGCTCTATGGTGTGTTGTTGAGAGGGTCATTTTTGCCCCACGTTCCATCTGCGGGGGCCTGTGTCCTTGGGTTGCATAAGGGTACAGGACTGGAGTTTGTCAGGGTTGTACTCATTAGGGAACACGTAAAACGTTGTGCAAAGGAAACATTTAATTAGTGTTTAATTACTAATTAAATTCCTGGTATTTGAATTTCAGTTTACTTCCGAATTGACGATGCCATTATTATTTCTCTTACCACTTCTCCCTGCTCCACCATGATAATAACTATGTTTTAACATATAATATTCTTCTTGCAGATGAAGCTGCTGAACTTGTACATCAAGAGGGCCCAGACGACCAACAGCAACAGCAGCAGTTCCTCGGATGTGTCCTCACACAGCTAGCTGTAGGAGGGATCTGCCTGTCTATACTTTGCATCTGAATTAGGGGATATGGTGTGTGTCCTAAATGGCATCCTATTCCCTAAATAGGCCACTACATTTGGGCTCTGGTCAAAAGTAGTGCACTATATAGTGAATGTTATGTCATTTGGGACATAGTCATACAGTAACAGTCAAAAGTTTGGACACACCTACTCATTCAATGGTTTGTCTTTATTTTTACTATTTTCTATATTGTAGAATAATAGTGAAGACATCAAAACTATGCAATAACACATATGGAATCATGTAGTAACCAAAAAAGTGTTCAACAAATCAAAATTAATTTTAGATTGTTCAAAATAGACACCTTTTGCCTTGATGACAGCTTTGTACATTCTTAGTATTTTCTTAACCAGCTTCATAAAGAATGCTTTTCCAACAGTCTTGAAGGAGTTCCCACGTATGCTGAGCACTTGTTGGCTGCTTTTCCTTCACTCTGTGGTCCAACTCATCCCAAACCATCTCAATTGGGTTGAGGTCATGTGATTGTGGAGGCCAGGTCAAGTTCTTGAAATTTTCCACATTGACTGACCTTCATGTCTAAAAGTAAGGATGGACTGTCGTTTCTTTGATGATTATATTTGAGCCCATAATATGGGCTTGGTCTTTTACCAAATAGGGCTATCTTCTGTATACCAACCCTACCTTGTCACAACACAACTGATTGGCACAAACGCATTATAAAGGAAAGAAATTCCAGAAATGTACTTTTAACAAGGCACACCTGTTAATTGAAATGCATTCCAGGTGACTACCTCATGAAGCTGGTTGAGATAATGCCAATTGTGTGCAAAGCTGTCAAGGCAAAGGGTGGCTACTTTGAACAATCTCAAATATAAAGTATCTTTTTTGGTTACTACATGATTCCATATGTGTTATTTCATAGATTTGATGTCTTCACTATTATTCTACAATGTAGAAAATATAAAAAATAATGAAAAACCCTTGAATGAGTAGGTGTGTCCAAACTTTTGACTGGTACCGTAGTTGTGCCTCTTCCAGACCTCTCCATTCCTGAGATTCTCTCTCCTTCACCACGGTGGATTCCTCCGGATGACCCTCTGCATCAATCACAACTTTTGCTCCCGGCCTTTTCTTTATTTTCTCTCCAGTGAACTTGTCCTTTCATTTGTCATCGAATTTCTTTCTCCCGTTTTGTCAATTTTTTAAATTGTTTATATATATGTGAGGTCTGGGTATAGGGTGGTTTAACGCTTTTTAAATTCTCTATAAGAACGAATGGGGGTCAAGCTACTGTACATCTACGGCAACACTCTATTTCACTGACATTTTTCATAATGTAACTTTGGATGCTTATTTGGTTGAGCATTCAAAAAGTAACAGGAGGGGAAAGGCAAAACCAGGAGTTATGATATGGTCTAATAACAATGATATATAATAGCAAATAATGCCCTGAAATTGATTCAGAAGAAAAGAAAAAAGCATCCCTTTAAAATGCAGTTGTACTGTAGTTGGACGAATGAATTCCTTCACATTTAACAAGGAAGGCCAATTGAGGTCGGAATACCTCTTTTCCATGGGGGACCACATGGCATTCAGTTTGTGATAAACTAAGAATCATATGGCTGGCCCAGTGATGATACAAAGCCCTGATATAAACCAGGTTGAAGACTTGTGTTTGGGAACATTGAAAACCAAATATGGCAGCAATTGAAATTAGTAGAATGAGTAGTAATCTCACGTTTTTCTTTATAAACTGAGGGATGATGTTATGAAATCCTATAAAAAGTGTTAGAAGAAATGTTTGAACATTTTAATTTGAACATTTTAAGTTAGCCAATTATGAAGCCTCACTTACGCCCAAGTAGGCAAACGTTATGTTTTATTATTATCTATTCGTTTGTGAGAAATTACGGCGGAAACATTGTCAGAGACCAATTTGCAGCTAATAGCTTGGTTCTAACCTGAGAAATAAATACTGTATTAAATAAAAATACAGTAAAATACATTTGATAAAATGTACATTTTTTTCAACACAAAATGATCACTAAAATGTAAAGCTGTTCAAAATGTTTTAACTTTTTTTTTGTGAAATAAGGATAGAGAGAAAGATGCAACTGTGTTTCTGTCTAACTCGTAATAAATTATGGTTAACTCCATTTGGATTTGTCAAATAAAGAACATTATTTAGGGAAGAAAAGACAATAATACATAAAAATAAAAAAAATCAAGTGAAATTTAATGGATCCCTCCCAACTCCTAAAATTAGAATGAGTGTTCTCAACCTACTTAATGACCATGTTGCTAATGATGTCAGACACTGAATGAATGGGCCATTATCAGTCATGACAACAAACAATCCAGTGTCACATTTATTTATTCCCCCCTTTTTCCACCTGTGTAGCCAGATTATGGCATTTAACTTGTTAACCGTGACGCTGCTTATAACGTGTACTTGTCTGATAAGTAAAAACCCTACACTTGTAGATAATGCGAAAGTTACATGCTCGGTTTCGGAAGGAGATCAGTGCATTCATTGAGACAGAATCTAAAGAAACTACAGGCTGGTTTCCCAGACACAGATTAATTCTAGTCCTGGATTAGAAACTATTCTCAATACAGAATATCAATTGGAAGTGTGTTTATAATCTTAATCTGTGTCCAGGAAACCGGCCCTACCAGGCCTTATGTTCATTTTCCTAAATAATGTTTGGATCACTTGTACTGTTGAAAGGAGAGGATGGATGTACATACAGAAGTTCTCAGATCTTAAAAATGTGAAACCATTACCCCATGAACTACACTCAACAGGCTTGCAAACAGATACAATCATATTCACCATGATGATGCAAATATAAGTTGTTTATAATAATACAGTATTACACACACCTTCCCTTCACCTAACTACAGCTTCTGCAATAAAGAAAATACCATGATGAGCAAACTAAGTATTTTGTACATAAGTTTTGATCAATCACCGCTTCGCAACTTTCATGAAATGAAATAAAAAGGTTGGCTGTCTCACTTTGTTGCTCGTTAGCGAATTAGCTTGCATGTTTTTGGGCACACATCCAATTTGTGCTGCCTCAAATCGATGGGTCCTGTTTTGGCTGTTGAAGTGCACTTGTAACCTCATCAGTTTGGCCAGCCTTTACAACAATTAAGTTATTATTTTGGTAGGGGAGGAAGACACCTGGCTGCAATACACTCACTGAGTTCTGTAAATTGACCAAAACATAACAGTCTCTGTTTGCCCTAAACAATTATGTACACTGTACAGGGCATAACCGGCTCAAAATGCCAAGCAGACATGCACTGTAAAAGCATCCTAGTTCTCCTTTAGTAAAGTACTACATATTTGGGCATGTGGCTTTATAAGGTACGCTGTGTGTGTGCCTTGGTACTTTAGTACAGTATCTGGCAACGATTCCCATCTGCTTAACAGTTTCAAATCGCAAAATAAATGTTTTTGTTTTCAAATGGGGCCCATCATCCTTTTACAAGTATGTTAATTGTATTTAATTGTGTGTAAGGGAGAAAGCCAGTCATTTTGGTACAGACATAAAGTACTTTATTGGCTGATGACTCATGAAGATCTGGCTCATTTACAGTCCACATGACCTACTGATTGATGATGGTATTCCTAGAAATCTGTTCACTATGCATGTTATTATTTGTGTTTGTTTTGTCATGTAAGATTCATATCTGTATTTATATAATTGTTTTATTTAGATTTTCATGACAACTTGTACAGAAGGGTTTCGTTAACATCCACCTGTGATAGATGATTTGCAACAATGTACATTTGTTTGCTCTAGAAATAAACAACCATGAAAGTTGATTCACCTTTTTATAATATACTTTATGTAGGTTGGTCTTTGTATATTTAGTTGATCCACTTTGACTCAATGTATCAGCAGCATTGTTTGCAGTTGGATTTCTCAGTCTCCCATTCATTTACAGAGTTGAGTGCCAAGGTGTGCTTAGTTCTTCCGTCTAAATATTAACCAGCCGTGTTAGCCACATGTTTTTGTTACATGAAGATAGATCTGACTGTGCTTGTCATTAAGAAAAAAAGATTTGATTTTAGGCTACCACTACCAACGGGGCAGGGGAGGTGGGTCAGTGATTGTATCCCAAATGGCACCCTATTCCCTCCATAGTGCACTACTTTTGACCACAGCAATATGGGCCCGGGTCAAAAGTAGTGCTCTATATTGGGAATAGGGTGCCATTTGGGTTACAAACGGTAAGTCCCAGTCTGCTTCTCAAAGGTCATGTAAGGTATCCTAATAAAGTGAAAGTAATGTCATAGCGGGTATATAAGCCTGTAGCATGGTGCTGGCCAGCAAATGTCTGAGAGAGCTAGCAGACCTACCTGTGGAAGTGACAGATAAGGGTGCCATATCCTATTCCCATTCTCTGTTTCTGGGGATACCATAGACGCTGCACTGGAAAACATGTTGTTTTGGCACAACCAGCCCAAGCACTACCATCAGCATTCAACTGCAAGTTATATTCGGTAAGTGGACATCTCCAATCGGGAAACGTTTGTATTTTTAGGAGACGTTTTTATCATCAAAAAAGTTTTATGCAATAGAGAAAAACGTGACTTTTTTTCTTAAATGCTTTATTTGAAGGGGACTGAAATCAACAATAATTGTTTATTAGTGCACTAAGGCCATGACACCCTTGACTTTTTAAACTTGTTTTACCCATTTCACTGTTATCACACTTGAGTCTTGCTTGCATGAACTTTGGCCGAGGCCTTGCAAATTGACCTATTCCAATTTATTTCAGGAATAAATATAATGTACACATCATATGCCTAAATAATTTTGTGCAATGTGATTATGCATCATACAAGTTGTTGTTTTTTACCTACTTTTGCACCTTGGCCAAGAGGTGCTGATGAGATCAATCTCTGGCTGACCATAAAGAAGCCTCTGACTTATTTGTGATTTGATAAATCTTCTAATGATCAACCACAACTCTACCTCCCCTCTTTTTCTGCTCTCTCGAGATATTTTGTCACCTTTCTTGAAACACGATGAGGAATGATACGCAACAGATAATGGTGCCAAACTGTCTCCTTTTCAATATGTTCTCTGTGCAGCAACCTCGCCCGCTGTAAAACAGCAGGATGAAACACTGACTTATCTAAACCAAGGTAGCTATCTTTCTTTATTACTAAATGCACATGTTGTTGGATGGGATTGAAGAACTCATTTCATTGAGTGTAGGCCCACTCAGAAGAACATTCTCCCTCAGCACAGATAAAATGTGGAATAAACATCCCTCTTAAACAATACAACTGCATCACGCACAACTTCAAGCTCATCTTTAGGCAAAGGAAGTTAATGTATTGGTCATAATCTCTCTCTTGTATATGTTTATATGATATTACTATTCCACAGAAGCACTTGCTTGCTAGGATGGATATTGTAACAGTAAAGATTTGCAGTTTACAATTGGCAGGCTCAACCATAATGTGGTTGAAAACCTTTGGGGGGTACTGCAAGGGCTCTCTAGAGGCACCACCTGACTTTTTAAAGTTAAAAAAAAAGAAAAGGTGTTGAATTGAATACATTCCTATTCCTACACTGCCCCTTTATATGATTAATTTATTTCACATTTTTCCATTTTAATCAAGTTTGTTTTAATGTTTTAAAATGTAGGTCAGTCCTACGAAATTCGTATGGTTAACAGAAAACTAGTGTAGTATACAGGTATAAGCAGCAAATGTTTAAAGGTAGATTAATTGTATTGTGTATGTATTTTTGACTTTCATGTATCCTATTCCCTGACCTTTTTTTATTTATCTGTTTATGGATCCTCCATTTCCTGGAACTGTCAACACACAGGTGACTCCTCAATCCTGTTCTTTCCACTTCAGGGTTTGGGCAGGTGCCATCTTTGAAGACTTGGTAGTATCATCCAACTTCTCCCCTTCTGAACTTAGACACCACTACACACACCACTCAGTTCAGCTTACCCTACAACACACCAGCTTCATCACACAACACATCACTTACCTTCTAGTCGTGTTATTTGCTCTTTTTGCAAATGTTTATCTTACGTACAATTCTGCTTTCTGGGACAATTCTGCTCTCTGGGACAATTCTGCTCTCTGGGACAATTCTGCTCTCTGGGACAATTCTGCTCTCTGGGACAATTCTGCTCTCTGGGACAATTCTGCTCTCTGGGACAATTCTGCTCTCTGGGACAATTCTGCTCTCTGGGACAATTCTGCTCTCTGGGACAATTCTGCTCTCTGGGACAATTCTGCTCTCTGGGACAATTCTGCTCTCTGGGACAATTCTGCTTTCTGGGACAATTCTGCTTTCTGGGACTTGTAAAGTTTTCAACATTGTTGAAATGTAAATCAAGAGTGTTTTATCTTATAGCAGGAAATTAGGACAATCCTTTGTTTATATCTTCAGTAAGACACGTTTTGTTTGTTGTAAATAATAAGAATAACACCCATTAGTACAACTCAAGTTGCCACTGTTTGTACATTTTGTTGCAGGTTGTTATAATATGTTGGATCTATGTTTGTTTGTCTATGTGAATTAAATTATGGGAGACGAGTTTGAAATTCAATGGTAATAGATAAAGGTATGTCAATCAAATGACTTTCTTTAAAACAAAGGCTGATATGCATATACAAAAATGAAGTCATTTGATTGAATTTAGACGTGTCTGAATACACAGCTTCATCCACTTGAAAGTTCCGTGTCGTCAGGCTGTCAGGAAAGGACCGTCAGATTTCGGTTGTGCTCAATGAAGCAATCTAACAACACTAGAATGGAACAGGTGGCACTTGGAAAAACATATGACATGTTGGTCTGTCTCTGGCCTTGGGCTCTGGGCAGTCATGCCTGAGTCTCTCTGTGTAATAGCCTGAAATGAACGGAAACAGGTTGGTTTTACAGGTTGTTCATGTTACAATTTGTTTTATCATCTTAGTAGGTTTAAAAGTGTGCAATTAACTTAATACCAATGCAACCGCGGGGAGAAACATGAACTGATGTCCTTTTGTATGTGTGGAAACAATAATAAAGTATGTTATCTACTCTGTTGTTACCTGTCCAGACCAGCGGTTTAAACATTCAACGCTGTATGTATGTGCTCTGCAAAAAGTTGTCAAATGGTGACATTTCAAATGGCTACTATTGATTCCTCACTAATGTCTTAATAGCACTCATAGATGTTTTTATCCCACAACAAATAATTGCGATATAAAGGCAGTTATCTACTTCACAACAATCAGACATAATGGACTCCGATGGCTTTAAAGCCGGAATCCTTAATGGCGAAACATTCATCGGACATCATCGCGCGGTGTATTTTTATTTTACCATGCTGCGCGACGCTCCTTAGTTCGGCAACAATAGCGATGGTGGTGGGGCAGCCAGTGGCGCTGTTTCCCCCTTCTGCGGATTCCATCTTTAACGGCAGCATGATCTCCCTTGATATGTTTTTACTCTGTGGGAATCTGTAGGCTGTTCTTTTAAGTGTTACTCGTATGAGCTGAAGCCAAGGGTGATGAAATCCATAGAATTTCCACTCCTTTAATGCTGCCTGACGAAATTATCTGTAAATGTTTTTTCTGGGGGATTGTGTGTAGCTTTTCGCACTTTGCCGAACGTCATGGTGATTGGCCACATGCGAGGCTGCCTTGCTTAGGCACTGTGCTCTGTACTAATGCTTTGTCCTGCTTGTCCACAGAGCATTGTGCATGTGGTGTTTCACGACTGCCACCTGCAGTACACAGAACATCAGCAGCTGGAGGAATGAAAATGGAACATACCGGGGACAGGATCCTGGATATAGGTGAGTCTGGTTGCCTGCAGACCAGTGTCGTGTCTTTACTATCATTAAATGAAGACTTATAGTTTTTATCAAAGATTCTCTGTAATTAGTATTACGCGATTAAACTGATTAATCATGTAACTGTAATTAACTAGGAAGTCGGGGCACCAAGGAAAATATTCAGATTACAAAGTTATAATTTCCTAATAACTTTTCAGATATTTTATATCTGATCAATTAGTCTTCGAATTAATTAATTATTTACTTTACCTCACGTTAGTCTCATTCCAAACGTCGTAAATTGTTGGTTATCTGCACCCAGGCTTCACTATGAGTCATCCATACGTCAATTGTCTTAAATCATTTATTTATTAACTAACTAAACAATCACAGAAGTGCACACACAAACAAACAAAGTAAATATGGTTACAAGAAATTATAGGGAAATGTGCCCTAGTGGGCTAAACCGGCATCGCGGCTTGGTGGACAAAAGGGGGAGTGGGGGTCAGCTGAGAAGTCACGACAGAGTTGATAATTATAACAATTGAAATGCTAATCCTTTGCACATGAACGCTCACTCATTCGGGAACAATTGCAATCAATATATATATTTACGCTCAGTGTGTCGTCTTGATCGCTGTTGAAAAGTTTGTTTCTTTTGTAGAATTGTCCGTCTCTGTCTGTCGTGGTTAGAGGGGATAGTTCAGAGCGACATTCATTCATGTTGTTGTAGACTGGATGTTTCGGTGGTTGTCGTTCTTCGCGTTCAATGATACCGAATTCCTAGCTGCAGACTAGTAATTAATATCAAAGACTTGTTCTTATTCTGTCGGTATTGATAGTCTAAGAGTTTAACCACGTGGTATGGTTAAAATATTCAGCAATGGTCTGCAACCTTCGTCCTCTCATAATGGAGAAAAACATGGTCTAGTGAGAACTTCTCAAAGTTGGGGTTTTATTCGGAATTGCAGAAAAGGGGCAGTCACAGGATGCCTGACCCTAACTGGGCTCATGGGCGGTCCTCTGATTCAGTTCAACTCAAAAGGGAATTGGAGTTTCCTTCATTAAACAGTCCAAAATCACATTACACAATTTTACAAACAGTATCATACTCACTCATTCATCTTATACAACAATTAGATGTAAATCTCATATCTGAGGCTATTATATAAACAGCGTTATGGTAATGTGGCCGCACCGTCTCCCATGAGCCTCACCAAAATGTAACAAACGGACCAGTTCGTAGCTGGATTCTTCGCCGATCTTTTATACCTTCTCCGGAACATAAATGTTGTTCGGGCCTCAAGTTCTGTGAGGTGGAAGAAATTCCTTTGTTCTCTATGAAAATTCACTCTGTCGTTATACTGTGTGGCCATGAGGCAGGGTCTTCTCAGGAATTTACGACCTCTCTGACCACAGCAGCCTAGTTGAAGGTGGCAGGGAGAGGGTGATGGGGCTTGCTGTACCCAAAGAGGGCAACGTCATGACACCAGAGAACGTCTTAAGTCTGACCACAGTCTATGTTTGATAATTGACCTTTGATATCTGAGGATTTCTACATTACCTTTTGTATCAACTTTATAACAGGTCTGATGTTGAAGTGTAATTACTATTCAGTTATTAGGTATTTATCATTTTAACTAGTAATTTCTAAGTAACTACCTGGTAAAAGGCGGGGTGTAAAATAGAGCGTTACAATTCCTTCTTGCCTGCTGTGATTGACTGATTGTTTCATTGACTGATTTATTGATTGTGTCCAGATATTCCTCTCTCTGTGGGTGTCGTAAACCCTCGTGCCCACTCGCCGCAGCACAACACTGTAAAGTTTCTCTGGGATCCTGTCAAGAACACATCCGTCTTCATTCAGGTAACACGGTCAAATAACTTTATTTTCCCTGCTTTCTAGCTTATTTGGGTCGAGAGGTGGAATTGGGATTAAAGTAAAATCACGTTGACATATAAAATGTTTTTTTAAAGGTGAATTTAAGGAATTTCTAAAGTATTTGTGAGTTCCCACTTCCCAGAGTGACTGATTTCCAATCCCACACGTCTCTTGCATTTGAAACTCTAATTACCATATAGAATGACTCATGGATTGTGTATGTTGTATGTTTGTTTGTGTGCAGGTCAACTGCATTAGCACCGAGTTAACCCCTAGGAAGCATGGTGGGGAGAAGGGAGTGCCCTTCCGTAATCCAGATAGACACCTTCACTCCGAACAAGCACAGAGAGTACCTGGAGCATGTGCATTTCTCCAGCTGTCAGGTCGAGGTCTTCAAGGTAAAGGGGCTCTTAGTGGGTGTGGGTGGGAGCTATTTGTTCATTTATTTTCTTTCTGTACTTAACTAATGTTTTCTTGTCTTTTCTTGAAGACAAAAGGTGCTGATTGCAAACTGAAGACTGACAGGGGAAAGATTGATTAAAAAAAGTCCTAACTTGCCACACTCTTGATAAGTGCTTATTGTTCCAGAACAAATAGTTATTGTTTTCTACTAACCTGGTTTTGGTTTCTTGGATTTCCCACCAATGTCTGTGTCAGACTACAATCACAATGTCCTAGTAAAACATGAACCAGACTTGCCTCGCTCTCTGCCAGGACCATCTTATTTGAGAGCGTTCTGCCTCTTTTGTTTCAGTGTTCCCTTTGGCTTGATGCCCCAAATCTCGGTAGCACTAACTGCACTCCTTTCCCAGCCTACCACAGCTCCCCTACTTCATGTAGCTTCACTGAAAGGTAAAACTAAAGTTTCAAGTTTTGTTAGTCAAATGTACAAGATACACATGGTACACATTGTAAATACACCGTCCAATGAAATGCTTACTTTCAGGTTCCTTCTCGACAGTGCAACAACATTAAGAAGTAATAAAATATAAGAATACGAACATAAAGTAAATGGCTCAGTAGAATAGAACAATCTTTTTTTTTTTTTTATGCTCTTTACTTGTCAGTGTTCCAAACGGGACATTATTTGTATTTTTACCTAAACATCCAAAGGCCATCAGATAGAATTCATAGCAAGCAGACTCATAGCAAACTGTGTAGAGTAGATTGAGATTAGCTTTAAAACTACACACTTTCCTCTATGCCCAATGGCAAAATGTGTATTATTGCTGGAAATTAGCTTTAAAACAGCAACAGTATCTCTCAGCATTACGGAGATTAGTTTTAAAACTGCAATGTTTTCTCTTTCCCCCATGGCATTTTTTTATTTTTATTGCAGGAAGTAAGCATAAGTATAATACAGGAAGAAAGAATTTATAGTCCAATAATTACATGTGTTTTGGGGAAGGGGGGATTGGGAGGCAAGTGTTTAAATTGTGCAGTATTTAATTAGCAATAATAATAAGAGTCTGGTAGCAGCAGGTGTGTACGTGCGTGCGTGTGTGTGTCTGCACACATTTTACTATACTTGTGAGAAACCAGAAGTAGTCACAAGAATAGTAAACCAACTAGAATTCAGAGAAGTGAGGAGGCTATTTTAGGCTTAGGTGTTAGGTTTAGGGTTAGAATTATTGTGGATGTGGGTTGTGACTGTGAGTGAGTGCATGTGTGCTAACGCCTTTCGTGTCTGGATGTATCTATTTGCATCTTTGGCAGTTCAGTTGCACAACCCATTTTGCAAAGAATCCTTAAGTAGGAATCCTTATGCCAAACGCCACGACCCCACTTACGCTTCTTCTCCATAATGAGTCTGGATATGATCTCCTCCCCGACTACTTCTCAAATACAAGCACATTTAAGCTGTTCTAATTGGTCCCAGAAACCGATGAATTGGGCCAGAGCCTTAACACACATGGGTAAAGCTGCATTTCAGAAATAGTAATTGGCTTTGAAACGATCCAAATGCTGATGACTTGTTTTGTACAATGCCCCTCACTTTGATGTCAGCAGAAAGGACTTCTGCGGTGATAGTCAACGACTGAATGTATGTAGCGATAAATGGATTTAGGGAGGGAGGGCGGAATAAAATTCAGTATGATTCGTCAGGCAAATAAATGTAAGACAAGGTCTCAGTTCAGCCAAATTAGATCCTCCGTTATCTACCGTCCAATCCATTGGAACTGTCTATTTGCACTAGTCCGATCAGCACAAATCATTACTCAATGACCTAACTCTTGTTCTCTTCCCCGTTTGTGTTACACTTTACTTTTATAGCAACAGCTCTCCAATCCAGCAGGGGGAGCTGATTCTGTCTGGCTGCTCTTCTGAGTAAGTAACAGCAGGAGTAGTATTAATGCCATTGCTCTCATCTCTTATCTTTTTAGGTGATTGTTTGGAGACGAAGGGCAGTCAGTGGGTGCTATAGCTAGTTATTTCAATGGCTCTTCTTCTTTTTGACATGTAGCACCTTGTGCCATCGTCCTCACCGCAGGACCCGCTGCAGTGGCTTCAGTGTCACAGGTTCCCGCCTTTCTGTAGTATCATCTCCACTTTCTCAGGTACTCTATAGTGTGTGTGTGCTCATTTTTAAAGTGGGCTGCTCATTTGATGACTACACGACTTTGCCGAGAAGCTGTTTAAGTACCAGCCCATCGCGGTACGCTTGGACAGCCTAGGGTGTAGGTGCAAGCTTGTGGCGCTGATATTCGGCAGTCTCGGCCAGGTACACAGGCTTGCAGTGCGCGGGCTCCAAATTGCAGGCCTGATAAAAACTAGGGCAAAGCAATTGGCTAGGTACTGCTCTCTTTCAGCTGTCGTGGGCAGCCTAGCTGTTTGGAGAAGGTGCTTTCTGTACCTGTGCCATGCATACAGGGACCTTTTGAAATGTTTGAATTTTATTTTTGTACATTTGATTGGTGGATTCAAATAAAGTATTTAAAGTGTGTGTGTGATTCATCTAATTTAAGACTCAACCTACTGTTAGTTTGTTCCTGTACACTGTTGTTGGTTTTTATTTATTGATGAGACCATTTTGTGTGTGTTTCTATCAGTGAGTAGTGATGAGGGTGGGGATCAGTGAGGAGTGCTAGCCAGGTTTTGAGGTCGTCATGTTGTTAGGTTAACCACATCCTGAGGCCCTCGGTTGGTTGTTTGTCCCTCTGTACCCTGGTCTGGTAGGGAACAGGGGTATGTAGGCCTATGGATTCAGGATCAACTCTCGCTCAGGCCTGGCTGTTATGGCCACGGCTGTTTCCATGCACTTGATTATGATGTCCAGTTACTGATTGACTGATAGATATTTGGGGTCTCTAAGCTCTGGGGCAACATAGCAGAAGGGCCCTTCTATACATAACACTGTATAATACTGTGAAGTAGATGATACTATCAGCATCAACCGAAACCCAGATGAAGGCAGCCATCTGTCAAAATGTTGGTTAATTCATTAATAAATCAATTGAATCGGAGCAATAGAATGTGTGGCGACCTTCTTTTCTTTCTAACTACCAGAATCATACCAATAGAGAGAAAGACACAGTATGTCATTTTAATCACATAACAAACGTCTTTCTCAGATGGTGCAGAACTTCACTGAGGAAACAAGCTTTGTTATCAGCACTCTAAAATGTCATATATTTCCCTCACTTAATAGCACAGAACATCATCTAGATATGCAATTTTGAAATATATTTTTTAAAGTCTAATAGTTTTTCCTGATTGTCTTCTAATTGCAGATGAAAATAATGATGGCTACCATGTTGTGTTGAAGTGACTAGAGGAAAGTTCTGGAGTGGATGGTTTAAGATCACTGTCCAAGTGTCTGGAACCTATAGGTCTTATTGAGGAGCATTAGACTTTGTAACATTAAATGGTGCAATTCTATAGATTGTTCATAGCTCACCCTATATATCATTTTCTTTTCTGATTCATTTTGATGAGATGTGTAATTAGTTTATAAAACATGGTTAATTATAAATACCTTTATTACTCCTGCAAAATTGACATGTTTTTTAAGTCAATACTATGAAGATCAATATAAAATCACTCTTAAGTCATGTTTGTCAAATGTATCATGAAGTGCTGTTCAAAGACATCCCAAATACTTTATACTAGATTGGCCTTCCTTTGGTACAATCTATAGTTTTTGATTTGTTTGATGTTACGTATTAGAAGGCAAACATTATTTTCTGCAGTATCTGTACAGTAAATTGAGTGGGGTCTGTGAGAGCAAAATTACAAGATTATGTTATAGGATCAAATGGTTGTTTTATGTAATCTAAGGGTGGTTCGTCAACCAGCCATCGTTAATATTCTGTGCTTTCCTTATTAATATGTTTTGAATAAAGTAATATCCTGATTGGTGATTGACCTTGTCACTCCTCATTATTGATTAGAATTTCCACGACAGGACTGTTTTGTTGGAGTCACTAAAGTATTCATTCTCATATTCAAGATTTCATCTTCAAATCATCATATCTTTCCTATCCACATGGTGTGTGTTTATTCAAAAGCGCCTTGTTTTTTATACTAATGTTTCAAAAGTGATGTAAAGTATTTTGTTTGCTTCGTACCAGAATTGCTTTAACGATTTAAATATTTGAGCTAAAAGAATCCAGACAAACATTTCAGCCTCCAATACAGAACTACAGATAAGGCAAATTTCCAAATAATATAGATGTAATAGCTTTATAATGTTTAGCTAATGATTCTATTCTGCTTCTGTTATTTATCTCCCATTTTATGTAACATTTTATGTACAGCATATCAGTTCTTCCACATATATGTCCTGAAATGTAAATGGTTAATATTGTCCAACATGTTAAGGTAACTATTACCGCCCCAATGTTTCAAGTTCATCATACATTCCAATCGTACATTTGGACTTGACTGCGATGATGTGATTTCACTCTACATAAAATATTTTTCACTGCTCTGTACTATTCTTCTGAGTTCAGTTTACTCTTCAATTAAGAACAAAAAAACTATGTCACATGAGCACTACAATGCCTACTCCACCCATACTCTTCCAAGGTTCTACAGCACACAGCTTTGGGCTACTACAGTAGCTACAGTGCCTTGCACTGTAAGTATTCATCCCCTTTGGTGTTTTTCCTATTTTGTTGCATTACAACCTGTAATTTAAATAGATTTTTATTTGGATTTCATGTAATGAACATACACAAAATAGTCCAAATTAGTGAAGAGAAAAAAGAACAAAAAATGTTAAAAAATATACAAAATAAAAAACTGAAAAGTGGTGCGTGAATATGTATTCGCCCCCTTTGCTATGAAGCCCCTAAATAAGATCTGGTGCAACCAATTACCTTCAGTAGTCACACAATTTGTTAAAGTCCACCTGTGTGCAATCTAAGTGTCACATGATCTGTCACATGATCTCAGTATATATACCTGTTCTGAAAGGCCCCAGAGTCTGCAACACCACTACGCAAGGGGCACCACCAAGCAAGCGGCACCATGAAGATCAAGGAGCTCTCCAAACAGGTCAGGGACAAAGTTGTGGAGAAGTACAGATCAGGATTGGGTTATAAAAAAATATCCAAAACCTTGAACCTCCCACGGAGCACCATTAAATCCATTATTAAAAAATGGAAAGAATATGGCACCACAACAAACCTGCCAAGAGAGGGCCGCCCAGCAAAACTCACAGACCAGGCAAGGAGAGCATCAAAGAGACCAAAGATAACCCTGAAGGAGCTGCAAAGCTCCACAGCGGAGATTGGAGTATCTGTCCGTAGGATCACTTTAAGCCGTTTCCTCCACAGAGCTGGGCTTTACGGAAGAGTGGCCAGAAAAAAAGCAATTGCTTAAAGAAAAAAATAAGCAAACACGTTTGGTGTTCGCCAAAAGGCATGTGGGAGACTCCCAAAACATTTGGAAGAAGGTACTCTGGTCAGACAAGACTAAAATGTATTTTTTTGGCCCTCAAGGAAAATGCTATGTCTGGTGCAAACCCAACACCTCTCATCACCCTGAGAACACCATCCCCACAGTCAAGCATGGTGGTGGCAGCATCATGCTATGGGGATGTTTTTCATCGGCAGGGACTGGGAAACTGGTCAGAATTGAAGGAATGATGGATGGCGCTAAATACAGGGAAATTCTTGAGGGAAACATGATTCAGTCTTCAAGAGATTTGGGACTGGGACGGAGGTTCACCTTCCAGCAGGACAATGACCCCAAGCATACTGCTAAAGCAACACTTGAGTGTTTAAGGGGAAACATTTAAATGTCTTGGAATGGCCTAGTCAAAGCCCAGACCTCAATCCATTTGAGAATCTGTGGTATGACTTAAAGATTGCTGTACACCAGTGTAACCCATCTAACTTGAAGGAGCTGGAGCAGTTCTGCCTTGAAGAATGGGCAACAATCCCAGTGGCTAGATGTGCCAAGCTTATAGAGACATACCCCAAGAGACTTGCAGCTGTAATTGCTGCAAAAGGTTGCTCTATGAAGTATTGACTTTGGGGGGGGGGGGGGGGGAGTAGTTAAGCACGCTCAAGTTTGTCTAATTTCTTGTTTGTTTCACAATAAAAATATTTTGCATCTTCAAAGTGGTAGGCATGTTTGTGTCAATCAAATGATACAAACCCCCAGGTTTTTCCAGGTTGTAAGGCAACAAAATAGGAAGAAGGTCAAGGTGAATACTTTCACAAGCCACTGTATGTTGGTCTATTGTATATCAAACAAAACTGACAGACTGCCCCCAAGTGGTAAAGGTATGAAACAACATCTCCACTTCTCTGATCCTCAACACTGGGGCCCCACAAGGGTGAGTGCTCAGCCTCCTCCTGTACTCCCTGTTCACCCATGACTGCGTGGCCTTGCACACCTCCAACTCAATCATCAAGTTTGCAGACGACACAACAGTAGTATGCTTGATTACCAACAACGACGAGACAGCCTACAGGGAGGAGGTGAGGGCACTTGAGTGTGGTGTCAGGAAAACGACCTCTCACTCAACGTCAACAAACAAAGGAGAGGATTGTGGACTTCAGGAAACAGCAGAGGGAGCACATCGACAGGACAGCAGTGGAGAAGGTGGAAGGTTTTAAGTTCCTCGGCGTACACATCACGGACAAACTAAAATGGTCCACCCAGACAGACAGTGTGGGGAAGAAGGCGCAACAGCGCCTCTAACTCAGGAGGCCGAACAAATTTGACTTGTCACCTAAAACCCTCACAAACGTTTACAGATGAACAATTGAGAGCATCCTGTAGGGCTGTATCACCGCCTGGTACGGCAACTGTTGTTTTGCACACATGGTCCTGTTTTATCAAAATGCTGTGCTGATCAATGGGCAGTTCATTACCTCTGTGAAATGAACATGTATACTGAAAAAATATATAAATGCAACATGTAATGTTTTGGTCCCATGTTTCATGAGCTGAAATAAAAGATCCCAGAAATGTTCCATATGCACAAAAAGCTTATTTCTCTCAAATGTTGTGCACAAATTTGTTTACATCCCTCATAGTGGGCATTTTTCCTTTGCCAAGATAATCCATCCACCTGACAGGTTTGGCATATCAAGAAGCTGATTAAACAGCATGATCATTTCACAGATTCACCTTGTGCTGGCAACAAACGGCCACTCTATGTGCAGTTTTGTCACATGACTACATTAAAAGATACAGTAGGCTTTATATTTAAATCAAATTGAAATCAATTTCACGTTCAATAAATGTAATTTATTTTGCTAATTGTAGGCTACTGTATCTAATGTTTGCCTCAATTTCATGATGTGTAGGCCTAACAACGTGCTCAATGATGTTCCAAATATTTGATTTAGTGCATAGCCTAAGCATTAGAATAATCCGCCTCAATATTTGCAGCCATAGATGATAATTTATTTCTAGGAGCTGATCCGTCGTATCTAATGTTAAGGTAAGATTTGAATGGAGAACACTGATCTGAGAGCAGTGCTGCCTTTCTTTGGATCCTAACAGTATCGACACATGCTTTAAAGACGCACTCATTGAACGTTCTCTGTACGTGGTGTTTTGAGAAACGTGAGTTCTTCGACCGTTATAGAAACAATGAATCGTTAAAATCGTCTGCACATCTATCACTCCAGTGTTTAATTGTTAAATTGTAATTACTTCGCCACTACGGCCTATTTAGTGCTTACCTCACCTGTACACACTGTATATAGATGTTTTATTATTGTGTTATTGACGGTATGTTTGTTAATTCCATGTGTAACTCTGTGTTGTTGTTTGTGTCGCACTGCTCTGCTTTATCTTGGCCAGGTCATAGTTGTAAATGAGAACTTGTTCTCAACTGGCCTACCTGGTTAAATATAGGTAAAATAAAAAACACTTGTAAGCTTTCCATCGCTATTGGGAAAATTGCCCTGGCTATTACGTCATAGACATGGCTATTTGCATTTATACAAAACATATGGACTCTCCCTTTAAAGAGGGGAGGGGGATGAGGTTTTGTTTCCGCGGAAAATGCTCTGAATTTGTAAAGAGGAAACTGAGGAAAGGGATTGCCCAGAGGAGACAGACAGTGAAAGCCCACCCTGCACGCAGTTTCACTATAATGTAACACATAATCATTTAAAATACCTATTTTAACTAAGTCTTTGAAAATCTTTTATATTTCTATATTAGTGTTCCATTGAATTTGTGCACAACAATTACTTATTGTTTTACACTAATTCAGTTAAATCAGATGTTTGCCAGACTGTCTTCTCCGTGAGTTTAGCTATTTGTATGTCTTCTGTGTATCCTCCCAGATCTTTTTCCTCCTTTTGACAAAATCTATTCAGCACTATTCAGCAAAACCTAATTTTGCTTACTGGGTTCAGATCTTTGGGAACACACTGAAAAGTAACTTGACACTCACTGTTGGTCAGTCACTGCAAATTTGGATTAAAATGGCATGAAGCCAGCTACAGTGTCTAGCCAGTTCCATGGTAAAAAATCTGGTATAGTGGTGTGGTTCTCGGTAATGGCTGGACAGATCATAACGAGAGGAGGAGAGTGTGTTGTGTACCTCCAAGTTGATTTGCACATTTTCATCGACATTGGTGTTTTATTGGCTTACTGTAGATATGATGGTAGGGAGATTTTAATATTGAGCTTCAACCAATGCCAAACAACTATAATGATGGCATATGTTATAAACAAAATAATCTAATGCATTTAATATAGATTAGATTTACAACAAACTGCAGGTCCAACTACTAAAAGCACAGGTCAGGGTGCACTTGTATAACACGGGAGTTGTGAAAGAGTAGGTGGATGGTCTAAGGCAGTGATGGGCAACTGTTGGCCCCCTTTTGTAGGCCAGTGGACCGTTTGCGGAAAATACTTTTTTTTTTAATGTTAGATGGGGGGGGGGGGCATTGTTTTATGTTAGGAACTCAGTCGGGGTCTCACCTACTGTTGACTGTTAGAATAATAGAATACACAAGGTGCAATTTTGAAATTTGGTTGTGCGTCAGCAGTCACTCAATTAGCCCATGTCAGCATTTTTAAAATTAGATTGGTAAATTAGTCTACCGGCCAGCTATCTAACCTTGTAGTAAGCATGGTCGAATTACCGACCGGGGTGAGTCACATTGATAATCAGCTATCATATTAAAAACTGCAAACATTTGCCGCCACCCTATGGCAAAATGTGTAGAATTTGCAGGAAATTAGCTGTAAAATCGCACATTTTTCTCTCCGCCCCATGGCAAAATGAGTAGAATTGCATGAAATTAGTTATACAATTGCTAAATCTTCTCTCAGCCCCCTGACAAAATTGGTAGAATTGCCGGAAATGAACTTTAAAACAAAAAATAAATGTTTCTTGCAAGGTAGGTGGATGGTCTGTTATGCAGACCCACTAGCCACTGCGACCCCTCATGGTGAGTTCTGTTTTTCGGTGGCCCCCACCCCCATCAAAGATGCCCATCTCTGGTCTAAGGGCCCTCATTAGGTATTGGGATGTTGACTATTCACTGTTTTCTTCACCCCTGACATAACTTTCCAGTTCCTCTGTAGCAGTGAGGTCAGTCTGGTCAAAAGGGGTACAGAGAGAGGGAGTACCAGAACCAGACAACTTGGTAACAATACCACTTTGTGTAGGACCGGCCATCGGTTATCAACCTTTTCCGTTCCGGGGTCCATCGAATCACTATCAAAAGCTCTTGAGGACCACCATTCTGTATTTTTTTACATAAAATATCTAGTCTGTCTAATTTAGTCAATTTTATCAGTGAATGTGACAGATTAAAGGCTTACTATTATTATTGTAATAAACAATTTGCATTGTGAAAAACAATGTAAAATTGCTTATAATACCATTAATACTCCCAGCTGATTTTATCATTTTTTTATATAAATTCGCTGGGCTACAGTAACAATTTGAGTTGTACCTGATGATCCGTTTACACTACTCATTTGTGTTTTACATTACGTGTATGAAGTATTTTATAACTTTATCACCATAGAATTACATACAGAGTAAATTATAGGATATATGGTTATTACAGAGTATTCCTGGACTGCATTTGTAGTCACAAAACAAAGTTCAAATTAGTCATACGATCAGGTTTCATGGTACGTTATTGAGCAGCAGACAGTAGGCTGTTCTCTCACCAATGTCCCCAACTTGGCTTTCAGCTTCGTCCAGCATGCAAGTCCTGTAGCTGGTTCCGATCCTGTGACCAGGGTAGGAGGACTAAGAATGATCCACAATAATGGTCTGAGCTTTCAGCTTCAAGGTTGTAGGCTATGTTTGCTGGGTTTGTCTGCATTTGAATACATTTCAAGTAGATCCCTACTCTGGATTTCCATATAATTTGTGTAGAGAAAATTTGGATAGGGCACAGTACACGTTTCAAGTTTATTATTCTTATGTATGGGATAGGCTTGGTATACATTGTCAACAAAATGCTTACTTGCAGGTTCCATCTCGACAATACAACAACAATAAGAAATAGTAAAAAATAAGAATATTAACTTAAATGTACAGGTGGACATACATCATGGACATATCCTCTCCTTTCAACTCAATAGCATAGAAGAAAAGGAGAAGACAGAGAGGACCACTTCGGACTATTGAGATACACCCCAAGTGAAGTTTCGTTTCAACTGAAATGCTCCGAATGTTTAAGGAGGAACCCGAGAAAAGGGATTGCCCAGAGAAGACCGCTAAAGCCCACCCCGGCACGCAGTTTCAGTATTACACACAATCGTTTAAAATAAAAATGTTAATTAACAAAGTCTTTGAAAATCTTTCATATTTCGATAATAGTGTTCGATTGAATTTGTCAACAACAACTTCATATTTTACACTAATTCAGTGAAGTCAGATGTTTGCCATCAGACCGCCCTCTCCGTGACATTATTTGAGTCTTCTGAATCCTTCCAGATCTTTCTCTCAAAAAAATATTTTCAGCACCAGACCATCGTTTCTTCTCACCACAAAGACCAGCAAACTATGTCATGTTGAAAGCTGTCATCAAAACTATAATCACGAGTGGTAAGTTTGCATTACGTTTTACATTATAAGAAAGCATCCAATATAATTATAATTTACATAAAATATGTTTTATGTTCAGTCTGATATCGATCCTCATTTGACATCGACGAGCCCGCGCACGTAGGTTATCCATTATCTGGATGTCAAATTTCTATAGGCCTATTATTATTAATGACATTAAAACGTCCGTTGGAACCGATTGTCGTGTATTATGGAAATCAAGGACATGTTGCAGATTGAACTACAGTAGCCTAACATATAGTGCGAAAACTACAAGAAAAGTGTTACACTACACTCTTGGGGAAAAAAGGTGCTATCTAGAACCTTAAAGGGTTCCTCAGCTGTCCCCATTGGAGAACCCTTTGAAGAAACTTTTTTGGTTCAATGTAGAACCCTTTCTACAGAGGCTTCTTCATGGAGTTTTTACATTTTATATAATTAAAGCCACAACCCTGAATTTGTGTTTCAGCTTTATGCAACCCCACCACTTGTTTACTCCCGCTATTAAATTAAGCAAGGTGGAGCTGAATCCCGGTAGTAGGCCTATGTAATGAAATATTTTTGTCCACATTCAATTTTCCACAGCCAACAACACCTGTAAGCAACAGCAAAATCAGACAATCCCATAGTAGAATAGTTTACCAATTAGATTGTTCAACCTGTTCCATTCTATGCAGGGCAACCCCTAGCATTTTTTGGGGCCCTAAGCAAGATTTTGTTGGCGTGCAAAACCTTGTGTAACGGCTCTCATATGGCTAATCGATGAAGGACTCAGTGCTGTTCTCTTTCACAGTTAATTCTCCATCAAAGTTGAACAACTCTTTGCTGATTCTGCAAATACATACATGTACACTTCAGAATACTGCAAACCCACCAAGCAATCTCCATCAAAGTTTAACAACTCTGGCTCCATGCTGCGTGATCTTGCTCACATACAGTACCAGTCAAAAGTTTGGACACACCTACTCATTCAAGGTTTTTTTTTAAATGTTACTATTTTCAACATTGTAGAATAATAGTGAAGACATCAAAACTATTAAATAACAAATATGGAATCATGTAGTGACCAACAAAGTGTTAAATAAATCAAAATATATTTAATATTTAAGATTCTTCAAAATAGCCACCCTTTGCCTTGATGTCAGCTTTGCACACTCTTGGCATTCTCATCCAGCTTCACCTGTCATTTCCTTTCCAACAGTCTTGAAGGAGTTCTCACATATGCTGAGCACTTGTTTGCTGCTTTTCCTTCACTCTGCTGTCCAACTCATCCCAAACCATCTCAATTGGGTTGAGATCGGGTGATTGTGGAGGCTAGGTCATCTGATGCAGCACTCCATCACACCTCCTCCTCAGTCATATAGCCCTTACACAGCCTGGAGGTGTGTTGGGTCATTAACCTGTTGGAAAAAAATAATAGTCCCACCAAGCGCAAACCAGATGGGATGGCGTATCGCTGCAGAATGCTGTGGTAGGCATGCTGGTTAAGTGTGCCTTGAATTCAAAATAAATCACAGACAGTGTCACCAGCAAAGCACCATCACACCTCCTCCTACATGCTTCACGGTGGGAACCACACAGGCAGAGATCATCCATTCATCTACTCTGCATCTCACAAAGACACGGCGGTTGGAACCAAAAATCTCTAATTTGGACTCATCAGACCAAAGGGCAGATTTCCACCGGTCTAATGTCCATTGCTCAGGTTTCTTGGCCCAAGCAAGTATTTTTTTCTTATTGGTGTCCTTTAGTAGTGGTTTCTTTGCAGGAATTCGACCATGAAAGCCTGACTCAAACAGTCTCCTCTGAACAGTTGATGTTGAGTTGTGTTTGTTAGTTGAAATCTGTGAAGCATTTATTTGGGCTGCAATTTTTGAGGGTGGTAACTCTAATCAACTTATCCTCTGCAGCAGAGGTAACTCTGGGTCTTCCTGTGGCGGTCCTCATGAGAGACAGTTTCATCATAGGGCTTGATGGTTTTTGCGACTGCACTTGAAGCATCTTTCAAAGTTCTTGAAATGTTCCGTATGGACTGACCTTCATGTCTTAAAGTAATGATGGACTGTTGCTTCTCTTTGCTTATTTGAGCTGTTCTGGCTACAATATGGACTTGGTCTTTTATAGAAGCCAAATAGGGTTGGCTTCTGTATACCACCCCTACCTTGTCACAACACAACTGATTGGATCAAATGCATTAAGAAGGAAAGAAATTCCTCAAATTAACTTTTAACAAGGCACACCTGTTAATTGAAATGCATTCCAGGTGACTACCTCATGAAGCTGGTTGCAAGAATGCCAAGAGTGTGCAAAGCTGTCATCAAGGCAAAGGGTGGCTACTTTTAAGAATCTCAAATATAAAATATATTTTGATTTGTTTAACACTTTTTTGATTACTACATGATTCCATATGTGTTATTTAATAGTTTTGATGTCTTCACTATTATTCTACAATGTAGAAAATAGTAAAAATAAAAACACTTGTAAGCTGACGTGGCTTATCGAGGGACTGTCAGTGACTGACATAACATGAGGAAAACTGCTGATTCACAACCAAATTGCAAACTTGCACCATGTGTATTCTACTATTCTAACTCTCAACAGTAAATTGAGACCCCGAGTTGTAGGCGTGACCTTATTCTTACCGGAAAAAATACGGCAAACCAAAAACCCCTCTGCTCTCTGCGCCTGACTCCGCACCCACCACTCCTAGCTACGTAACATGTCCTTGTATTAGTTGTATAAGTAATACAGTGTGCTAT
Organism: Oncorhynchus mykiss; assembly: GCF_057628025.1. NCBI lineage: Eukaryota > Metazoa > Chordata > Actinopteri > Salmoniformes > Salmonidae > Oncorhynchus > Oncorhynchus mykiss. The sequence goes on from NC_143024.1 coordinate 69,413,340, forward strand.
ACAACAAAAACAGTTTCTACATACAGTGCCTTCAGGAAGTATTCATACCCCTTGACTTATTCCACATTTTGTTGTGTTACAGCCTGAATCCAAAATGGATTAGATTTTTCTCTCACCCATCTTAACACAATACCCCATAATGATAAAGTGAAAAAATGTTTTTAGAAACGTTTGCAATTTTATTGAAGTCAAAACTGTAACTCGGCCACTCAGGAACATTCACTGTCTTCTTGGTAAGCAACTCCAGTGTTGATTTGGCCTTGTGTTTTAGGTAAATTGTCCTACTGAAACGTGAATTGATCTCCCAGTGTCTGGTGGAAAGCAGACTGAACCAGATTTTTCTCTAGGATTTTGCCTGTACTTAGCTCCATTCCGTTTATTATTTATCATGAAAACTCACCGGTCCTTCACAATTACAAGCATACTCATAGCATGATGCAACCACCACTATGCTTGAAAATATGGAGAGTGGTACTCAATAAAACGTGGTATTGGATTTCGCCCAAGCAAACAGGATACATGTTTTGTTATTTTCTGCAGGCATCCTTCTTTTCCCTCTGTCTATTAGGTTAGTATTGTGGAGTAACTACAATGTTTTAAATTTGGGGACAGGTCGAAAAGCATTAGACATTTATGGCAATTTAGCTAGTTAGCTTGCACTTTCGAGCTCATTTGTCCTATTTAGCTAGCTTTCTGTTTCTAGTTAATTTTTCCTGGGATATAAACATTGAGTTGTTATTTTACCTGAAATGCACAAGGTTCTCTACTCCGAAAAATGTAATCCACACATAAACCGGTCAACCGAATCGTTTCTAGTCATCTCTTCTCCTTCCAGGCTTTTTCATCTTTGAATTTATATGGTGATTGGCATCGAAACTTTCATAGTATTACCATGACGACTGGCAACACAGTTCGTCTTTCAATCACCCATGTGGGTATAACCAATGAGGAGATGGCACGTGGGTACCTGCTTCTATAAACCAATGAGGAGATAGGAGAGGCAGGACTTGCATCGCGATCTGCGTCAGAAATAGAAAGGACTTCTATTTTAGCCCTTGGCAACGCAGACGCTCGTTGACCCGCGTGAGGAGTGTGGGTGCAATGATTGAATAACATACATTTCTACATTTATTTTGCAGCCACATGCGCGAGCGGTGTAGTCAGGGTATTAGGCTAACGGCCACTGACGTTTGATTTTGTAAATAGCCCCCCCCCCCCTCCCACACACACACTCACACACACAAAAAAGCTATAACCTGCTCCTTCCCTGACTTTTCCTAAATGTTTGAGTTTTACATTGCCCGTTTGTCAGAATGTTTATATCACAAACAGAAAACTTTTTTCCCCACACCTATTCTGAACCTAACCCGCCAAGACGATGCAGTGTAGGACATTGATACCCAGCTAGGTGCTAATGTGTATCTCTCTCCTCACTGAATGAATGACAAATTAATGAATGGGTGTTAATTGTGCACGTTACTTCACAATTTAATTTAAATTAGGCCTGACTGAATGATAAGAAGGGTGAAGAGGTTAATTTAATTTAGAAAGACAATAGTGTAATGATTAGTTTGTGTTATGCCTATTTATCAACTTTGGTGCTCATGTTTATAACAAATAATTTAACCGCGCGCCTTGCAGATTGATACTTTTTCGTTTTACTTTAAAGAGAATGGTAGTGACTGTTTTATTTACTATGATGCTATTACTAATTAGATCTATTGTAAGTGAAATGAAAACATGCTACCTGTTGCAGGAGGCCTTTAGAATAATGCAAGTTGATGAGCAAGGCGAAACAATTGATGTCAGTCAGCCAGACCCATCAAAACTACAACTAAAATGTACTGAAACTCATTTCTCTTATAATAATAAGAGTTAGCGTATAGACACGATTAAATTGACAGTAGTCTGATGAGTGACATTATCAGTTGTCAAATTATACATGAAGAGATCTTATTTGACAGATGCAGGGAAAGGAGCATTACTTTATCAAATCCTCCTTCAGTCACATGCAGGTAAAACATTTTGATTTCTATGTAGTATCAGAAAGAGCATATTCTGCAGTTTCTATGACACTTACTTTGTCAAGTAGCTCTCAAAATTCAAGAGATGCAGCTCTATTTTCAAATGTCACTTTTTCCAAGAATATCTGTGCTGTCCATGCTTTCATTAATTGACCACTAGCAGTGGCAGCAATGCTCTGGCTGCTAAGCAGACTAGTAACATAATAAACATACAATTCTCCATTCTGTTATCTTTTAAATACATTTTCTTATTTCCACAATGTTTGCTTTAAACCTGCCAAAACAAATGTATAATGGACTTCTTTGTGATGGACTCGTTTTTACATAAAGCCTAGAGCAGGGGTATTCAACTCTTTCCCTATGATGGACCGGAGCCTGCTGGTGTTCTGCTCTTACCTGATAATGAATTGCACACCCCTGGTGTCCCATGTCTAAATCAGTCCCTGATTATAGGGGAACAATTAAAAAATGCAGGCCAGAGTTGAGGTCCAGAGTTGAGTTTGAGGGGTCTAGAGTAACATAAACTAATGAAAATGCTATTATGTTCTTTGAAATAATAGTTTTTTAGTTTTCTAATGTTACCTGAGACCTTTTTAAAGACAACCAAATAATTATTCTTTCAATAGCATATATGAAATGTTATTATTAGACTGTTATAATGTTGATGGGTCATTGACTGGAAGTGTGGAAAATTAGGACTTTTTTCACTAGGACATTGTAGAATTATACAAACATATCCTTGACTATCTAAAAACAATAACTATTGTTATATTTTTACATGGATATATTTAGACTAATATTTCTTCATGATATTCATGTTTTATAATTAATTGTTTATGCACTATTTATCAAGTCTTGGTACTTATGTTTGCGTACCTTGCAGGTTGGTATGCATCTGACGCGTATGCTAAATGGGACACCTGGCAACCTTCTCAACGTTCTCTAGCGGGCACTAATAGGCTAAAATGCCAGGTGGTTCTAGTGTTAAGTGCTATTATTGCACACAGAGTCCATGCAACTTATTAGTTGACTTGTTAAGCACATTTTTACTCCTGAATGTAGTATTGCTATAAAAAGAGGGTGGAATGTTTATTGACTCAAGACATTTCAGCTTTTCATTTTAAAACATTTCGAAAAACATAATTCCACTTTGACAGTATGGGGTTATTGTGTGTATGCCAGTGACAAAAAATCTCAATTGAATTATGCGCTTTAGCGATTGCCAATGGTGTTGAATGCATAAGGAAGACTGGGGCTATGTACCCAGGGCTAAGTGTAGCCTACATTATATTCACAGTACATAATCCTTGGTTGGCTGAATGCCAGTGGAACATTTCTTTTGGACATTCAAGTCATCAATATGTTGCTAACTTATGTTTAGACTTTAGAGTTTGTGATCTAGCTATTGATTAGCCCAATCCGGTAAATGTAGATGGGAAACCCCAAGCCTATTTATTTATAGCTGCTGTGCTGCATCAGGTGATAATGCTTATTGCTAAATAGCACACCTTTTTAATTTTTTTTTATTTATTTCACCTTTATTTAACCAGGTAGGCTAGTTGAGAACAAGTTCTCATTTACAACTGCGACCTAGCCAAGATAAAGCAAAGCAGCGTGACACAGACAACAACACAGAGTTACACATGGAGTAAACTATAAACAAGCCAATAGCACAATAAACAAGTCAATGACACAGTCGAAAAAATAAAGTCTATATACAGTGTGTGCAAAAGGCATGAGGAGGTAGGCCAAAGGAGCGAATAATTACAATTTAGCAGATTAACACTGGAGTGATAAATGAGCAGATGACGATGTGCAAGTAGAGATACTGGTGTGCAAGAGAGCAGAAAAGTAAATAAAATAAAAACAGTATGGGGATGAGGTAGGTAGATTGGGTGGGCTATTTACAGATGAACCATGTACAGCTGCAGCGATCGGTTAGCTGCCCAGATAGCTGATGTTTAAAGTTAGTGAGGGAAATAAAATTGTCCAACTTCAGCGATTTTTGCAATTCGTTCCAGTCACTGGCAGCAGAGACCTGGAAGGAAAGGCGGCCAAATGAGGTGTTGGCTTTGGGGATGATCAGTGAGATATACCTGCTGGAACGTGTGCTACGAGTGGGTGTTGTTATTGACCAGTGAAATGAGATAAGGCGGAGCTTTACCTAGCATAGACTTATAGATGACCTGGAGCCAGTGGGTCTGGCGATGAATATGTAGCGAGGGCCAGCCGGTTAGAGCATACAGGTCGCAGTGGTGGGTGGTATAAGGGGATTTGGTAACAAAATGGATGGCACTGTGATAGACTGCATCCATTTTGCTGAGTAGAGTATTGGAAGCTATTTTGTAGATGACATTGCCGAAGTCGAGGATCGGTAGGATAGTCAGTTTTACTAGGGTAAGTTTGGTGGCGTGAGTGAAGGAGGCTTTGTTGCGAAATAGGAATCCGATTCTAGATTTGATTTTGGATTGGAGATGTTTAATATGAGTCTGGAAGGAGAGTTTGCAGTCTAACCAGACACCTAGGTATTTATACAGTGCCTTGCGAAAGTATTCGGCCCCCTTGAACTTTGCAACCTTTTGCCACATTTCAGGCTTCAAACATAAAGATATAAAACTGTATTTTTTTGTGAAGAATCAACAACAAGTGGGACACAATCATGAAGTGGAACGACATTTATTGGATATTTCAAACTTTTTAAACAAATCAAAAACTGAAAAATTGGGCGTGCAAAATTATTCAGCCCCCTTAAGTTAATACTTTGTAGCGCCACCTTTTGCTGCGATTACAGCTGTAAGTCGCTTGGAGTATGTCTCTATCAGTTTTGCACATCGAGAGACTGACATTTTTTCCCATTCCTCCTTGCAAAACAGCTCGAGCTCAGTGAGGTTGGATGGAGAGCATTTGTGAACAGCAGTTTTCAGTTCTTTCCACAGATTCTCGATTGGATTCAGGTCTGGACTTTGACTTGGCCATTCTAACACCTGGATATGTTTATTTTTGAACCATTCCATTGTAGATTTTGCTTTATGTTTTGGATCATTGTCTTGTTGGAAGACAAATCTCCGTCCCAGTCTCAGGTCTTTTGCAGACTCCATCAGGTTTTCTTCCAGAATGGTCCTGTATTTGGCTCCATCCATCTTCCCATCAATTTTAACCATCTTCCCTGTCCCTGCTGAAGAAAAGCAGGCCCAAACCATGATGCTGCCACCAACATGTTTGACAGTGGGGATGGTGTGTTCAGGGTGATGAGCTGTGTTGCTTTTATGCCAAACATAACGTTTTGCATTGTTGCCAAAAAGTTCAATTTTGGTTTCATCTGACCAGAGCACCTTCTTCCACATGTTTGGTGTGTCTCCCAGGTGGCTTGTGGCAAACTTTAAACGACACTTTTTATGGATATCTTTAAGAAATGGCTTTCTTCTTGCCACTCTTCCATAAAGGCCAGATTTGTGCAATATACTACTGATTGTTGTCCTATGGACAGAGTCTCCCACCTCAGCTGTAGATCTCTGCAGTTCATCCAGAGTGATCATGGGCCTCTTGGCTGCATCTCTGATCAGTCTTCTCCTTGTATGAGCTGAAAGTTTAGAGGGACGGCCAGGTCTTGGTAGATTTGCAGTGGTCTGATACTCCTTCCATTTCAATATTAGCGCTTGCACAGTGCTCCTTGGGATGTTTAAAGCTTGGGAAATCTTTTTGTATCCAAATCCGACTTTAAACTTCTTCACAACAGTATCTCGGACCTGCCTGGTGTGTTCCTTGTTCTTCATGATGCTCTCTGTGCTTTTAACGGACCTCTGAGACTATCACAGTGCAGGTGCATTTATACGGAGACTTGATTACACACAGGTGGATTGTATTTATCATCATTAGTCATTTAGGTCAACATTGGATCATTCAGAGATCCTCACTGAACTTCTGGAGAGAGTTTGCTGCACTGAAAGTAAAGGGGCTGAATAATTTTGCACGCCCAATTTTTCAGTTTTTGATTTGTTAAAAAAGTTTGAAATATCCAATAAATGTCGTTCCACTTCATGATTGTGTCCCACTTGTTGTTGATTCTTCACAAAAAAATACAGTTTTATATCTTTATGTTTGAAGCCTGAAATGTGGCAAAAGGTCGCAAAGTTCAAGGGGGCCGAATACTTTGGCAAGGCACTGTAGTTGTCCACACATTCTAGGTCGGAACCGTCCAGGGTGGTGATGCTAGTCGGGTGGGCGGGTGTGGGCAGCGAACGGTTGAAAAGCATGCATTTGGTTTTACTAGCGTTTAAGAGCAGTTGGAGGCCACAGAAGGAGTGATGAATGGCATTGACGCTCGTTTGGAGGTTAGTTAGCACAGTGTCCAAGGAAGGGCCAGAAGTATACAGAATGGTGCCGTCTGCGTAGAAGTGGATCATGGAATCGCCCGCAGCAAGAGCGTCATCATTGATATATACAGAGAAAAGAGTCGGCCTGAGAATTGAACACTGTGGTACCCCCATAGAGACTGCCAGAGGTCCAGACAACAGGCCCTCCGATTTGACACAGTGAACTCTTTCTGCAAAGTAGTTGGTGAACCAAGCGAGGCAGTCATTAGAAAAACCAAGGCTATTGAGTCTGGAATACGGTGATTGACAGAGTCGAAAGCCTTGGCCAGGTCGATGAAGACGGCTGCACAGTACTGTCTTTTATCAATGGCGGTTATGATATCGTTTAGTACCCTGAGCGTGGCTGAGGTGCACTCGTGACCGGCTCGGAAACCGGATTGCACAGCGGAGAAGGTACAGTGGGATTTGAAATGTTCAGTGATCTGTTTATTAACTTGGCTTTTGAAGACTTTAGATAGGCAGGGCAGGATATAGGTATGTAACAGTTTGGGTCTAGGGTGTCACCCCCTTTGAAGAGGGGGGTGACCGCGGCAGCTTTCCAATCTTTAGGGATCTCGGACGATACGAAAGACAGGTTGAACAGGCTGGTAATAGGGGTTGCAACAATGGCGGCGGATAGTTTTAGAAAGAGAGGGTCCAGATTGTCTAGCCCAGCTGATTTGTACGGGTCCAGGTTTTGTCCAGGGGGGGGTGGGCTGTTGGCCGGGGTTGGAGTTGGAGTTGTTGGCCGGGGTTGGAGTAGCCAGGAGGAAGGCATGGCCAGCCGTTGAGAAATGCTTATTGAAAGTTTTGACTTTCATGGAATTATCGGTGGTGACCGTGTTACCTAGCCTCAGTGCAGTGGGCAGCTGGGAGGAGGTGCTCTTGTTCTCCATGGGCTTTACAGTGTCCAAAACTTTTTGGAGTTAGAGCTACAGGATGCAAATTTCTGATTGAAAAAGCTAGCCTTTGCTTTCCTGACTGACTGCGTGTATTGATTCCTGACTTCCCTGAACAGCGGCATATCGCGGGGACTATTCAATGCTATTGCAGTCCGCCACAGGATGTTTTTGTGCTGGTCAAGGGCAGTCAGTTCTGGAGTGAACTAAGGGCTATATCTGTTCTTAGTTCTGCATTTTTTGAATGGGGCATGCTTATCTAAGATGGTGAGGGAATTACTTTTAAAGAATGACCAGGCATCCTCAACTGACAGGATGAGGTCAATATCCTTCCAGGATACCCGGGCCAGGTCGATTAGAAAGGCCTGCTCGCATAAGTGTTTTAGGGAGCATTTGATAGTGATGAGGGGTGGTCTTTTGACCGCAGACCCATTAAGGATGCAAGCAATGAGGCAGTGATCGCTGAGATCCTGATTAACAACAGCAGGGGTATATTTAGAGGGCAAGTTGGTTAGGATGATATCTATGAGGGTGCCCATGTTTACGGATTTAGGATTGTACCTGGTGGGTTCCTTGGTGATTTGTGTGAGATTGAGGGCATCTAGCTTAGATTGTAGGATGGCCGGGGTGTTAAGCATATCCCAGTTTAGGTCACCTAACAGAACGAACTCTGAAGCTCGATGGGGGGCGATCAATTCACAAATGGTGTCCAGGGCACAGCTGGGAGCGGAGGGGGGTCGGTAGCAGGCGGCAACAGTGAGAGACTTATTTCTGGAGAGATTAATTTAAAAGTTCGAACTGTTTGGGTATAGACCTGGAAAGTATGACAGAACTTTGCAGGCTATCTCTGCAATATATTGCAACTCCTCCCCCTTTGGCAGTTTTATTTTGATGGAAAATGTTATAGTTGGGTATGCAAATCTCAGAATTTTTGGTGGCCTTCCTAAGCCAGGATTCAGACACGGCAAGGACATCAGGGTTGGCGGAGTGTGCTAAAGCAGTGAGTAAAACAAACTTAGGTAGGAGGCTTCTGATGTTGACATGCATGAAACCAAGCCTTTTTCGATCACAGAAGTCAACAAATGAGGGTGCCTGGGGACACGCAGGGCCTGGGTTTACCTCCACATCACCCGAGGAACAGAGGAAGAGTAGGATGAGGGTACGGCTAAAGGCTATCAAAACTGGTTGCCTAGAGCATTGGGGACAAAGAATAAAAGGAGCGATTTCTGGGCGTGGTAGAATATATTCGGCGCATAATGTGCAGACGAGTATGGTGGGGTGCGGATACAGCGGAGATAAGCCCAGGCACTGAGTGATGATAAGAGAGGTTGTATCTCTGGACATGCTGGTTATAATGGGTGAGGTCACCGCATGTGTGGGAGGTGGGACAAAGGAGGTATCAGAGGTATGATGAGTGGAACTAGGGGCTCCATTGTAAACTAAAACAATGATAACTAACCTAAACAACAGTATACAAGGCATTTTGACGTTTGAGAGAGACATACAGCGAGGCATAAAGTAATCACAGGTGTTGATTGGGAGAGCTAGCTAAGACAACAACGGGTGAGACAACAACAGCTAATCAGCTTAAACAACAACAACAGGTAAAATGGCGATGATTGAGCAGAGAGGGTTGGTTAACTACACACAGAGCCTGAGTTTGCGGCTGGGGCCGACAAATAAACAGAATGGAGTACCGTGATTGATGAACAGTCCAGCAGGCATCAGCTATGTAGCCAAGTGATCATAGGGTCCTGCCTGATAATATTGACAAATATGTTTTTGGGAGCATTTTATGTTTAAGATGTCAGCATAATTTTATTTGAATTCATTTTGGAGTAGAATGTCCTTATAAAAAGTCACCAAAACTGACTTTCTCACTGTCATTATCCCCCCAAAATGACATAATTAATTGAAATGACCATTGAACAGCATTAGGTATTCATTATTTGTTTCTTTGGGATCATTAGAACTGCATATTTGTACCATTTTGGGTTTTTTTCTTAGACACCCAACTCCCTTCTTTTGTGATTTGCAGACCACGGCTACATCTTGTCTTACACAGAGTAGCTGCTAGTTGGCCTACATTCAGAGCCTGAATCTAAACTGAATTGTTTCATTTAACTTTGTTTGACCTCGTGATTTTATCTGTTCATTGAAACTGTTTGTGCCTCGGGCATTATTCAAAACGAATTTGGAAGTGATTGGATCAGCAAGTGTGCACCACCTTAGTTACAATGTTTGTGATGGTATCCTTTTACAGTTTCATGATAATATATTCTTGCCCTCCTTGTTTTATGTTTACAGCAACACGGCAGCACAGCCTTTATGCAGGTATGGTGAAGACAGAAAGAAATTGGGTAAATCAAGTTTTGTTGGTTTAATTCTGAATCTCTCTGGCCTATTCAATGGGTGACTATACTGAATTTTGTGTAATGGAATATAATGTCACAATATTTTTCAGCTTCTCTATAAGTTTGACTGAAGAACCACTTCAGTGAAAAGGATTCAATGGATTTCAGTATGGCTGAACAAGTCGAAATCAAGGTATATAACAAATAATTTTTGTCAGAAACAGAAACACCAAAACTACATTCAGAATCTGGGGTTGTCTTTCAATTTTTTTTCTGCTTGGTTTATACAGTATACACATCGGTTATGTTCTGCTTGTGGTCATAGCTTTAGATGGGATAAAACACTGTTAAATCAGCTGTCAATAATCTTATTGTTAACATCCATATACAGTGGCTTATACATTTGAATGAAATGTGACTATTTTATTTCAGAATGAAGATGACAAACCAACTGACCTGCCAGATGAGATTAAGGATTGGAATAAACATCATGTGAAACAATGGGCTCTCAACGAGGCTTGTGTGGATGGTGAATCTGCAAATATCTTGCTTCAGCAGAACATTAATGGGCCCAGTCTTTTACTTTTAGAAAAATCTGATTTACTAGAGGTGGGTGTCACACTGGGGCCTGCAAAGTTGATCATTCACAAGAGGGATGAACATTTGAAATTTAAGAAAGAGCAGTTGAGTAGCCCAACAACAAATCAGTCTGGGAGACCGTGCAAGCCGTACCCTTTTCATCGACACCATGATGCCTGCAGATACAAGGCGAACAGCGTTCTTGATGTAACAGAATCCGGTGCATCAGACTATATCGAACCCTGTCATGAATATAAAGGATACATCCATATGTCAGAGGCAGCTGTGGAGAGCAAAATGGAAAAGTTCACTGATGAGGTTATTCGATTTGCAGCAGCCTGCATGAATAGCCGCACTAATGGCACCATACATTTTGGAGTTGGTGACAAGCCAGACTTTGTTCATGGGCAAGTTTTGGGAGTTAGCGTCCCGGACAAAGAGGCATATGTCAATGCTCTGCCACAAGCCATTGAGGGTCATTTTGAGTATAGACATATCCAGACAGCCAAGATGTGCATCAAACCACCTCGATTTGTTGAGGTTCTCAATCCTGATATGACATCCTCAGAGAAGTATGTGATAGAAGTGGACATTGTGCCAGACTTTGTGATCTGTCAAGAGAACTTCTATCACGTTTTCCACTTGGATACAAGGAAATCAAAGAGGAAGTCCAAAAGCAAAGAAACAGAGAAAGAGGAGAAAAAACTCTTCTTCATTCGTGATCACAGCAGCAGCAGGGATCTCCTTGCACTAACCACTTTTGCCAAGCCAAAGGAAGAATACAATAGGTTTCTCGACGATGTGCCACAGCTGTCACTGCTAAGAAAACAGGCGGAGGAAAATCGCCTTAGTGTGGTTAAAAGAAGTGTCCAGGGCTCCAGACTAAGTGAAATGATAACAGGTGGATCCCAATCCTTAGACAAGTCCCACTTTGAGCGGTATTTGATAGTGACAAACAAATCACATTTAGTTCAATTGGAATCCCTGGGATTTATTCCTGAACTAAACCCAACTGCTGTTTTGGACTTTGACCCTGAGTCGGCAAAACATGGATTGATGAAGCACTTTGAAGACCAGAGTACAATAAATATCCACTTGCCAGTACAATATAAAATCACAGAGGCTGTCGAGGACATTGCTAGCAAGCTAAAACTGACTCGAAACACCAGCTGGATCCTCTGCAATGGGGGTATCGAAAGAGAGAGACCCTCAGATGTAGATGACTGGTTAATAGAGAAAGGAGCGTCTGTACGAAATGTGATTTCATTTCTGTGTCGGAAAGATGTGCTACCACACAAGAGATTCCTGGTTATTTTTATATTGCTATCTACTGTGAGTGAGAAAATGGACCCTCTGCTTGAGACCTTCAGCACATTCTGGCAGGAGCTCAGAGGAACAGAGCAAATACTTTGCATCTGTGAAAATGAAGAAGCATTCACCTGCTGGAGGGACCTGATTGAATCCCGCTATGGATTAGACATTAAAGCAAGATCAATATATCAGCTCAGTTTTGCTGAAGTTAACGGCACCGTCCTCAGTCTGTGGTCAGACAACCGGAAATCCAGCCGTTTCCTACCCTGTGGAGGAGGCAGCAAAGTGATGTTAAAAAAGAAAGAAGAGGGCAGCCTAGACATCCTGAATGTTCTGTGTGTGAATCAGTGTGAGGGAGGAAATGAAGACAAGGCCATCATACAGGAGAAGTTCTACAAAGGAGGAAAGGTGTTATGGTGGAACTTCTATTTCTCTGAGCAGCCAGGATCCATGCCATTCATCAAACGGGACAAGTTTGACTTCATCATGAACACTGTCCTACCAGCTTTGAGCTCTTTGAGAAAAGCTTGTGTGTCCTTCAAACTTTTGCATGTCCCAGGATGTGGTGGAACTACACTAGCCATGCATATATTATGGGCACTGAAAGACAAGTTCCGTTGTGCTGTTCTGAGGGACAGAACCGCGGATCATGTTGTTGTTGCCGAGCAGGTGGTCAAGCTACTGATGTATGAGACAACAGAACAATCGTCCCGGATTCCTGTGTTGCTCATGCTAGATGACTTTGAGGAGATGGATGACGCATATGATTTGCAGCAGCTCATTGAGAAGGAATGTGTCAAGAAGGACATTGGATCTAGGTCCCCGCAGGTCATTCTACTCAATTGCATGAGGGCTGAGTCTTGGGAGAAGACTGAATCAACAGAAGACACTGTGTTCATTGGCAATAACCTCTCTGAAATGGAGCAGAGGCAGTTCGAGAAAAAACTGGAGGAGATTGAGAAGACCTACAAGAATGCAGACACATTCTACGCTTTCATGATCATGAAGAAGAACTTTTCACCCGAGTATATACAGGGTGTGGCTCGCAACACCCTAAAGAGCTTCAACATAAATCACAAACATGCACAACTCATTGCTGTTCTGGTCTTGTTGAATGTCTACTGCAAGGGTGCAACACTCTCAGTCTCTCTCTGTGAAGAGTTTCTTGGCCTCCAGACCAAGCCTTATAGTGGGTCCTCTGATGTTAAGGCTGGATTTGGGAAGTTTTCCACTCTAGTGACCTGCTGCACAGAGGAGGCTAAGGTTGTATTCGAGGCAGTGAGAATGATCCACTCAAGCATGGCCGTGCACTGTTTGAAGGAGCTTACAACAACATACAGTGTAACCAAAGCTGAAATCACTGATCTACTGCTCATCACAGACAAGCTTTATGAGTGCATACAGGGCAAAGATAAACTCATGAAGGATGTTCACACCATGTTAGTGAAAAGACATCACTCAGTCAAGGGTGAAGATTCTCAATTTTCACCTCTCATCCAGGATATTGCAAAGGAGACACCAGGTGTTGAAGAAAATGTTCTATTCAATGCAGCCAAGCGCTTTGAAAAAGATGCTGTCATCTCTCAGCTTCTTGCCAGATACCAATACCTGAAGAAAAGGGATTTCAGGGAGGCAAAGGACTGGGCAAAGAATGCGAAAGATCTTTCCAGAGATAACTCCTACATTTCTGACACATCTGCACAAGTGATCAAGCATGAGCTAAAGAGTGAAATACAAAGTGACAAAGAAGATCCCATAAGACCTGAAAGGCTCAAAGGCTATCTTAGAATGGCCCAGTCAGCAACAGAGGCCTTCAGGGATACACAGGAAATTGCAAAGAAGGAGGCTACTCTGAGAGTACAAAACAAGAGAGACAACAGCCCTTTCAACACTGCAGGGTGCCTTGGAGAAATTCAGGTTGCAGTCATCATCATCGAAATACTGGAAAAATGTCCAGTGTTTTCTTCAGGCAATTGCCATCATGATATTCTGAGTGAAGTTCTGTCTGGCAGATTTACAATCCAAGATGTTGCGAGGAATGATTCCAAACATCACAAACATGCCTTGTATTACTGCATTCTCCGTGAATTTGAAGATCTTTTGTACAACCTCAGACATAACATGAAGAGGCATTTTGATTTTCTTGACAGCTTTCATGTCAATTTGGGTCCCAGGTTCACCCTGAAAGACAGTCGAGAGGAAAGAACTCGACAGGAGCTCTTCCGGTGCTTTTATCAATACAGTGACCTCTTTTGCAAGACAGATTCCACAGAATTAATGAAAAACAAGAACCTGAGCATCATGCTCCAAATTCACAAGGCAAGGCAATTTTTGGAGATGAGAAAAGCTGATACTTACTCTGGGATTCTAAATTGTCTCTCCAATGTTACCTCAACTGACATGATGGTAAAGATAGTCCGGCAGTATGACTTCATTCTGAGTAAAACTCCTGAAAGGAGCGTGAGAGAAATGGTAAATTTCATCTATGCCAATGTTGTGCTAAGCTGTGTCAAACCTGAATCTCAACACCTTCGCCCGTATAAGATCCTCATTGATCTTCTTTGCCAAGTTCTTCAAGGTCAAATCCCATATGGTGAGACCTTGGCATTGCACTTCATTGCTGTAGCTCTGCTGTGGCCACAACAGATCGTTATGTCACAAACTGTGGAGTCTCAGAAGTTGGGAAGCTATGTGTCACAGATGAGGACATCATTCTGGAACGAGATGAAATCGGTGTTGAATGGAAAGTCGCCTGTTGTCCATTTCTTCTTGGGGAAGAAACAGGGCTATGACCGTCTTATCCACCTTGGAGAACTTGAGAGGTGTGTAAGCCCACAAGAAAACTTTGCTTCGCTCTGGGAAAATGGCAAAATATGGAAGCATGAGAGGGTCAAGGAGCTCCTTTGCAGGGTGACAGGATGGGTTCAAAGAAAATTAATTTTGGCAGTTACCTGGAACACAGGCTCAAAGATCGAAGTCATTCCAATGTTCAAAAGCCAGCTTTGTGGAAAAATCGAGGGAGAAAATGTGTCTTTTGTCATTGGTTTCTCAATGAAGGGCCCACTGGCTTTTGACATATATTGAACATCTAGAACAGCGTAACGGATGCAATCCCGGCCAAGTGTTAAAAATTGGTTCAACATTGAATCCTATTATAAACCTACTGTTAACATTAACTAACACTCACACTTTATCCCCCCTTTTACCCTTTTAACTCTGACTTTGCTGATAGTAAATTTTTCCTCAAAGTAGCTAACTATGACTGATATGAGGCTGTTCCATGTAGCTATTTTAAGATGAATGCACTAACTGTGTCTGTTAAATGACTAAAATGTACACTACCGGTCAAAAGTTTTAGAACACCTACTCATTCAAGGGTTTTTCTTTATTTTTACTATTTTCTACATTGTAGAATAATAGTAAAGACATCAAAACTATGAAATAACACATATGGAATCATGCAGTAACCAAAAAAAGTGTTAAACAAAATAAAATATATTTTATATTTGAGATTCTTAAAATAGCCACCCTTCAACTTGATGACAGCTTTGCACACTCTTGGCATTCTCTCAACCAGCTTCATCTGGAATGCTTTTCCAACAGTCTTGAAGGAGTTCCCATATATGCTGAGCACTTGTTGGCTGCTTTTCCTTCACTCTGCGGTCTGACTCCTCCCAAACCATTTCAATTTGATTGAGGTTGGGGGATTGTGGAGGCCAGGTCATCTGATGCAGCACTCCATCACTCTCATTCTTGGTCAAATAGCCCTTACACAGCCTCGAGGTGTGTTGGGTCATTGTCCTGTTGAAAATCAAATGATAGTCCCACTAAGCCCAAACCAGATGGGATGGCGTATCACTGCAGAATGCTGTGGTAGGCATGCTGGTTAAGGGTGCCTTGAATTCTAATACATCACAGACTGTCATCAGCAAAGCACCCGTACACCATAAACTCCTCCTCCTCCATGCTTTAGGGTGGGAACCACACTGCAGAGATCATCCGTTCACCCACACCGCGTCTCACAAAGACACGGCGGTTGGAACCAAAAATCTCAAATTTGGATTCCAGACCAAAGGACAAATTTCCACGGGTCTAATGTCCATTGTTCGTGTTTCTTGGCCCAAGCATGTCTCTTCTTATTATTGGTGTACTTTAGTAGTGGTTTCTTTGCAGCAATTCGACCACGGAGGCCTGATTCACACGGTCTCCTCTGAACAGTTGATGTTGAGATGTGTCTGTTACTTGAACTCTGTGAATCATTTATTTGGGCTGCAATTTCTGAGACTGGTAACTCTAATGAAGTTATCCTATGCAGCAGAGGTAACTCTGGGTCTTCCATTCCTGTGGCGGTCCTCATGAGAGCTAGTTTCATCATAGCGCTTGATGGTTTTTGCGACTGCATTTGAAGAAACTTCCAAAGTTCTTGAAATGTTCCGTATTGACTGACCTTAATTTCTTAGAGTAATGATGGACTGTCGTTTCTCTTTGCTTATTTGAGCTGTTCTTGTCATAATATGTACTCAATCTATTACCAAATAGGGCTATCTTCTGTATACCACCCCTACCTTGTCACAACACAACTGATCTCAACCGCAACTGTCTCAAACACATTAATAAGGAAAGAAATTCCATTTTGGGTGACTACCTCATGAAGCTGGTTGAGAGAATGCCAACAGTGTGCTCAGCTGTCATCAAGTCGAAGGGTGGCTATTTGAAGAATCTCAAATATAAAATACATTTTGATTTGTTTAACACTTTTTTGGTTACGACATATGTGTTATTTCATAGTTTTGATGTCTTCACTATTATTCTACAATGTAGAAAATAGTAAAAATAAATTTAAACCCTTGAATAAGTTGGTGTTCTAAAACTTTTGACCGGTAGTGTAAATATAAAATGTACTGTATACATGATCTAATCTGGGTTTTTGTCACATTGTTGCAAAGACTCCAGGATGTATTTCTTTCAAGCACATATTTAGGTTTAATATTGAGTAAGGAAATATTACTATTTTACCATTTACTATTACTACTACTGTATATGTGTTCCAATTTCATTTGACTGTTTGTACTGTTTTGCTGTTCTTCTTTGGTTTTACCATTTACTGTTAGTACTATATACATTCCAAGTTTGATTTACTGTTTGTTCTGTGCTAATGCTTATATTTCCTTGGTTTTACCATTTAGTATATGCATTCCAATTTTATTTGACTGTTTTACTGTTTGTTTTTAAAATTATATTGATAATTGTTTTATGTTTATATGTGCAGTGCAGCTATCCAGTGAAACATTTTGATTCATGTGTTTCTAAATGCACTGATGTTTGTAAAAATGATTATTTGTTAAAATAACTCCAAAGCACTCGGTATCATAACCATGTAGTAAATACTGACAATCATGTTTCCTGAATAAAAATTACATTTACTTATTTGTTCTGTATTAAATGCCAAGATTATGGTGTGTTACAGTAATCATATAATCAGTAAGGTGACCATCACTGCCATAAAAAGGTGTAAAGTTCAAGCAGGCTAGCACTATAATAATATATTGATGCAATATCTCTGCTACAATAAAATACAAATAGCTTAATGGTATGACAGATTCTCCAGACAGAACTTCCACCTGTTAGTCTTACTCCCATATCAACCCTCACATACTGTATTTTGTATTTGCCTCAGGTTTGGTCGATTTTGGGGTTTGTTCATGTACTATGGCCTTTCTACATTTGATATTACAGACTGTATTTTCAACAATGCAAGAAGACACATTGATGCAGTGACTATAATCAAAGATCCAGTATTTTAAAAAAAGTATTTAAAAAAAAATGTTTTCACAGTTTCAAATTGCCGTTCCAATTTATCTACAGTACTGCAGTTAGGTTACAGCCACTGAGCCACATAATGTTATTTGTAGTGAATGACTGTCCCATCTCATTGAATGAAGTGGGTCAAATCTGACTCACATTTCCCAAACTAGCCTACTGATCAAATGTGTGCATTGATGAATTATTTCAATAATTTGCAGATATCACATTGCGGTCATGTTTGTTCAGAGCAATATTGTATTTTTACCTTTATTTAACTAGGCAAGTCAGTTAAGAACAAATTCTTATTTTCAATGACGGCCTAGGAACAGTGGGTGAACTGCCTGTCCAGGGGCAGAATGACAGATTTGTACCTTGTCAGCTCGGGGGTTTGAACTTGCAACTTCCGGTTACTAGTCCCATGCTCTAACCACTAGGCTACCTGCCGCCCCATATATAATGGGGTGTCCTTTTTTCTTTGAATAAGGAAGCACTTCCCAAGTCTGGCACATGATGGCACCTTGAGCAAAATAGAAGATTACTTTAGTGTCCAATTAATTGTAAATAAGGTCCAACCCGAAATTCCCCTTTAGAACCAGGGGTTTTGTGTGCGTGTTTAAAACTACAGTGGCAGGAAAAGTACCAATAACACACCAACATAATGCAACACATTTTCACATGTTTAGTTCTTTGTTCAAGTTCATAGCTCTATATCTTAACACTTTCATTCCCGTTGCGTCCTCTATACTGATGTATACAGCTCCGCCTCACCATCTATGTGTGTCAGCAACATGCAAGGAATCAACCACAGACTAAGCCAGGGGGGGTAAAGGTAGGTTACATCCCACAAAATCTCCATTGAACATGCCTCTTAGTCCAGGACTAGGCTGGGAAAAATCTGTTTGGGAAATCTGTTTGAACTGATGAGGATCTCTTTCACCCATGTCCACAATATACAATGCTCTCTATCTTGACGACCTACCACTGGGGGACCTCTCAGAGAAGATAGCTCTCCTTTACAATGTAACTCCCCAGCAGATCAGCCACATCTACAGACAAGGACCTACTGGGATCCACGTGCTGGTCTCTGATGAGGTGAGAAAGTATGGAAGCAGAGTTGTATTGTTTTTATTTATTTATGAGACCATTTCTAAAAACAAACACATCTGAAGACATGTACAGAGTTCATATGAAAATTTGCTTTAGAACCTCAGATTGGGCTGTTACAGGTCCCTCTCCTTGGACCTTCTCTTCCAATGCATTTTGAGGACACAAGGTATCAAGGAAATTTGGGAAAATGCCATGGAGAAGTACTAGGGGTTGTGGTCATGGGTAGTGTGTTTCTATCAGTGAGTAGTGATGAGGGTGGAGAACAGTGAGGAGTGCTAGCTAGGGTTTGAGGTCATCATGTTGTCTCCTCCAGAGGCTCTGGGTTGGTTGTTTGTCCCCCTGTGCCCTGGGCTGGCTTAGGTTAGTGGGGCCTCAGGCTGCCCCCTGGTAAACAGTGTATGATCGCTGGATGATTCTTTTTAAGTCTATTGCATGTAATGGAGTCACCAATGACAAGGGTTTTCAATTTGTCAGAGCTTATGGTGGGAGGTTTTGGCGGCTCAGACCCCGTAACAGGTGGAGGAGAGACCTGAGAAGGCTCGGCCTCAGACTCCAAATCGTAGCTTAATGGGGAGAACCGGTTGAAAGTTTCTGTAGGCTGAATGAGCGACACTGGTTGAGCATGCCAACAGCGTTTCTTTCCAGAAGCCTTGAGAAAATTGCCCGGCTGCGGGGACTGCGCAGGGACATTTGAACTACTATCTGTACTTACTGGTGGCACAAATGCTGTTTCATCCTTTCCTACACTTAATTTTCCCATGCCTAACAATTGCATCTGAAGCTATCCTCACCATAAGGCGATAGTTCTCCTTTAAATTATGAGTACAGCGAATGCAATTAGATGGCATAGTGTTAATGTTAAAGCTTTTTCATAGTGTTAGTGTTAAAGCTTTTTCATAGTGTTAATGTTAAAGCTTTTTCATAGTGTTAATGTTAAAGCTTTTTCATAGTGTTAATGTTAAAGCTTTTTTTTAGATTAACTAACTTCTTAGTAATGACTCGGGACGTCGGGTTTGATACGAAAGCTTATTTTAGTAAGAATACTTGTTTACGTTACATTTAACAACAATTGTTTTGGTACAGAGCAATGCAGGTAAGATGCTGTTGGAAAGTCAGCCACAATCACCCGCACCTGCACATAATTGGCGCGTTATCACTCATTCCTCTCGCAAGGCATTCTGGGACTTGCAGTCAAAAAGCGTAATTCAACACAACCCAATACAATTACATATGCAAATAAATCTAAAGAAATATCTTTAGATACAGCTCAAAGAATAAACTTAAACATTAACTCTGTAACACATTAAAGTTACAACATCCTCCCCCCCCGATGAACAATTGTGTTCATCTAGATCTCTAGGCAGTATATCAACTGAATAGGTCTCCTCAACAAAGTCCCTGAAGCAGTACGAACTGAACATGATCTAACTAAGCCATCTCGGCCTGGAAACAGTTCCTCAATCTTTCCTAGTTTCCAGGTTTGTCTGGGTAGGTTATCTTCTCCAATGAGTACAACGTCACCCGCTTTCAGTGGGGTGGGCTGTGGTGTGTCACAGCGGTGTGCTGACTTTAGATCCAGCAAGTAGTCTCTTCGCCAACTGTTCCAGAAACTGGTCACAAGTCTCTGCCTGTACTTCCATCTGCGTCTCATTTCCCGCTTGTGTAACGTTGGGTGCTGAGTGTCACTTGCTCCAGAATGCATCACCTTCTCATGTTGGTACTGTATCAGCATTTCTGAGTATCTGTACTTATTGGGCAGAACCCATGGGTGCTGCTCTCTGAATGTGAAGTTGGACTGTTGCAGTCTTCCTCCTACACTGAGTAGTTCGTGTTCGTCCAGGAAAGGTTTCAGTTCTCTGATTTTACAGTCATTGTTTAGGCTTTTTCCTGCCTTCAGTAGTTTGATCTCCTGTCCGAAACTCTGTTGTTGTGTTACCTTAATCCAGTACTTTTCTGCATTGAACAGTTCGTCAGCAGTCAGTTCACCTTGCATCTTTATGGTTGTACGAGCATTGGCTATGAATCTCTTTATCCAGGCGGTGACTCTGAACACTCTTTTCAGTTTGCTGTACCTTTCAAGCTCCAACACAGGTTCAGTGCTGTCTGTGCTGTTTGCTGCGAGTTGTACAGTAACCTGGCAACTGGACTTGAGTTCTATATTCACCTCTTCCGGAACCTTGTTATCATCAGTCTCTTCGGACTGATTGGGTGATGTCAGAATTCTGGGTCCATTCCACCATAGCTCGCTCTGTGTCAAGTTTCTAACAGTTTGTCCTCTTGTAGGGAGGTCAGCTGGATTAGTTGTCCCTTCAATATGTGACCATGACTCTGGATTGGTCAAGGACTGGATCTCCGTCACTCTGTTCGCAACAAACTGTTTCCATTTCTGAGCTGAGCTGCAAATCCAATGCAGCACGATCATCGAGTCTGTCCACATGTTAATCTGTTTTTCTTCCATTTTCAGTGTGGTCATCAAGTTGTTTGCTAGTCTCGCTCCAATCACAGCTCCCATGAGCTCCAGGCGTGGCAGCGTCATTTTCTTAAGTGGGGCTACCCTGGACTTGGATGCGACTAGACTTGTTGTTTCCCTGTCTTGTGACTCACCTTGCAAGTAAGCTACTGCACTGTAAGCCCTTTCACTTGCATCACAGAACACGTGTAGTTTCAGGGTGTGGTTATTCTGTGGCCGCATGTCTGTTCTGTACCACCTTGGTATGGTGAGCTGGTGTAACTGGGGTAGTTCTGAACACCACTGTTGCCATTCTCGTGTCAGATCAGGTGGTAATTCTTCGTCCCAGCTGAGTCCCCTCTCCCACATTTCCTGGAACATGCACTTGATCCTGATGGTGAAGGGAGTTAAGAAACCAAGAGGGTCGAAGATACGTGCAGACGACTGCAGAACACTTCTCTTTGTGTTTTCCTTTTGCTTTAGAATGCTCAGTAACGGCCTGAGGTCAAACACAAAGTCATCCGTTTCCGGCCTCCATACTAAACCTAAAACCTTCAGCACTACTCCTTGTGTTTGTAACGTCAACGGGTGGTCAGTTGTCGTACTCTCCTCCCATTTTGTTTTCAATTCAGGAGAATTGGTCATCCACTTGCAGAGGTCCATGCCTGCATTCGACAGCATTCGCTTTGCAGTTGTTGTCACAAGGTAAGCCTCTTCAACATTGCGTGAACTTGCAATGAAGTCATCTACGTAGAGTGACTCTTTCAGTATCTCTACAACTTCTGGTTGTTCTGTTTCATATTGTTTCAGGTGCTTCCTGATTGTAGCTGCCAGCAAAAATGGACTTGGGGAAGCTCCAAATACCACTCTTTTCATCCTCAGCACACGCAGCTCCTCTTCATTTTCTCCTCTTGGTGGGCCAGTGAGCCATAGAAATCTCACGGCGTCTCTGTCTCTCTCTGCTAGGGATATCTGCAGGAAAGCTTTCTTGATGTCTGCCATGAATGCGATCTCATGTAGTCTGAACTTTATCAGAACGCTGAGCAGATCCGGATTCAGGTTCGGTCCTGTGAGTAGACAGTCATTGAGAGATGGACAGCCATCTTCATGGGACGAGGCATCAAACACCACTCTCAGTTTTGTTGTCACCTTATCTTCTCTGAGTACTGCATGGTGAGGTAAGTAGTATTTTACGTTGTCTGCACTTGATGCGTTGTCCTTGGGCACGTCCTCTGCCATATCTTGTTGTAAGTAGTCTTCTACTACTTCATTGTATCTGCTGTACAACGTCACATCCTTCTTCAGCCTTTTCTTCAGACATTCAAACCGTTTCTTGGCGATTCTATAGTTGTCTTGGAGTTCTGGCATTTCTCGTTTCCATGGCAACTCCACATGGTATCGCCCATCTTTGAAGGTGGTTGTTTCCTCAAACCTTTGTAGAGCCTCGGTTTCCTCTGAGTTCTGTGTTTTCTCGCTTAGAATACCCAGAGACTCAAGCTCCCAGAATGCATGCAATTGCTTGGAGACTAGTGTGTCTTCATCAAGTGGGATGAACATGCAAGTTGCCTCGGCGACACTTGACATGGACACGGGTCCCTGCACCGACCATCCAAAGGTGCTCTCTAAAGCAACTAGCGTCTCCGTCAGTCGCTCCACTCTGCCTGATACTATCTGCCAGTAGTAGTCTGCTCCTATCAGGACAGAGAGTTCAGGATCATTGTCATCTCCTGGAAAGTCTGCGAGCTGCAGTCCCCTTTTACTGAGCTCATACTGAATCCGTTCACCAGGAACCTTCATCACAGCTGTGCACACTTGTGGGGTTTCAATTGCCTCTATCTCTATTCTCTGCTGTTTGTCCCAGACATTCTCCAAGATGACTTTCACTGTGTTGCGTTGGGACGTTGCTGGGGCAGAGGAGCCAAACGTGTGAAGAGTGAGTGCCTCTTGTCTGATTACTGGTAGCTTCAAGCCCTTCACAAGGTTTTCATGTATGAAGCTTCTCTGACTGCCTCCATCTAGTAAGCAACGAGCTATCTTCCTGCCCGATGGGCCTTCTACCCATGCCTTTGCCGTTTGTAGCAACACAGTGTTCTGTCCATCTGGTTTCATCTTCACTGAATGGGGAATAACTGAGGAAACAACAGCATCTACAGAAACAGTAGGGGGTTGCACCTCCCTCCTCTTACTGGTACAAACCGCAATGTGATGTCTGCTTCCACATGTTGCACATGACACATCTTTGACTTTACAGAATTTTGCTATGTGTCTCTGTCCTAAACATACAAAGCATCTTCCCATGTTCTTTAGTTTCTCTTTGCGTGTAGCAATATTGTAGTCAGTGCAGTTTTCTGATTTGTGGTCTGCACTGTCACAAAATAGACACGTTTGTTGTTCCTTCTGGCTGGTTGTATGCAGTGCTGCAGCAGAGGGCATGTTGGGTCTTTTTGTTTTCATTTCATTGGAGAAGCATGACTTGTTCCATGGTTTGCTCTCTTTCTGTTGGTTGTATGATCTTGTCATTTGTAGCGCTCTCTCCCTGCTCTGAACCTCTTTCTGTAGGAAACTGATAATCTCAGACACTTTCCATTCATCATCTACTCCCCTCTGACGACTATAGTCAAGAGCTATGTCCTCTGGAATCATCTGCAGTAAGATTGGGAATAGTAGGCTTCCATAGGTTTCTGACATTACACCCAGTGATTCCAGGCTCCTAATCTGAATTTCACATTCATCATATAGCTGCCTCAATGCATTTAGATCAGAGGATTTCTTCACAGGTGTGAGATTCAGCAGCTTTGACATATGAGCACTAATCACAAGATCTTTCCTTCCAAATCTGCTCTTGAGTAGAGCGATTGCATTATCATAGTTACTGTCTGTTAACATCAGTCCTGCTACTGCCTTTGCAGCTGGTCCAGTGAGATATGTTTTCAGATAGGTAAACTCTTCTCTTTTTTACACAGTGAATCATTGTTGTGAATAGCAGTCTCATATTGGCTCCAAAACTCCTGCCACATACTGACATCTCCATAGAATTTCTCAATAATCAACTTCGGAAGCCTTACTGATTGTCTCTGTGATATGTTTGAGTTAGCGTCACTCACCCGGGCTGGTAGTGGATTGACGTCCTGTTTCTTCGTTATCACTCTTTGTGCACGGCTCTTCAGCATGATAATGCGTTCTTTGTAATCCTCCGTGCATGCAATCTCTGCCTCCAATCCGTCCAATGGCGTTAACTGTTCAATTCCACGATCGAGCTCAAACAAACTGTCCTCCTTAGCGGATAGCAATTCCAACAATGTACTCAAGTGATCGGTATCCGGATTTGACTGGGATATTTCCACGTCAATCTGATTCAAAATCCGCGTTGTTGCGCCTCGAATGGTACCCCGCTTTCGTCTCATTCTTTCTGCTTCATGCCGACGTTCCTCCTCAGCCATTTCAGCCTCTTCTTCGTCGCAGCTCATATCCCGGGTTTCGGCACCAACTTTTAGATTAACTAACTTCTTAGTAATGACTCGGGACGTCGGGTTTGATACGAAAGCTTATTTTAGTAAGAATACTTGTTTACGTTACATTTAACAACAATTGTTTTGGTACAGAGCAATGCAGGTAAGATGCTGTTGGAAAGTCAGCCACAATCACCCGCACCTGCACATAATTGGCGCGTTATCACTCATTCCTCTCGCAAGGCATTCTGGGACTTGCAGTCAAAAAGCGTAATTCAACACAACCCAATACAATTACATATGCAAATAAATCTAAAGAAATATCTTTAGATACAGCTCAAAGAATAAACTTAAACATTAACTCTGTAACACATTAAAGTTACAACACTTTTTCATAGTGTTAGTGTTAAAGCTTTTTCATAGTGTTAATGTTAAAGCTTTTTCATAGTGTTAGTGTTAAAGCTTTTTCATAGTGTTAATGTTAAAGCTTTTTCATAGTGTTAATGTTAAAGCTTTTTCATAGTGTTAATGTTAAAGCTTTTTCATAGTGTTAATGTTAAAGCTTTTTCATAGTGTTAGTGTTAAAGCTTTTTCATAGTGTTAGTGTTAAAGCTTTTTCATAGTGTTAATGTTAAAGCTTTTTCATAGTGTTAATGTTAAAGCTTTTTCATAGTGTTAATGTTAAAGCTTTTTCATAGTGTTAGTGTTAAAGCTTTTTCATAGTGTTAGTGTTAAAGCTTTTTCATAGTGTTAGTGTTAAAGCTTTTTCATAGTGTTAGTGTCAAAGCTTTTTCAGCTGGTGGAGGTCCTGTAGAACCATCTCCAGATAAAGCGTCTGGGGTGAAAAAGGTTGAGCGAGGAAAAAACTAAGACGTTGGTAATAGTGTTAAATGCAGATTTTGATTAAACAGTTATTAAAAGTAAATTTGTCAGGTAGTCAAGTAACAACAAGCAGCACCTGGGACAAAACATCTCAAAAAAGTTTTTCTTATAGCAAGGCATCCTAAGTTGTTGGCCTGAAGTGAGAGTGTGGACAGAAAGAAGGTCCACGATGATGGCCTGAGCCGAGGGAGTTCCTCTGTATGTAGGCTATCCTTACACCAATCTCTCCCTAACATGGTCTCAGCTTACCCAGCATGCCTGTAGCTGGTTAGGATCCTGGGGCCAGTTCAAGTAGATCCTGCTGGTGGCTGTCAGTTACCAGCCTGGCCAGCCTCAAGGCCAGACTTGACAACATGATTTGGCATCTCTCTCTCGAGCACTTTTCCTGTGAAGTACTACGTTCACTTTTGTAGCACAACACAAAAGTTGTGGTGAAAGTATGTTGTACATTAATAAATAACAAAAGCATCAGGAACATATTTTGATCAATGTATGACAAAATATATGTTTAGTGTTATCATTAATAAGCTATTTGTATTTTATTGTAAAAGAGTTATTGCCTCAATATATTATAGTTCTCGCATGCTTGAACTGCACACCTTTTTAAGGCAATTGTTGATAATGGGGCACCTCACCCTACCACATCTAAAATAAGGGACACCCTAGGAGACAAATGATCACTTTAACACACTACACCATATACACACCATATTATTTAAAATACCCCTTTTTCCCCCCAATTGGTAGTTAGTCTTTAAAAAATATATATATATATACAGTATATATTATTTTTATATTTCTTTTTTTTAATGTTTATTGGACATATAAAGAAATACAAAATACAAATTTAACAGATACATCCTTCTACCCCATATACTTATTGAACCACCTCCCTCCCTTTAACAACAAAAGCAGCATAAATACAAAAATAAAATACATTTACGATTGGAAATAATATATAAATATGCACACATGTACACATACACAAAAATAAAAAATATCACAACATGTTATTGTTTAACTTCGGTCAAACGTTTCAGGTAGCCTTCCACAATCTTCCCATAATAAGTTTGGTGAGTCAGGTTTGTAGGCCTCCTTGCTCGCACACGCTTTTTCAGATCTGCCCACACATTTTCTATGGGAATGAGGTCAGGGCTTTGTGATGGCCACTCCAATACCTTGACTCTGTTGTCCTTAAGCCTTTTCGCCACAACTTTGGAAGTATGCTTGGGGTCATTGTCCATTTGGAAGACCCATTTGCGACCAAGCTTTAACTTCCTGACTGATGTCTTGAGATGTTGCTTCAATATATCCACATAATTTTCCTGCCTCATGATGCCATCTATTTTGTGAAAGTGCGCTAGCCCCTCCTGCAGCAAAGCACCCCCACAACATGATGCTGCCACCCCTGTGCTTCACAATTGGGATGGTGTTTTTCAGCTTGCAATCCTCCTCCTTTTCCCTCCAAACATAACAATGGTCATTATGGCCAAACAGTCCTATTTTTGTTTCATCAGACCAGAGGACATTTCTCCAAAAAGTATGATCTTTGTCCCCATGTGCAGTTGCAAACCGTAGTCTGCCTTTTTTATGGCGGTATTAGAGCAGTGGCTTCTTCCGTGCTGAGCGGCCTTTCAGGTTATGTCGATATAGGACTTGTACCTGTTTCGACAAGCATCTTCACAAGGTCCTTTGCTGTTGTTTTGGGATTGATTCGCAGCAAAGTACGGTCATCTCTAGGAGACAGAACGTGTATCTGTTGCAGGAATTAAATTCCTCTGTTTTAATACCCAATTCAAATTAAACACTCTGTCAATTCATAAGGATTTGTATGACCCTTATTTGAATAAAATGGACAGAGCCCAGTCTTAAAGTCAACCAGCAGCTTTTATTCACGAGAGTACTGCTCATTACACATTTTACCACAGGTTATAAACTGAAAATGACGTCATTAGTTTCAGTACTAGCCCGTGTCATCTCCTCTCTAGTACAATGGCTGTATGGTTCTCACATGTCTCTCCCTATTAAGATAATATATGACTGAGCCAAGGTCAGTTTGTGTAGATAAGCCTTCTAGCCAGACTGGCTATAAGTTCATTAATTTCTACCATGGTACAGACAGTCATTGTTCTATTTCTTGATTATATTTACACACATTATATTCAGTACTAAGATTAAAAAGAAAATTCATACATATACAGTAAAATAATAGTATTCTGATTAGTACATATTCGGTAACATTATAGTATTCTGATTAGTCAGTATCCTTCCTGAGCGGTATGATGGATGCGTGGTCCCATGGTGTTCATACTTGCGCACTATTGTTTGTACAGATGAATGTGGTATCTTCAGGTATTAGGAAATTGCTTCCAAGGATGAACCAGACTTGTGGTGGAGGTCTACAATTTTTTTCTGAGGTCTTGGCTGATTCCTTTTGATTTTCCCATGATGTCAAGCAAAGAGGCACTGAGTGTGAAGGTAGGCCTTGAAATACATCCACAAGTACACCTCCAATTGACTCAAATGATGTCAATTAGCCTATCAGAAGCTTCTAAAGCCATGACATAATTTTCTGGAATTTTCCAAGCTGGTTAAAGGCACAGTCAACTTAGTGTATGTAAACTTCTGACCCACTGGAATTGTGATACAGTAAATTATAAGTTAAATAATCTGTCTGTAAACAATTGCTGGAAAAATTACTTGTGTCATGCACAAGTAAAAAATATTTTTACTTGTGCAATTTTTTGTTGTTGTCCTAACCAACTTGCCAAACCTATACTTTGTTAACAAGAAATTTGTGAAGTGGTTGAAAAACGAGTTTTAATGACTCTAACCTAAGTGTATGTAAACCTCCGACTTCAACTGTATATAATAGTAGATCATCTGCATACAGTGACACTTTGTGCTTTTCACCAGCTCGGTGGATTCCAGTGAATGATGGTGATAAATTTAAGGCCAAGGAATGTGGTTCTATCGCAAGAGCAAAAAGGATCGGGGACATAGGGCACCCTTGATGGGTCCCTCTGGAGAGGGGTCAGTATTTTGAATGTTGCAAGTTTGTGTGTACACTAGTCGTAGGAGCAGAATAGAGCAGACGTATCCATGAGATGAAATTGGACCCAAAACCAAATCTTCTCAAAATCCTAAATAAATAATCACACTCCACCCGGTCGAAAGCCTTCTCCGCATCAAGAGAAACAACTTTTTGGGGGTCTGGGGAGATAGGAGACAGTATCATTTTCAAAAGCCGTCGTACATTGGAAAACAGTTGTCACCCTTTAATGAAACCCGTTTGATCATCAGATATGAGATCCTGAAGGCAGGGTTCCAACTGACATGCTGGAACCTTAGCTAATAATTTAACATCAGCGTTCAAAAGTGAAATGGGCCGATATCCACCACATTCCGCCGGATCTTTATCTTTCTTAAGTATACGAGATGGAGGCTTGGGTTAGCGTCGGGGGGAGAGAGCCCTGTGATAACGAGTCGGTGAACATAGACGCCTCACAAGTCCTCAACTGGCAGATTCATTAAATAGTACCCGCAAAACACCAGTCTTAATGTCAAGTGAAGAGGCGACTCCGGGATGCTGGCCTTCTAGGCAGAGTTGCAAAGAAAAATACATATCTCAGACTGGCCAATAAAAATAAAATATTAAAATGGGCAAAAGAACACAGACACTGGACAGAGGAACTCT
This sequence comes from Oncorhynchus mykiss, assembly GCF_057628025.1. Taxonomy (NCBI): domain Eukaryota; kingdom Metazoa; phylum Chordata; class Actinopteri; order Salmoniformes; family Salmonidae; genus Oncorhynchus; species Oncorhynchus mykiss. Next base: position 69,442,248 of record NC_143024.1, read on the forward strand.
GCCTAGAAGGCCAGCATCCCGGAGTCGCCTCTTCACTGTTGACGTTGGGACTGGTGTTTTGCGGGTACTATTTAATGAAGCTGCCATTTGAGGACTTGTGAGACGTCTGTTGCTCAAACTAGACATGAATGTACTTGTCCTCTTGCTCAGTTGTGCACCTGAGCCTCCCACTCCTCTTTCTATTCTGTTAGAGACCGTTTGTGCTGTTCTGTGAAGGGAGTAGTACACAGCGTTGTACGAGATCTTCAGTTTCTTGGCAATTTCTCGCATGGAATAGCATTTATTTCTCAGAACAAGAATAGACTGACAAGTTTCAGAACAAAGGTCTTTGTTTCTGGTAATTTTGAGCTTGTAATCGAACCCACAAATGCTGATGCTTCAGATACTCAATTAGTCTAAAGAAGGACAGTTTTATTGCTGCTTTAATGAGAACAGTTTTCATAACATAATTGCAAAAGTGTTTTCTAATGATCAATTAGCCTTTTAAAATGATAAACTTGGATTAGCTAATACAACGTGCCATTGGAACACAGGAGTGATGGTTGCTGATAATGGGCCTCTACGCCTATGTAGATATTCTGACTGCATATCAATTGGGCTCTTCTTCAATCGATGTCAAAAGCCAGTGGACCCTTCATTGAGAAACCAATGACAAATGATACTTTTGATCCCTGCTCTTTTCCACAGAGTTGACTTTTGTACATTGCACTGACTTCTATCTTTAAGCCTGCGTTCCTGGTATCTGCCAGAATTAATTTCCTTTGTACCTCTCCTGTCACTCTGTAAAGGAGCTCCTTGACTCTCTCATGCTTCCATATTTTGCCATTTGTCCAAAGTGAATCAAAGTCTTCTTCTGGTCTTACACACCACATGATTTCCCTAAGGCGAACTAGGCGAGCATAGCCCGGCTTCTTCCCCAAGAAGAAATGGACAACAGGCAACTTTCCATTGAAAACAGATTTCATCTCGTTCCAGTATGATGTCCGCATCTGTGACACATAGCTTCCCAACTTCTGAGATGCCACTGGTTGTGACATGAGGATATGTTGTGGCCACAGCAGAGCTACAGCAATGAAGTGCAATGATAAACTTTCACCATATGGGATTTGACCTTGAAGAACCTGGCAAAGAAGATCAACGAGGATCTTATACGAGTGAAGGTGTTGAGATTCAGGTTTGACACAGCTTAGCACAACATTGGCATAGATGAAATTGACCATTTCTCTAACGCTCCTTTCAGGATCTTTACTCAGAATGAAGCCATACTGCAGGACTATCTTTTGCATCATGTCACCTGGGGTATCGTTGGAGAGGCAATCCAGAATCCCTGAATGAGTATCAGTTTTTCTACTCTCCAAAAATTGCCTTGCCTTGTGAATTTGGATGCTGATTTTCAGGTTCTTGTTTTTCATTAATTCTGTGGAATCTGTCTTGCAAAAGAGGTCACTGTATCTTTGAAAGCACTGGAAGAGCTCCTGTCGAGTTCTTTCCTCTCGACTGTCTTTCAGGGTGAACCTGGGACCCAAGTTGACATAAAAGCTGTCAAGAAAATCAAAGTGCCTCTTCATGTTATATTTAAGTTTGTACAAAAGATCTTCAAAGTCACTGAGAAAGTAGTAATATGAGGCATGTTTGTTATGTCTGGAATCATTCCTCGCAACATCTTGGATTGTAATTTTGCCAGACAGAACTTCACTCAGAATGTCATGACGGACATTGCCTGAAGAAAACACTGGACATTTTTCCAGTATTTCGATGATGATGACTGCAACCTGAATTTCTCCAAGGCACCCTGCAGTGTTGAAAGGGCTGTTGTCTCTCTTGTTTTGTACTCTCAGAGTAGCCTCCTTCTTTGCAATTTCCTGTGTATCCCTGAAGGCCTCTGTTGCTGACTGGGCCATTCTAAGATAGCCTTTGAGCCTTTCAGGTCTTATGGGATCTTCTTTGTCACTTTGTATTTCACTCTTTAGCTCATGCTTGATCACTTGTGCAGATGTGTCAGAAATGTAGGAGTTATCTCTGGAAAGATCTTTTGCAATCTTTGCCCAGTCCTTTGCCTCCCTGAAATCCTTTTTCTTCAGGTATTGGTATCTGGCAAGAAGCTGAGAGATGACAGCATCTTTTTCAAAGCGCTTGGCTGCATTGAATAGAACATTTTCTTCAACACCTGGTGTCTCCTTTGCAATATCCTGGATGAGAGGTGAAAATTTAGAATCTTCACCCTTGACTGAGTGATGTCTTTTCACTAACATGGTGTAAACATCCTTTATGAGTTTACCTTTGCCCTGTATGCACTCATAAAGCTTGTCTGTGGTGAGCAGTAGATCAGTGATCTCAGCTTTGGTTACACTGTATGTGGTTGTAAGCTCCTTCAAACAGTGCACGGCCATGCTTGAGTGGATCATTCTCACTGCCTCGAATACAACCTTAGTCTCCTCTGTGCAGCAGGTCACTAGAGTGGAAAACTTCCCAAATCCAGCCTTAACATCAGAGGACCCACTATAAGGCTTGGTCTGGAGGCCAAGAAACTCTTCACAGAGAGAGACTGAGAGTGTTGCACCCTTGCAGTAGACATTCAACAAGACCAGAACAGCAATGAGTTGTGCATGTTTGTGATTTATGTTGAAGCTCTTTAGGGTGTTGCGAGCCACACCCTGTATATACTCGGGTGAAAAGTTCTTTTTCATGATCATGAAAGCGTAGAATGTGTCTGCATTCTTGTAGGTCTTCTCAATCTCCTCCAGTTTTTTCTCGAACTGCCTCTGCTCCATTTCAGAGAGGTTATTGCCAATGAACACAGTTTCTTCAGTTGATTCAGTCTTCTCCCAAGACTCAGCCCTCATGCAATTGAGTAGAATGACCTGCGGGGACCTAGATCCAATGTCTTTCTTGACACATTCCTTCTCAATGAGCTGCTGCAAATCATATGCGTCATCCATCTCCTCAAAGTCATCTAGCATGAGCAACACAGGAATCCGGGACGATTGTTCTGTTGTCTCATACATCAGTAGCTTGACCACCTGCTCGGCAACAACAACATGATCCGCGGTTCTGTCCCTCAGAACAGCACAACGGAACTTGTCTTTCAGTGCCCATAATATATGCATGGCTAGTGTAGTTCCACCACATCCTGGGACATGCAAAAGTTTGAAGGACACACAAGCTTTTCTCGAAGAGCTCAAAGCTGGTAGGACAGTGTTCATGATGAAGTCAAACTTGTCCCGTTTGATGAATGGCATGGATCCTGGCTGCTCAGAGAAATAGAAGTTCCACCATAACACCTTTCCTCCTTTGTAGAACTTTTCCTGTATGATGGCCTTGTCTTCATTTCCTCCCTCACACTGATTCACACACAGAACATTCAGGATGTCTAGGCTGCCCTCTTCTTTCTTTTTTAACATCACTTTGCTGCCTCCTCCACAGGGTAGGAAACGGCTGGATTTCCGGTTGTCTGACCACAGACTGAGGACGGTGCCGTTAACTTCAGCAAAACTGAGATGATATATTGATCTTGCTTTAATGTCTAATCCATAGCGGGATTCAATCAGGTCCCTCCAGCAGGTGAATGCTTCTTCATTTTCACAGATGCAAAGTATTTGCTCTGTTCCTCTGAGCTCCTGCCAGAATGTGCTGAAGGTCTCAAGCAGAGGGTCCATTTTCTCACTCACAGTAGACAGCAATATAAAAATAACCAGGAATCTCTTGTGTGGTAGCACATCTTTCCGACACAGAAATGAAATCACATTTCGTACAGACGCTCCTTTCTCTATTAACCAGTCATCTACATCTGAGGGTCTCTCTCTTTCGATACCCCCATTGCAGAGGATCCAGCTGGTGTTTCGAGTCAGTTTTAGCTTGCTAGCAATGTCCTCGACAGCCTCTGTGATTTTATATTGTTCTGGCAAGTGGATATTTATTGTACTCTGGTCTTCAAAGTGCTTCATCAATCCATGTTTTGCCGACTCAGGGTCAAAGTCCAAAACAGCAGTTGGGTTTAGTTCAGGAATAAATCCCAGAGATTCCAATTGAACTAAATGTGATTTGTTTGTCACTATCAAATACCGCTCGAAGTGGGACTTGTCTAAGGATTGGGATCCACCTGTTATCATTTCACTTAGTCTGGAGCCCTGGACACTACTTTTAACCACACTAAGGCGATTTTCCTCTGCTTGTTTTCTTAGCAGTGACAGCTGTGGCACATCGTTGAGAAACCTATTGTATACTTCCTTTGTGGTTAGTGCAAGGAGATCCCTGCTGCTGCTGTGATCACGAATGAAGAATAGTTTTTTCTCCTTTTTCTCTGTTTCTTTGCTTTTGGACTTCCTCTTTGATTTCCTTGTATCCAAGCGGAAAACGTGATAGAAGTTCTCTTGACAGATCACAAAGTCTGGCACGATGTCCACTTCTATCACATACTTCTCTGAGGATGTCATATCAGGATTGAGAACCTCAACAAATCGAGGTGGTTTGATGCACATCTTGGCTGTCTGGATATGTTTATACTCAAAATGACCCCCAATGGCTTGTGGCAGAGCATTGACATATGCCTCTTTGTCCAGGACGCTAACTCCCAAAACTTGCCCATGAACAAAGTCTGGCTTGTCACCAACTCCAAAATGTATGGTGCCATTAGTGCGGCTATTCATGCAGGCTGCTGCAAATCGAATAACCTCATCAGTGAACTTTTCCATTTTGCTCTCCACAGCTGCCTCTGACATATGGATGTATCCTTTATATTCATGACAGGGTTCGATATAGTCTGATGCACCGGATTCTGTTACATCAAGAACGCTGTTCGCCTTGTATCTGCAGGCATCATGGTGTCGATGAAAAGGGTACGGCTTGCACGGTCTCCCAGATTGATTTGTTGTTGGGCTACTCAACTGCTCTTTCTTAAATTTCAAATGTTCATCCCTCTTGTGAATGATCAACTTTGCAGGCCCCAGTGTGACACCCACCTCTAGTAACTCAGATTTTTCTAAAAGTAAAAGACTGGGCCCATTAATGTTCTGCCGAAGCAAGATATTTGCAGATTCACCATCCACACAAGCCTCGTTGAGAGCCCATTGTTTCACGTGATGTTTATTCCAATCCTTAATCTCATCTGGCAGGTCAGTTGGTTTGCCTTCCTCTTCATTCTGAAAATAAATAGGCTGATTTGATTGAAATTCATAAGCCATAAAGATGTTAACAACAAAATCATTCACAATTGAGCAGGTTTACTCAATATTTGTTGGTGTTTTAGCGCATATTCATCTCTACCCACAAGCCAAATATGTGATGTGTATACTACTACTGCAAAGAGTGTGCAAAGCTGCAAGGCAAAGGGTTGCTTTCATTCGTGTTATTTCATAGTTGTGATGTCTTCACTATTATTCTACAATGTAGAAAATAGTAAAAATAAATACAAATCCTTGAATGACTAGGTGTTCTAAAACGTTTGACCGGTAGTGTATATATAGATTTGAAGTCGGAAGTTTACATACACTTTAGCCAAATACATTTAAACTCAGTTTTTCACAATTCCTGACATTTAATCCTAGTAACAATTCCCCGTCTTAGATCAGTTAGGATCACCACTTTATTTTAAGAATGTGAAATGTCAGAATAATAGTAGAGAGAATGATTTATTTAATCTTTTATTCCTTTCATCACATTCCCAGTGCGTCAGAAGTTTACATACACTCAATTAGTATTTGGGTAGCATTGCCTTTAAATCGTTAAACTTGGGTCAAACGTTTCAGGTAGCCTTCCACAATCTTCCCACAATAAGTTGGGTGAATTTTGGCCCATTCCTCCTGACAAAGCTGGTGTAACGGAGTCATGTTTGTAGGCCTCCTTGCTCGCACACGCTTTTCAGTTCTGCCCACACATTTTCTATAGGATTGAGGTCAGGGCTGTGTGATGGCCACTCCCATACCTTGACTTTGTTGTCCTTAAGCCTTTTCACCACAACTTCGGAAGTATGCTTGGGGTCATTGTCCATTTGGAAGACCCATTGGCAACCAAGCTTTAACTTCCTGACTGATGTCTTGAGATGTTGCTTCAATATATCCACATAATTTTCCTCCATCATGATGCCATCTATTTTGTGAAGTGCACCAGTCCCTCCTGCAGCAAAGCAACCCCACAACATGATGCTGCCCCCCCCTCCCCCTAATTTCCTGGAATTTTCCAAGCTGGTTAAAGGCACAGTCAACTTAGTGTATGTAAACTTCTGACCCACTGGAATTGTGATACAGTAAATTATAAGTGAAATAATCTGTCTGTAAACAATTGTTGGAAAAATTACTTGTGTCATGCACAAAGTAGATGTCCTAACCGACTTGCCAAACCTATACCTTGTTAACAAGAAATTTGTGGAGTGGTTGAAAAACGAGCTTATTGACTTATTGACAACCTAAGTGTATGTAAACTTCCGACTTCAACTGTATATATTTTATTTGAGAGATATATATATATATACACACATACACTCAGCAAAAAAAGAAACTTCCCTTTTTCAGGACCCTGTCTTTCAAAGATAATTCGTAAAAATCCAAATAACTTCACAGATCTTCATTGTAAAGGGTTTAAACACTGTTTCCCATGCTTGTTTAATGAACCATAAACAATTAATGAACATGCACCTGTGGAACGGTCGTTAAGACACTAACAGCTTACAGACGGTAGGCAATTAAGGTCAGTTATGAAAACTTAAGACACTAAAGAGGCCTTTCTACTGACTCTGAAAAACACCAAAGGAAAGATGCCCAGGGTCCCTGCTAATCTGCATGATGAGCACGTGCCTTAGGCATGCTGCAAGGAGGCATGAGGACGGCAGATGTGACCAGGGCAATAAATTGCAATATCCATACTGTGAGACGCCTAAGACAGCGCTATAGGGAGACAGGACGGACAGCTGATCGTCCTCGCAGTGGCAGACCACGTGTAACAACACCTGCACAGGATCGGTACATCCGAACATCACCTGTGGGAAAGGTACAGGATGGCAACAACAACTGGCTGAGTTACACCAGGAACGCACAATCCCTCCATCAGTGCTCAAACTGTCCTCAGTAGGCTGAGAGAGGCTGGAGTGAGGGCTTGTTCTAAGGCAGGTCCTCACCAGACATCACCGGCAACAACAGCGCCTATGGGCACAAACCCACCGTCGCTGGACCAGACAGGACTGGCAAAAAGTGCTCTTCACTGACGAATCACGGTTTTGTCTCACCAGGGGTGATGGTCGGATTCGCATTTATCGTCGAAGGAATGAACGTTACACCGAGGCCTGTACTCTGGAGCAGGATCGATTTGAAGGTGGAGGGTCCGTCATGGTCTGGGGCGGTGTGTCACAGCATCATCGGACTGAGCTTGTTGTCATTGCAGGCAATCTCAACGCTGTGCGTTACAAGGAAGACATCCTACTCCCTCATGTGGTACCCTTCCTGCAGGCTCATCCTGACATGACCCTCCAGCATGACAATGCCACCAGCCATACTGCTCGTTCTGTGCATGATTTCCTGTAAAACAAGAATGTCAGTGTTCTGCCATGGCCCGGATCTCAATCCCATTGAGCACGTCTGGGACCTGTTGGATCGGAGGGTGAGGTCTAGGGCCATTCCCGCAGAAATGTCCGGGAACTTGCAGGTGCCTTGGTGGAAGAGTGAGGTAACATCTCACAGCAAGAACTTGCAAATCTGGTGCAGTCCATGAGGGGAAGATGCACTGCAGTACTTAATGCAGCTGGTGGCCACACCAGATACTGACTGTTACTTTTGATTTTGAACCCCCCCTTTGTTCAGGGACACATTATTCAATTTCTGTTCGTCACATGTCTGTGGAACTTGTTCAGTTTATGTCTCAGTTGTTGAATCTTGTCATACAAATATTTACACATGTTAATTAAGTATGCTGAAAATAAACACAATTGAAAGTGAGAAGAGTTTATTTTTTTGCTGATATATATGTATATATACACACACACACACACACACACACACACACACGTTCAAAAGTTTAGGGTCACTTAGAAATGTCCTTGTTTTCAAAAGAAAAGCAAAAAAAAGCAGATGCCTCACAAGTCCTCAACTGGCAGCTTCATTTAATAGTACCCGCAAAACACCAGTCTCAATGTTAACAGTGAAGAGGCGAATCCGAGATGCTGGCCTTCTTGGCAGAGTTGCAAAGAAAAAGCCATATCTCAGACTGGCCAATAAAAAGAAAAGATTAAGATGGGCAAAAGAACACAGACACTGGACAGAGGAACTCTGCCTAGAAGGCCAGCATCCCGGAGTCGCCTCTTCACTGTTGACGTTGAGACTGGTGTTTTGCAGGTACTATTTAATGAAGCTACCAGTTGAGGTCTTGTGAGGCATCTGTTTCTCAAACTAGACTCTCTAATGTACTTGTCCTCTTGCTCAGTTGTGCACCGGGGACTCCCACTCCTCTTTCTTTTCTGGTTAAAGCTAGTTGGCGCTGTTCTGTGAAGGGAGTAGTTCACAGCGTTGTACGAGATCTTCAGTTTCTTTGCAATTTCTCGGACACAATAGCCTTCATTTCTCAGAACAAGAATAGACTGACGAGTTTCAGAAGAAAGTACTTTGTTTCTGGCCATTTTGAGCCTGTAATCGAACCCACAAATGCTCATTCTCCAGATACTCAACTAGTCTAAAGAAGGCCAATTGTATTGCTGCTTTAATCAGAACAACAGTTTTAAGCTGTGCTAACATAATTGCAAAAGTGTTTTCTAATGATCAATTAGCCTTTTAAAATGATAAACTTGGATTCGCTAACACAACGTGCCATTGGAACACAAGAGTGATGGTTGCTGATAATCGGCCTCTGTACGCCTATGTAGATAATCCATAAAAAATCTGCCGTTTCCAGCTACAATAGTCATTTACAACATTAAACATTTCTACACTGTATTTCTGATCCATTTGATGTGATTTTAATGGACAAAAAAATGTGCCTTGCTTTCAAAAACAAGGACATTTCTAATTGACCCCAAACTTTTGAACAGTAGTGTATATATACAGGACCAGTCCAAAGTTTGTACACCTACTCATTCAAGGTTTTTTCTTTATTTTGTTACTATTTTCTAGAATAATAGTGATGACATCAAAACTATGAAATAACACATATGGAATCATGTAGTAAACAGAAAAGTGTTAAACTGGTACAGTAAATATTATTCTCATTTTTGTTATGAATTAGATGATAAATACCTCCATTTGGACTTGTTCAGCCTTACTGAAATCCTTTGGATCCTTGTCAGTGAACTGGTTTCTCAGTCAAACTGATGGAAAAATGGAAAAATAGTTTAGTACATGAAATGCAATATAGTCAGTCACCCATTGAATAAGCCAGAGAGAAATACCATGAAACAAAAAACGTGATTTACCACTTTGTTTTCTGTTTTCACCATTTCCGCATAAATGCTGTGCTGCTGTGTAGCTGCAACATGCTGTAAACATAAAACCAGGAAGGGTAGATTATATTATTGTGAAACTGTAAGGATACCACCACAAACATTCTAACCAAGGTGTGGCGCACTCGCTGATCCAATCGCTTTCATGCCCCTCATTACAGACACAACCAGTTTCAATTAATATATTAAATCATGAAGTGAAACAAAAGTGAAATGAAGCAATTCAGTTTGGATTCAGTCTCTGAATGCCTACTATAGCAGCCACTCTGTATAAGGCAAGATGTGGTTGTAAAATCAGGTTGGTGCAGGAGAGAATAGACAAAACCGCAAATGTACGTCTGATTTAAAAAATGCATTACTTTTACCATGTCATTTCTAAGTACCAAGTAAATACCATGTAACAGAAATACAATCTTAACTGCTGTTCAGTAGTCATTTCAATTAAGATTAATTGATTCTTAAAAAATATAATTTAGGCCCATGTAAACAAACTGCCTTCTTGTTCAAATGTGTGTAAACATGTTGATCTCATGGGCTCCGTCATTGCATCCATACCAGCTCTCTCTATCAATTTGAGAGTGGTTACATTTCTCCAGACCCATTTCTCACTTTTATAACAAGTGTGGCAGGGCTGCATCTTGGCTGAAACACGAACTAAGAGTGTTGAGAATTTAATTATTTAAAAAGTAGTGTAGGCCACCACTTTTCTTATAGTTTAGGCTTTATATGTTAGGCTTCTCAAGTTTAATATGCATCATGTCATTGATTTTCATAATGCACGAAAATCGGTTCAAATAGGCGTTTTAATGGCGTTAACTCTAGAAATGTATGTAATATCCGGATAATGTATAGCCTAACTGCGAGAGGTGTTCGATACTTCAGACTGAACATATTTTATAATGTAAAACGTTGTCTATGTAGCCTATAACGTTATGTAAAACTGCAAACTTACCTTTCATTATTATAGATTTCCTGACAGCAACATGAAATAGTTTTCCGGTCTCACTGGTAAGCAGAAACGACGGTCGGTGTGGAAATTGTTCGATTAGGTCGAAAGAGAATAAACCTAAGAATGCGGAATTTGGCAAGCTTTCGACTTCGCTGAAATATGGTGTAAACAATAGCAAGTCTTTCCAAGCCAATTAAATTGAACACTAGTATAGAAATATTACAGATTTTCAAAGACTTGGTTGAAATAGGTATTTTAAACGAGTATGTGTTATACTGAAAAAATGGCATGCGGAGGTGAGCTTTAGCTGTCCGTCTCTTCTGGAAAAGTTTTATTCCTTTCCTTCGACTTCCTCAATTCGGCGCGTTTCAGTTGAAACGAAACTTAATTTGAGGTGTATTTTACTAGTAAAAGTGGCTTCCCCAATCTCCTAATCTTCTGTGCTACATCTGTTCTACTGACCTGAAAATAATGGATATGCACTGTTGATGTAGTGCTGTATTGAGTTTTATCCCCTGTTCTCTACACAAATTATATGAAAATCCAGACTAGGGATCTACTTTGCAAACATACAGTAACAGTCAAATGTTTGGACACACCTACTCATTCAAAGGTTTTTCTTTATTTGGACTATTTTCTACATTGCAGAATAATAGTAAAGACATCACAACTAAGAAATAACATGGAATGATGTAGTAACCAAAAAAGTATATGGAAAGGGCCTCCCGAGTGACGCAGTGGTCTAAAGCTGTGCCACTAGAGAACCTGGTTCGAATCCAGTTCTCTGTTGCAGCCATCCACGACTGGGAGACTCATGTGGGGGTGCACTATTGGCCCAGCATCGTCCAGGTTAGGGCAGGGATGTTCCTGTCCCACCTGGTTCGAATCCAGTTCTCTGTTGCAGTCATCCACGACTGGGAGACCCATGTGGGGGTGCACTATTGGCCCAGCATCGTCCAGGTTAGGGCAGGGATGTTCCAATTCCATCGCACACTAGTGACTCCAGTGGTGGGCTGGTCGCAATGCACACTGACACGGTCTCTAAGTGTACGGTGCTTCCTCCAACACATTGGTACGGCTGGCTCCCGGGTAAAGCGGGTGTTGTGTCAAAAAGCAGTGTGGCTTGGCTGGGTTGTGTTTCGGAGGATGCACGGCTCTCGACCTTCGCCTCTCCTGAGTCTGTACGGCAGTTTCAGAGATGGGACAGATTCTTCAAATAGCCACCCTTTGCCTTGATGACAGCTTTGCACACTCAGCATTCTCTCAACCAGCTTCACCTGGAATGCTTTTCCAACAGTCTTGAAGTTCCCACATATGCTGAGCATTTGTTGGCTGCTTTTCCTTCACTCTGCAGTCCAACTCATCCCAAACCATCTCAATTCGGTTGAAGTCAGGTGATTGTGGCGGCCAGGCAATCTGATGCAGCACTCCATCACTCTCCTTCTTGGTCAAATAGCCCTTACACAGCCTCGAGGTGTGTTGGGCCAGTGTTCTGTTAAAAAACAAATGATAATCCCACTAAGCGCAAACCAGATGGGATGGCGTATTGCTGCAGAATGCTGTGGTAGCCATGTTTGTTAAGTGTGCCTTGAATTCTAAATAAATCACTGACAATGTCACCATTACCCCCACACCATTACACCACCTCCTCCATGCTTCATGGTTGGAACCGTACATGCGGAGATCATCCGTTCACCACTCTGCGTCTCACAAAGACACAGCGGTTGGAACCAAAAATCGCAAATTTGGACTCATCAGACCAAAGAACAGATTTCCACCGGTCTAATGTCCATTGCTCGTGTTTCTTTGACCAAGCAAGTCTCTTCTTCTTATTGGTGTCCTTTAGAAGAGGTTTCTTTGCAGCAATTTGACTATGAAGGCCTGGTTCACGTAGTCTCTTCTGAACAGTTGATGTTGAGATGTGTCTGTCACTTGAACTCTGTGAAGCATTTATTTGGGCTGCAATTTCTGAGGCTGGTAACTCTAATGAACTTATCCCATGTAGCAGTAACTCTGGGTCTCCTTTCCCTGTGGCGGTCCTCATGAGGGCTAGTTTCATCATAGCGTTTGATGGTTTTTGCGACTGCACTTGAAGAAACTTTAAAAGTTCTTAAAATGTTCCATATTGACTGACCTTCATCACTTAAAGTAATGATGGACTGTCATTTCAATTTGCTAATTTGAGCTGTTCTTGCCATCATATGCACTTGGTCTTTTACCAAATAAGGACATCTTCTGTATACTACCCCTACCTTGTCACAACACAACTGATTGGCTCAAACGCATTAAGGAAAGAAATTCCACAACCTTTAACAAGGAACACCTGTTAATTATATAAGATGGAGCCAAAGAACATGGCTGATGTTTTACATTCTCCCATCCAATTGTGCAATTTTGTTATTTTTTTTGCATATTTTCTTCTTCTTGAACTGCACTGTTGTTAAGGGCTTGTAAGTAAGCATTTCATGGTAAAGTCTACACTTGTTGTATTCGGCGCATGTGGCAAATAAGGTTTGATTTGGAATTGAAATGCATTCCAGGTGACTACCTCATGAAGCTGGTTGAGAGAACGCCAAGAATGTGCAAAGCTGTCATCAAGGCTACTTTGAAGAATCTCAAATATAAAATGGATTTTGATTTTGATTTGTTTAACACTTTTTTGGTTAGTACATGATTCCATGTGTTATTTCATAGTTTTGATGTCTTCAATATTATTATACAATGTATAAAATAGTTAAAATAAAGAAAAACCCTGGAATGAGTAAGTGTGTCCAAACTTTTGACTGGTACTGTACAACCTTGATATATGCTGATATATTTCACTCATGCTGAAAGCTCAGACCTTTATTTGCAGACCATTCTTACCCTCCACATTCTCACACCAGGCCAACACTCAATGTCTTGCTACTGTATGGCTAAACATTTTTCGATATTTTCCCCAAGCAAGTACCATAATAAATATATGACCGACTCTCCAGACAGAACATCATTCTCCAGACAGAACGTCTGGAGAATGGAGAATCTCAGGTAACTCCCAAATTAACCTTGTATCTTTTATTTGCCTCAGGTTTTAGTATGTTATTTTGGTTTGATCATATATGTAGGCTACCATGGCCTTTCTGCATTTGATAGGCAGATTCTGTATTTTCAACAATGCAAGAAGACACATTGATGCAGTGACTAAAGTCGAAGAACTAGTTTATCATGGTGACATGAGGATTTGTCAAATATGTCACAGTATCCAACATTGGTGCTCCAGTTTACCCATAGTGCAGCATAAGATTGCAGGCAGTGATCAACTGTTCTATGTGGTCCCATTGAATGAAGTGAGTCAAATTTAACTTGTACATTTCCAAAACAGAGCACAATAATGCTGGCATCGGAGGCATCATGCTCTCTTTGAATAAGGACGCACTGCCCAAGTCTGACAGATGATGGCGCCTCAAGCACAAGAGGGGACTAACAGGTACCCTAAAAGAAGAAGACCTGAAGTTACTTTTTTTGTAGCAGGTTAGGAGAATTTAGGCATACGGTTAGGAGAATGAACGTAGCAGGTTAGAATAATTAGGTTAAGACTAGGAAAAGGGTTAGGGTTTAGGGATACCGAAAATGCTCTCCTAAACTGCTAGGAAAATCACTTCCAGTCATCGTTGTATCCAAGTGCCATGAAAAGAGTGTGCCCCTTATACGCAAGGTCCAACCATAGAGATAGAGGAATCATATTTATATCTGTGCCATTGTAACGTCTGTGACAGCATGAGCAACACCATTGAGGCTACAACCTATAGCAATCCCCACACAATTGACTACTTTAACATGGTGGGTGATGGCAATGCCCAATAGCAATGGCAATGTCAATGCTAAAACATGTTATATCCATGAAGAGTCCTCTATCTATCTCTATGGGTCCAAGAGAAATTCAAACACCCTTTTCATGCTACTTCGATACAGCTACAACCGGAAGTAACTTTTTTGTAGCAGGTTATAGGAGAATGAGGTTAAGGTTAGGAAATGGGTTTGTGAAAAAATGCTCTCGTAACCTGCTAGGAAAACCACTTCGGGTCATAGCTGTATCGGTGTGGCATGAAAATAGTTCGTCCTGTTTTGTGTGAGTGTTCAAAAAGGATTGTATATGCATTATTTATTTTACGTTTTACAAGAAGTAAGTCACCTATGACAAGGAACTACTCATCAATACAAATAAACGATAACTGTAAGAGCCCTCGGTCATTACTGAACCAAGATATTTCTAGACCAAAATGAAGTACTACTGAGAGCCAATCTCCCAAATATGGACAATAAATAGTTGGAGGCTTTGAGAGGGTGGTAAGACTTTTGATGGTAGCCTGAGTGACTCAAAGGTGTCATGTCCTGATGATTAGCAGGTATTTGTAGTCCATATATTACAGTGGCAGATGGCTGCAATCGGAGAAGCTCATGGGAGGTGACGTCCCTTTGCATGCTGGGACATTGTAGATTGTGGCAGACTTTTGAGGTCTGCAGGGTCACTGCACAGAAGATGGTGGCTGATCAGACACAAAGAGATACAAAAGCCAGATGTCCTAAGTGTTTGCACCAATAGGGACAAATCACCTGTTAAATTCCCTTTTGAAATAGATTCAAACGTAGTGGAAAGCTTAGTAAATCTGGCCCATATTCTTCTACCTGTGTCCACTTTCCTCTTCTCAGTACCTGACTGGATGATTGACAGACAGGCGTGTGATTGATCCTTCTGGGAACCGTGTCACCTGCTAGGTCTCCCTGTTTATGAAGGTCTGGAGACACCTGCTTAATGTGGATGTGGTGGTAATGGCCAATGATGTAAGTATGTATGTCTATGGTCATGACTGAGGTCTCCATCATGCTCAGGGGATTGAGAGCTGCCAGAATGATATTATGATGACAAACTTATCTCTTTATGACAGTATTCTCTGGGTCAGGGTTTCCCAAAGTTGGTCCAGGGGTGGGGGGGTGTTAGGCTGTGGGAGTCTGAATCAGAGTACTTAACATACGGTAGAGCTATTATTTAAGATTCCTCTAGATTTAACAAAATTACAACAAAAAATTGTTTCGGGTTTGTAAGTCCTTATTTCATTGATATCCTATTGAATTGTTATCAGATTTTCTAGCAGCATGACTCCTGAGATATTGTATTATTTAGGGTAATTTCTTGTTTGTGACAGACTGTTCCGTTTCCGAGATTTGTTCTAGGATCTAAAACAAAGATGTCCACCTGCGTTTTACAATATCTGCCACTGAAAAACGACACATCACAGAAGCTCTAAAGCATTCCAGAGATGCTCCAGCTCCTCTTACACCAGCCAAACTCACAGATCTTCATCTGACATTAGGTTGAGCTATCTATATGGTGAGGCCTGGTGGATGTCAGTACATAGCATTATCGCCGTAGCACGTTGGTTACCCAGAGTTCATGTTCTAGGTTCTATTGGACAGGGGTGAGTGGCCAAGCTTAAAGGAATCCACACCATGTCATGGGCTGAGGGTCAGGAGGTTAGAAGTAAGGGGTCAGAGGTTAGAGGTGAATCCACTGGAGCTGGTTGAAGACTGTGATGTGAGGGGTGGCATGTTGCTGCAGAGTCCTAGAGATAGTCATGGTTGGGGCACCAAGGGTGAAAAGAGTCTCTACAGTCCAGTCATTGCATTCTATGCTCCCATGTGATTTATTTAACAATGTTTTGACCACTCAGGTCTTCATCAGGTCCAAGGGTCATGCCCCATGCAGGGCCACAGAGTGTGACATTATGCCCCCTGTTCTGTGTTTATTTCTGTCAGCCCCTGAGGGCCGGGTGGTGGGGGGGCTAGGAATGTGGGGGGGCTAGGAATGTGGGGATAGTATGCTTCAGAGAGTCATTTCTCATGTGGAAAGGGAACACATATACACACTGTCCATGATGATAATGGCTGATATTGTGTAAAACATGTGATCTACAATGACTGATCTTAGCTTCACATGCTTATTCTTTGAAATGTTTGATTGGATGTTCTATATGTCTTTTTCAGAGATACTTGGTGTCTGTATCTACTCTTTGTAACTTATGGATTGTATCGGAACAAAACCCCATCTGCTTTTTCCTCCAGTTTGGAATTTTAAAAGGAACCATTCTACTCCTTCACCACTAGAGGGCATATCACAACTATTCTACAGTGAAGTACCCGAGCACTCAAATTGGCCTGAGCTGTTGTTGAGTGAAAGAACCATTTTCCCTTCTTCACACTTTTTCTCAGACATTGTTTGCCGTCCTGCTGAAAGTTTTTACATGCAGAATTGAAAGGCGTGTGTGTGTTCTCTCAAGGGCCAAGCCATGAAAATGACCCTGATCGTCTTGCACCATTTCTGCCATAAACTGCAGCTGTCCGCTCAGTGTTAAAACATTTCTGTATGGCTGTCTGGCTGAACGAATGGCTGACTGGCTGGCTGAAAATAGGAAGAATAACTATTTAATTCTGGGATTTTCCCTGGAGACGGTTTGTTTATTTTCTTGCGCGCATATATTTTTTGTTACAGTGATTTAGAGGACATTTAATACAACACTGTTCTCATGGCAGTCTTCTTGAATTTTTTTTATCCTAATTGATTGAAATATTGCATTTTTATGTTTGTAATATGCAGCATTTGTAGAATAATTACTTACAGAAAATGTCCCAAATCATGTTGTATTCCACATTACAGAGTGCATGCACTGTTCACTCAGTTGTAAATTCAAATAAAGTCCAGGCCAGTTTCCCACAACCCTTCAGTCACCCAGAGAGGAGCCAGCAACACAATGCTCCTCAAATGCTCTTAAAATACATGACCTCATTGACCTCTGTGAATTATAACCGCTAGGATTGGCCCTGGCTGTAGCACAATATGAGGCTTGTGATTGTGTTTTAATTCTAATGGCAAGCGAAAAGATGGCTTCCTCCAAAAGAGAGAGGGGAGCTGAGATGGGTGGATTTATGGCCCTTGTCCTGGCCGCCGGCCTCACATCCTCTCTGATCTGCTTTTACTCTGACGACCCCTGACCTCCAGAGTCATTAGAATGCTCTCTGAATGGTCCCATTGGCCCTCAGCCCATCTCACACTCACTCACTGCTTGTTTTTCGAATCAAATTACTATATTTAACAGGGACACTAGCCGCCGAGCCGCCTGGCCGGGCCAACTCCATCTAAACACACATCTGTTTGAAATTGTGACTGGCAATTATTTTATGTCATGTGCAAGTTTATTTTTGTCCCCCCGCTCACTTTTGTTTGTTGTTGTTTGTTTTTCAGTAAATGTCTCTTTCTCTGCATTGCTAATGGCCAAAACCCAGTAGGGATTCTGGGTCCTGGAACTGTGCTGTCACAAAGGTTAGTGGCACGGCCGGACTACTGCATTTGGGGCACCAGGGCACCGACCTCCCAACCACCCTCAGCTAACTAACTGCATTTCAAGATAATTTTTTTTAATTCAACGCTTTTTTTCTTTGTGGCAAATATTTTTTGTTTGTTTTATAGGTCATCTCATGCTTCTGTTCCCATTTTTCCATGAGGCCGAGATAAATGTTTTCAGTTTTAAAGAAAATGTACTGCTATTCTACACATTTCCCTGCGTGCCTGTTCGGTAATCCGGCCCTGGCTAGTGGTGTGGCCGGAAAGAGGAAAATGGAAAACCACAGTAAGGTTTTTAATTCTGAAATACAAAGCAGGCAGATTTTTTATTCTATTCAGAGTGAGAGAGCAGGATTTTCAGACTGTCACTAAGTCAGAGAGAGCTCTGTCTGTATCGCTGCCAGATCATCATTTTGTCTTCATTTTGTCTGTCTGTTATTCATGGTTTTTAAACGTGGTCTGGTGGGAGAGGAGATGTATAGACTACACTGATATGAAATGAAATGTTTTATTGGTTTAGTCCACGTATGTGATTTACTAGCACATTTACTCACACAAAAAACTTTGCTACATACTTTAGTCTAAGACTGCCATCATTGAAGTCCTTTGTGGTGACGAGGGGCGACTGAATCATCTCTAACCAGAGTATCAAAACCAATGACACGTTTTTAATCCGCCGCTTTACCCATGTGTGATCTGGCTCTGGCCCACAACCCATTGGTGTCTGCACCAATCAGACAGCCCAGAATGTGTTCTCATTCAGTGAAGGGTCAGGGAGGTACTAAGATCCAGACTCATTGCAGACAAGAAACTAATGTCTGTAGGCGTGCCGTAGAGTTTGGCCAGTGCAAAGAGTCTGGGTAGCCAGGCAAGTGATTTACTAGGATAGGAAAGGCTGTATTCTTCTTGTATCTCATATTTATTGACTGTTGGCTGATACCAACTATAGATAGTATTAAGCCATAAGTGTTAACATGTGAGCATGTGCATGCGTGCTGCGCACATGCTCTCTCTGTGACAGAACATCCCTCACATTCTTTCTGCCCCACAGTTGGATCACATTTAAAGGACAATCACTCCAGTTATGTCCTAACCTCATTTATTCTTCTTCCAGCTGGCTTTAGACCAGAAACCCCTTTGTCCTCCGAGACCTTGTTCTAACAGTGTTCTTAAGGGACAGCCCAGGCCAGGCCAATGTTCTCACAATATCCTCTGGTTATCCAGTGATAAAGATGTCTTCCACAGATGTCTTTAGTCAATGGTTGATAGGGCCGAAGAGAGTGGTGGGAGAGGCCAATATTCCTGGACTTGGGGATCACGTTCCCTCTGCAACAACTGGCCCCATAATTGCCACAGAATATAATGGGCGTCTTCATGACCATTAAACTGGCTTATGATTAGTGGCTAAAACCCATAGCAATCATGGTGGATTTTTTCAAGAATGATTGGTTTGTCAAAAATATTTCACTTTATTTGTTTGACAACATACAGTGCACTCAGAAAGTATTCAAACCCCTTGCCTTTTTACACATTTTGTTACGTTACAGCCTTAATCTAGAATTGATTACATATTAGTTTCATATTAGAAATGTTAGAAATTAGAAATTAGAAAAAACAGAAATACCTTATTTACGTAAGTATTCAAACCCTTTGCTATGAGACTCGATATTGAGCTCAGGTGCATCCTGTTTCCAGTGATCATCCTTGAGATGTTTTTACAACTTAATTTGAGTCAACCTGTGGTAAATTCAATTGATTGGACATGATTTGGAAAGGCACACACCTATCTATATAAGGTCCCACAGTTGACAGTGCATGTCAGAGCAAAAACCAAGCCATGAGATCGAAGGAATTGTCAGAGAGCTCCGAGACAGGATTATGTCAAGGCACAGATCTGGGCAAACCTAGCAATCGGGGGAGAAGGGCCTTGGTCAGGGAGGTGACCAATAACCCAATGGTCACTTTGACAAAGCTCCAGAGTTCCTGATGGGAGAACCTTCCAGAAGGACAACCATCTCTGCAGCACTCCACCAATAAGGCCTTTATGGTAGAGTGGCCAGACGGAGGCCACTCCTCAGTATTAGGTACATGACAGCCCGCTTGGAGTTTGCCAAAAGGCATCTAAAGGACTCAGACCATGAGAAACAAGATTCTCTGGTCTGATGAAACCAAGATTGAACTCTTTGGCCTGAATGCCAAGCGTCGCATCTGGCGGAAACCTGGCACCATCCCTACGCTGAAGTATGGTGGTGGCAGCATAATTCTGTGGAGATGTTTTTCAGCAGCAGGGACTGGGAGTAGTCAGGATCGAGGGAAAGATGAACGGAGTAGGGTACAGAGAGATCCTTGATGAAAACCTGCTCCAGAGTGCTCAGGACCTCAGACTGGGGCGAAGTTTCACCTTCCAACAGGACAACAGCCCTAATCACACAGGAAGGACAACGCAGGATTTGTTTTGGGACAAGTCTCAATGTCCTTGAGTGGCCCAGCCAGAGCCCGGACTTGAACCCAATTGAATATCTCTGGAGAGACCTGAAAATACACTCCCCATCCAGCTACGCTCCCCATCCAACCTGACAGAGCTTGTGAGGATCTGCAGAGAAGAATGGGATAAACTCCCCAAATACAGGTGTGCCAAGCTTGTAGCATCATGTCCAAGACGTGAGTCTGTAATCGCTGCCAAAGGTGCTTCTGAATACTTATGTAAATGTGATATTTCAATTTCTAAAAACACGTTTTTGCTTTGTCATTATGGGATTTTGTGTTTAGATTGATGAGGGCGAAAAAAAACTATTTAATCAATTTTAGAATAAGGCTGTATAACAAACAAACAAAATGTGGAAAAAGTCAAGAGGTCTGAATACTTATCGAATGCACTGTACTTAGGCTTGTGGTTTGCTTATAAGATTCCTGGATAAAATAGTCAATAATTGTTTGCAAATGATAATATTCAAATGTTTATGATAAATGTGTTGTTTAACATGAGAGTCAGGTTTAACTGGGAGGACTAAATTCACTAACAAGGATGTCCAGGGGAATGCACAGTACCACAGTGATAGCCACCAGAGTCTCTAGCTAGTGATAATGCCAGTCCAGTCCAACTGTTTTGGCCCTGCACCCCCACCCATGTTGATGTGACGTGTGAGAATCCTTTCCCACCTAAAATGGAAGGTTTTGACATGTTGCTAGTGCTAAAAGCCCAGATATTGGTGTGGGGTTTAGCACTATGCTTAAATTACACTAAAAGGGGCTAGTAAGTGTCTCCTCTCTCCATCCCTATGGGCAGAATGACTGAGGGTATTGTACATGTTCTGGGGGGCTAGTAGCAAGCTGCACAGGTCGACATAAGAATCAACACTTAAAGTGTAACTAGAATTGCCTTGCTAATGCTGATTTTATGAATTTATTGATTTGTTTTTTCAGTGCTATTTCAGTGTCTTGGGCATCTAGATGAAATAATGATCAGTGTCATTACTGTGTATTAATCAGAGCTTGTTTTATGTTGTATTAATAAACTCCAAGTGCAACAGAGTCACTTAGGCAGATGGAGGGATATTGAACAACAGATGCTGATTTGCAAAGGGCCATATCATGAATAATTACAGGTGGATTATACAGTGACATCCGACTGGGAATACACTGGTTGACTCAATGTTGTTTCCACGTCATTTAAATGAAATGACGTTGAACCAATGTGGAATCGACATGTAATTAACGTCTGTGCCCAGTGGGATCTATGGTTCGAGTGCCACGGTGGTAGACCTCTTTAGCTTTGTTAACATGTCTGTGTGTAAGGAAAGATTTAAAAAAAATGTAAAGTAGTAAAACGAGCTGTCTCTATTTGCAGTTATCTGTTTGCTGTTGATCTTTTATTTGTTCATCAATTGTGTGTACATTTTCATTCTGACATCTATGAGCAAAAAGAAAAAGAAAAAGGACTAGTGAACACTTTTACCCAACATAGGCACTACACTGGAGAATACCAAACAAGTGTCTTCCTAGAGTTCCCTGAAAACTGATTGGTTGTGAAATAACATGGCTGTCTTGGGGTATGCTGATTCCTCCTGCTAGAGCTGTTGGTACAGAGATGGGTTTCCTGTTCCTGTGTGAGGGCAGGAGGGCATGCAGGCAGGCGGGCGCTCTGGGCGGAAAGGCCTGTCAGCGCTGTCAGCATCGCACCACAGCTGGGTGGGTTCAAATACTATTTGTCATAATTTCAAATACATTAGCTGGGCTTGATTGATCTTGCCTGTCGCAATGGATAAAATACAATAGTCGCAAAAGTACAAACTCCACCCACCTGGCACTCCAGACAGGCTGAAGAAAACACTCAAAGTATTTGAAAGATTTCAAATAGTATTTGAACCCATGTCTGCATCGCACCACAGCTGGGAAACCTCACTGCTCTACTCTGCTGTACAGCTGGAGTCCATTTTAGGTAAATGTGAACTGCTGGCCACAGCACAGCGTTTTATTTAGCATT
Organism: Oncorhynchus mykiss; assembly: GCF_057628025.1. Lineage (NCBI taxonomy): Eukaryota > Metazoa > Chordata > Actinopteri > Salmoniformes > Salmonidae > Oncorhynchus > Oncorhynchus mykiss. Next base: position 69,464,470 of record NC_143024.1, read on the forward strand.
CCTTGTAAAGCCACGCTGGTGGAGAACTGAAGAGCACATGAATGCGGAGAAGCACGCACACACAAACACATTGTTTTATAACTTCATAATTAACTGTGTATTTGTTAGGGCGCATGCAAGTGGTTTGAAAGAATGACCTTCCTAACTTTCACAAGAATAATACTCTCATATAAACTGGAAGCAAAACCACAAGGCCATGTAAAATGGTTTCTACTATTTTATCACCGGCCATGTAAGGGGTTATGTTCGCACTGTTATGTGCTAGTAGCTAGCAAAATCATCTGCTTTTCTTTTCTGGGGTGTCTTAGTTGTCTGCACATGTAGCTTGTTAAAGTGAATATCAATAGAAACATCTTCAAGACACCTCAGGCGATCACGATCTAAAATGCCTTCTGAACAAACCCCCAGGCGTCGAGCCTCAGCTAACTCAGCTAGCTCTCTGACACTCAGTAAAATTTTAATTACGGAGAAGATTTTCCATCTGTACCACTAGGGCCTCTCCTGGGGGATGTTCATTGTACTGCAGGAGAGATGCCTTTCATGTTGGTGCATGGTACTAACCTGACTTGGGGTCGATGTATGGAGAGAGAGAGAGCCAATGACACTGTCACGATCCTTATGATAGTTAATGAACCCTTTTGATGGTTTTGGAGATGTAAGGTTGGTGGACTCGTTGAACCACCAGTGTCCAGTGCTTTCTCTGTCATATATAAAAAAGTAAGCGCATCAACCTAAATTATACGATATGTGTGTGAACAATTTAAAATTATGTGATAGTTAGCCACCACAAAAGCAAACTGGTCACACCAGGTCTTGAGGTAGAAACATACAAATAAATTGAATCACAATGAAAGACAAGAATATCTCCAAATATTAAATCAAAATGTATTTGTCACATGCGCCGAATACAACTCTACAGTGAAATGCTTACTTACAAGCCCTAAACCAACAATGCAGTTTAAAGAAAAAATAAGTGTTAAATAAAAAATAACTGTAACAAATAATTAAAGAGAAGCAGTAAAATAACAATAGTGAGGCTATATACAAGGGGTACCGGTACAGAGTCAATGTGAGGGGGCACCGGTTAGTCGAGGTAATTGAGGTAATATGTACATGTAGGTAGAGTTAAAGTGACTATGCATAGATAATAAACAGAGAGTAGCAGCAGCATAAAAGGGGGGGGGGGGGCAATGCAAATAGTCTCAGCAGCCATTTGATTAGCTGTTCAGGAGTCTTAAAGTATGGCTTGGGGGTAGAAGCTGTTAAGTCTTTTGGACCTAGACTTGGCGCTTCAGTACCGCTTGCCATGCGGTAGCAGAGAGAACAGTCTATGACTTGGGTGGCTGGAGTCTTGACAATTTTTAGGGCCTTCCTCTGATGGCCTGGTATAGAGGTCCTGGATGGCAGGAAGCTTTGCTCACCTCTTGCCGGGGACTGTATTAGACCTGGGACACCAGGTGGGTACAATTAATTATCAGGTAGAATAGAAAACCAGCAGGCTGTAGGGTAAGTGTTGAATTCCCCTGGTATAGATTATAGAGGGAAACAGGCTGTTTTGTTTGGGCAGCTGGTTTCTGCTGCATCATGACCTATTCTTGTTTCCTGTACCATGTGACAGACGGGGATTCTGAGGGAGTATATTATCCCTGTGACATGCTGAGGTCCCTTACCCACTTCATGTAATCAGGGGTAATTTACTTGCTGCAAATCCTCATCTGACCCATTCTTATGACAACTTGAGAAAAGACACATTACAAAATCAGACCATGGCATGTATTTTTAAACATCTCAGAGTGCTGATCTAGGATCATTTTTGACTTTCAGATAATAATGAATGGACAGGGGAGATATGATCCTAGATCAGCACTACTACTCTGAGATGCTTTGTGAATATTGTCTCAGGAAGTAAATTAAGGGTAGAGGATATTTAACACTAGCATAAATACTTGAGGTGCCTCTAACCCTAAAACCCTGTTTCTCTATTATTCTAGCTGTTCTGCTGTTCAAACTGTCATTTCAGTTTGTATTTTGGGGTATAATTGCAATGGTGAAATGTTGAAAATAGGCACCCAGGACAGCCTAGCAGGAGTTTCCATCTCCGCCCACTGTGCTCCACTCTGTTGAATCCCTAGTTTAGGTCTGTCTCTCAGTCCCAGAACTAGGAGGTCACAGGGTCAGGGTTTGGGTGGACACTGCTCAGCCTATTAGTGTGATTCCCCCAGATGTAAAAACAGGGAATTAGAGGGCTTTTATAGTTAAGGGGAGGTTTAAGGTAGGTTCTTGGGTTAGTGGCCTGGGTTAAGAAAGACAAGTGAGCCAAACCAGTAGAACGTTAGCCAAAATCTTACTGCCTCTACTTACAGTACTAAATTTGATTGTTATATAACTCTTTGCTCAGATTATTTTTTGCCAATTGAACTCCCTTTCAACTTTCAGATTATAAAATAATGAAACAATGTTTGGCTCAATTAAGCATTTTAAAGTTGAGGTTTCCATACATAATGATTACAAAATTGTTTCTTACACTTTCTTAACTTGTAAAGTCCTTACAACAGCAATTTCCAGAGGAAAATTATGTGGGTGGAGTGGTCAGGGGTGGAGTGGTGATGGGTGTATCCATCCCAAAGGCCAATTACAACAGGAAAGGGAAATACATTATAAACATAAAAGGAACTATGAGCCTCCCTGACCAGCTAGGGCTCGAACAGGGTCATCCATTCTCGCCTCTCCCTTACCTCTCACTCTCACTCTCACTCACAGAAGTCTTCAATCAGCAATCCTCTGTCCTCAACCCAAAACCCCATTCACAAATGCATTCTTCTTTAACAGCCCACACAGCTCTTGCCCCCTTGTAGCCATTGACCTCCCCGGTGCTTCGTCACAGTAGCAGAGTGGTCACGGATCATAGCAAGGTCCTGTTTCTCGATGGTCTCTACCCAGAGTCAGGCCACAATGCAGTCCTTCATGGAGGAGCGTGCACATCCTCTGGGCTGAGACTAGGGTGATAATAACTTATGGTGTCAGATTAAGCCATATTGTGTTGCATAGGCTACTGCCTGGAGGCTTGGGTGATAGTCCAAGACCTCTCTGGTGTAGAAGGTGCCCCTTGACACAGTTCACGCCCCTCTGGTCTCAATGGACTGGGCTGTGTACAGGAAGATTTTGATGAGTGAGAGTGAGAGGTAGCGAGAATGAGAGGCAGAGAAAGAGAAAAACATGGAGAGGGAAACAGAGAGAGAGAGAGAGACATAGAGAGAGAGGGCCCCAGTCCAATCACTTTATTATGATGACCTGCCCTCTTGGATCAAATGTGAAAAGGTGACACACCGTTGTTTCTAAAAATAGAATGAGATTCTTTCATCCACTCTCATTCACTCTCTGAGTGTACAGCCTCTTTTGATCTCCGTTTTGTGTGTGCTATCTAATGTTTCAGTAATGGATGAATAAATTTGCATGATTAGTGGTCTTGTGTAGATATGAAGAGTTTCATTCCAAAACGCTCTATATCCATTTTCAGAATTAGCTTTTACTGTTTAAAGAACTTCTAAAAGAGATTGGTGTGTTTTTACACCACCTAATCATGGCATGGGGTTGTTCAATGACATACGTATTTGTTTGACGTCTATCACTTGATAGTTTCATTTCAGAAAGACAAATGATCATGTTTTATTGCAAAATGTTACAGTGAGGGAAAAAATAATTTGATCCCCTGCTGATTCTGTATGTTTGCTCACTGACAAAGAAATGATCAGTCTATAATTTTAATGGTAGGTTTATTTGAACAGTGAGAGACAGAATAACAACAAAAAAATCCAGAAAAATGCATGTCAAAAAAAGTTATAAATTGATTTGCATTTTAATGAGGGAAATAAGTATTTGACCCCCTCTCAACAGAAAGATTTCTGGCTCCCAGGTGTCTTTTATACAGGTAACGAGCTGAGATTAGGAGCACACTCTTAAAGGGAGTGCTCCTAATCTCAGTTTGTTACCTGTATAAAAGACACCTGTCCACAGAAGCAATCAATCAATCAGATTCCAAACTCTCCACCATGGCCAGGACCAAAGAGATCTCCAAGGATGTCAGGGACAAGATTGTAGACCTACACAAGGCTGGAATGGGCTACAAGACCATCGCCAAGCAGCTTGTTGAGAAGGTGACAACAGTTGGTGCGATTATTCGCAAATGGAAGAAGCACAAAAGAACTGTCAATCTCCCTCGGTCCGGGGCTCCATGCAAGATCTCACCTCGTGGAGTTGCAATGATCATGAGAACAGTGAGGAATCAGCCCAGAACTACACGGGAGGATCTTGTCAATGATCTCAAGGAAGCTGGGAACAAAGTCACCAAGAAAACAATTGGTAACACACTACGCCGTGAAGGACTGAAATCCTGCAGCGCCCGCAAGGTCCCCCTGCTCAAGAAAGCACATATACATGCCCATCTGAAGTTTACCAATGAACATCTGAATGAAGAGGACAACTGGGTGAAAGTGTTGTGGTCAGATGAGACCAAAATTGAGCTCTTTGACATCAACTCAACTCGACGTGTTTGGAGGAGGAGGAATGCTGCCTTTGACCCCAAGAACACCATCCCCACCGTCAAACATGGAGGTGGAAACATTATGCTTTGGGGGTGTTTTTCTGCTAAGGGGACAGGACAACTTCACCGCATCAAGGGACAATGGACGGGGCCATGTACCGTCAAATATTGGGTGAGAACCTCCTTCCCTCAGCCAGGGCATTGAAATTGGGTCGTGGATGGGTATTCCAGCATGACAATGACCCAAAACTCACGGCCAAGGCAACAAAGGAGTGGCTCAAGCAGAAGCACATTAAGGTCCTGGAGTGGCCTAGCCAGTCTCCAGACCTTAATCCCATGGAAAATCTGTGGAGGGAACTGAAGGTTCGAGTTGCTAAACGTCAGCCTCAAAACCTTAATGAAGATCTGCAAAGAGGAGTGGGACAAAATCCCTCCTGAGATGTGTGCAAACCTGGTGGCCAACAACAAGAAACGTCTGACCTCTGTGATTGCCAACAAGGGTTTTGCCACCAAGTACTAAGTCATGTTTTGCAGAGGGGTCAAATACTTATTTCCCTCATTAAAATGCAAATAAAAAAAAAATGTACGTGTTTTTCTGGATTTTTTTTGTTGTAATTCTGTCACTCACTGTTCAAATAAACCTACCATTAAAATTATACACTGATCATTTCTTTGTCAGTGGGCAAACATACAAAATCAGCAGGGGATCAAATACTTTTTTCCCTCACTCACCCCTCACTCTCAGAGAAATAAGTAGTAGCAGTCAAATGTGACAAATATTTTTTTAATAAAGGACTTTTCAAATGATACATTTGACACATCCATACACAGTACCAGTCAAAGGTTTGGACACACCTACTCATTCAAGGGTTTTTCTTTATTTGTACTATTTTATACATTGTAGAATAATAGTGAAGACATCAAAACTATGGAATAACACATGTGGAATCATAATAAACAAATCAAAATATATTTTATATTTGAGATTCTTAAAAGTAGCCACCCTTAGCCTTGATGACAGCTTTGCACAATCTTGGCATTCTCTCAACCAGCTTCATGAAGAAGTCACCTGGAATGCATTACAATTAACAGGTGTACCTTGTTAAAAGTTCATTTGTGGCATTTATTTCCTTCTTAATGTGTTTGAGACAATCAGTTGTGTTGTGACAAGGTAGGGGTGGTATGCAGAAGATAGCCCTATTTGGAAAAAGACCAAGTCCATATTATGGCAAGAACAGCTCAAATAAGCAAAGAGAAACAACACTCCATCATTACTTTAAGACATGAAGGTCAGTCAATCCAGAAAATGGCAAGAAGTTTGAAAGTTTCTTCAAGTTCTGTCACAAAAACCATCACGTGCTATTGAAATTGGCTCTCACGAGGACCGCCACAGGAATGGAAGACCCAGAGTTACCTCTGCTGCAGAGGATAAGTTAATTAGAGTTACCTGCCTCAGAAATTTCAGCCCAAATAAATTATTCACAAAGTTCAAGTAACAGACACATCTCAACATCAACTGTTCAGAGGAGACTGTGTGAATCAGGCCTTCATGGTTGAATTTCTGCAAAGAAACCACTACTAAAGGACACCAATAATAAGAAGAGACTTGCTTGTTCCAAGGAACATGAGCAATGGACATTAGACCGGTGGAAATCTGTTTTTTTGGTCTGATGAGTCCAAATTGGAGATTTTTGGTTCTAATCGCCGTGTCTTTGTGAGATGCAGAGTAGATGAACGGATGATCTCTACATGTGTGGTTCCCACCGTGAAGCATGGAGGAGGAGGTGTGATGTATGGGGGTGCCTTGCTGGTGACACTGTCTGGGATTTATTTATACACACCTCCCGGCTGTGTCAGGGTTATTTGACCAAGGAGAGTGATGGAGTGCTGCATCAGATGACCTGGCCTCCACAATCACCCGACCGCAACCCAATTGAGATGGTTTGGGATGAGTTGGACCGCAGGGTGATGGAAAAGCAGCCAACAAATGCTCAGCATATGTGGGAACTCCTTCAAGACCATTGGAATCTGGTTGAGAGAATGCCAAGAGTGTGCAAAGCTGTCATCAAGGCAAAGGTTGGCTACTTTGAAGAATCTAAAATATTAAATATATTTTGTTTTGTTTAACACTTTTTGGTTACTACATAATCCCACATGTGTTATTTCATAGTTTTGATGTCTTCACTAATATTCTACAATGTAAAAAAAAAGTAGAAATAAATAAAAACCCTTGAATGAGTAGGTATGTCCAAAACTTTTGACTGTTACTGTAAATATACATTGTGCATTCGGGAAGTATTCAGACCCCTTGACTTCTACCACATTTTGTTACCTTATTCTAAAATGCATAAAAAAATATGTTTCCCTCATCAATCTACACACAATACCCCATATTGACAAAGCAAAAACTGGTTTTTAGAAATTTTAGCATATTATAAAAACTAAAAAAACAAATATCACAGCCTTGTGTCTTCTTGGGTATGACACTACACGCTTGGCACACCTGTATTTGGGGAGTTTCTCCCATTCTTCTCTGCAGATACTCTCAAGCTCTGTCAGTTTGGATTGGGAGCGTCACTGCACAGCTATTTTCAGGTATCGCCAGAGATGTTCAATCAGGTTCAAGTCTGGGTTCTGGCTGGGCCACTCAAGAACTTTCAGAGACTCCTACGTTGTGTGCTTAGGGTTGTTGTCCTGTTGGAAGGTGAACCTTCACCCCAGTCTGAGGTCCTGAGCATTCTGGAGCAGGTTTTCATCAATGATCTCTCAGTACTTCATTCCTCTTTCCCTCGATCCTGACTAGCCACCCAGTTCCTGCCGCTAAAAAACATCCCCACAGAATGATGCTGACACCACCATGCTTCATCGTAGAGATGGTGCCAGGTTTCCTCCAGGCGTGATGCTTGGCATTCAGGCCAAAGATTTCACTCTTGGTTTCATCAGACCAGAGAATCTTGTTTCTCATGGTCTGAGAGTCCTGAGAGTCCAAGCTCTTGGAAGAGTCTTGGTGGTTCCAAACTTATTTAATTTAAAATGGAGGCCATTGTGTTATTTGGGACCTTCAATGCTGCAGAAATGTTTTGGTGCCCTTTCTCAGATCTGTGCTTCAACATAATCCTGTCTCGGAGCTCTACGGACAATTCCTTCAACCTCATCGCTTGTTTTTTTGCTCTGACATGCACTGTCAACTGTGGGACCTTATACAAATCATGTCCAATCAATTTAATTTACCACAGGTGGACTCCAATCAAGTTATATAAACATCTCAAGGATGATCAATGGAAACAGGATGCACCTGAGCTCAATTTCATGTCTCATGGCACAGGGTCTGAGTACTTCTGTAAATAAGATATTTTTTATCATATTTATTTTAAAACCTGTTTTTGCTTGGTCATTATGGGGTATCATGTGGAAATGTTTTTATTGAATCCATTTTAGAATAAGGCTGTAATGTAACAAAATGTGAAAAAAATCAAAGGGACTTATTACTGACCAAATGCATTGCATATATATATATTATGTCCATTTATATCTATAAATATATAGATAGACAACAGATCAAACATTACAGTGCCTTGCGAAAGTATTCGGCCCCCTTGAACTTTGCGACCTTTTGCCACATTTCAGGCTTCAAACATAAAGATATAAAACTGTATTTTTTTGTGAAGAATCAACAACAAGTGGGACACAATCATGAAGTGGAACGACATTTATTGGATATTTCAAACTTTTTTAACAAATCAAAAACTGAAAAATTGGGCGTGCAAAATTATTCAGCCCCCTTAAGTTAATACTTTGTAGCGCCAGCTTTTGCTGCGATTACAGCTGTAAGTCGCTTGGGGTATGTCTCTATCAGTTTTGCACATCGAGAGACTGAATTTTTTTCCCATTCCTCCTTGCAAAACAGCTCGAGCTCAGTGAGGTTGGATGGAGAGCATTTGTGAACAGCAGTTTTCAGTTCTTTCCACAGATTCTCGATTGGATTCAGGTCTGGACTTTGACTTGGCCATTCTAACACCTGGATATGTTTATTTTTGAACCATTCCATTGTAGATTTTGCTTTATGTTTTGGATCATTGTCTTGTTGGAAGACAAATCTCCGTCCCAGTCTCAGGTCTTTTGCAGACTCCATCAGGTTTTCTTCCAGAATGGTCCTGTATTTGGCTCCATCCATCTTCCCATCAATTTTAACCATCTTCCCTGTCCCTGCTGAAGAAAAGCAGGCCCAAACCATGATGCTGCCACCACCATGTTTGACAGTGGGGATGGTGTGTTCAGTGTGATGAGCTGTGTTGCTTTTACGCCAAACATAACGTTTTGCATTGTTGCCAAAAAGGTCAATTTTCGTTTCATCTGACCAGAGCACCTTCTTCCACATGTTTGGTGTGTCTCCCAGGTGGCTTGTGGCAAACTTTAAATTACACTTTTTATGGATATCTTTAAGAAATGGCTTTCTTCTTGCCACTCTTCCATAAAGGCCAGATTTGTGCAATATACGACTGATTGTTGTCCTATGGACAGAGTCTCCCACCTCAGCTGTAGATCTCTGCAGTTCATCCAGAGTGATCATGGGCCTCTTGGCTGCATCTCTGATCAGTCTTCTCCTTGTATGAGCTGAAAGTTTAGAGGGACGGCCAGGTCTTGGTAGATTTGCAGTGGTCTGATACTCCTTACATTTCAATATTATCGCTTGCACAGTGCTCCTTGGGATGTTTAAAGCTTGGGAAATATTTTTGTATCCAAATCCGGCTTTAAACTTCTTCACAACAGTATCTCGGACCTGCCTGGTGTGTTCCTTGTTCTTCATGATGCTCTCTGCGCTTTTAACGGACCTCTGAGACTATCACAGTGCAGGTGCATTTATACGGAGACTTGATTACACACAGGTGGATTGTATTTATCATCATTAGTCATTTAGGTTAACATTGGATCATTCAGAGATCCTCACTGAACTTCTGGAGAGAGTTTGCTGCACTGAAAGTAAAGGGGCTGAATAATTTTGCACGCCCAATTTTTCAGTTTTTGATTTGTTAAAAAAGTTTGAAATATCCAATAAATGTCGTTCCACTTCATGATTGTGTCCCACTTGTTGTTGATTCTTCACAAAAAAATACAGTTTTATATCTTTATGTTTGAAGCCTGAGATGTGGCAAAAGGTCACAAAGTTCAAGGGGGCCGAATACTTTCGCAAGGCACTGTATGTGGGAGATTGTTTTTAGGCTTATCATTGTCTCTTTCAACACCAAATGTAGTTCTCCTGGTGGATTTATTTGTATTATGTTGAGGTACTTAACTCACTCCACATCATAAGCAATGATCTATTGTTTACACACGATTGAGTTCAGTTTAACTGCTTAGTGACGTGATTCCCTTATACCATAAAAAAGTGGGAGGATTTTGAGAGCTGATGAAAATTGCGTACTATTAAAGCAGTGGATCTTGACATGTGAGAGGATGAGGATAGGAAGAGGTGCTTACTTAGTGGACTTTTGCCAGCAATACAAATCACTAAGGAGACTTATGCACAAAGGGACATGTCTTGAGATAAAAAAAAATGTGAGGCCTCTGAACCTAGTGTGAATTGTAATGTCTGGTGGCATTGTTTCATGCATTCCCTCAGCAGCTAAAAGCCCTGCCCTCCCTCCTCTCTTTTTCTCTTCTTCCTCCAACTGCCCAGAGTCTACCAACTAGGGGGCAGCTGAGTGAAGAGGGGTTATGGATAGAGAGAGAGAGGGACAGAGAAAGAGTCAGAGATCACAGCCCCCCCTCTCCCTGTTCTTAGAAAACTGCATCTCTGTGTGGAATCACTGGAACCAAGCAGCATGGAGAACACTATACTAGAATGTGATGCTCTGAGACTGCATGCCAGGCCAGGCAGGCAGGCCATCTCTTTGGATCTTCAGTTCTCCCTCTCTGAGTCTTGTATCACCTCGTTTGTGTTCTTGTCTAATTAGTTAGTGCCTTGTCCGTTACTGATCAACTTGGCTCCCGTGTTAACATCTTGTTCTCTGAGATCCCTTCTTACCCCGGGCTATTTTGCTCCCATCTTTTCTCTGAGAGAATAAGGAATTCCAGTGGCAAGAGCAATCAGTGACAAACATCAAAAGGATCCTCAGCAGAGTTCCGCTGCCTGTCAGAGTAAAATCATTTGTTCCCCCTTTCTTTACACTTTCTCCACGCGTCATTCCTTTTACAGCCCCCTCTCTCTGGCTCTTCTTCAACACACACTCTTTCGCTCTCCCTCTTTTTCCTTCTGTCTGTCTTTCTTTTTATCTTTCTCCACTGGTGCATTTTATGTGATTCCTGAAAAACCATTCCTCAGAGCCTGCCTGCCACTGTCGATTTTGGGCAACATGCCAGCTCTTTATGCGTTTTAAGAGGATCCTTTTTCGACTGGGTTTTCAGAGGTAGAATATTTGCCCTCGCCAATGTTGTAAAAAAAAAACTGTAAAAGCCTCATAAGATACATATCTATGGAGCCTGTTTAAGTACATATTTTTTGTGAATGTATGAAAGAGAAGGGATCAAAGAGAAAAAGTAGTAACTTATGTTGTTATATATATTTTTTTAACCACCACTCACCTTCATCTATGATACAATTACCCTAAGTGAACAATAGGCATCGTTTATCGCTACGCATCAAATGCTGTAGCTAGATTATATTTTTCAAACAGCAAATGCATATTTTTTTTACATCAGCTAACACAAATATTAGCTATAAACAGTAAAAAGTTTGCGTATATAAATGACCAGGAGAAAATGATGTATGATATGAAACGTATGGGCAGTGTTAAGGGGGTAGAATCATAAAGATCCTATGCAATTCTATGGGTATTCTATGGGTATTTTTGATCAAGATGAATTATTTGACATGAGGATGGTATTCATGGTGTCTACAATTCATTAGGGTGTGTGCTGAAGAGTTTGAATAACGATTCTTTGCTTTCATGTGTCCCAGAGGGACGAGACCATGTGATTTCAAAGGAGACACAACACAGCATTTTGGTTAAAACAGAAAAAACTGAGATACTGTATTTGAAATGTACAAAAGCTATATACAACACACACACACACACACACACACACACACACACACACACACACAGTAAAATGGATGGGCAGCATACCTGTACATACGGTAAGGCTACTTTAATTCCAGCAAGCAAACTAAAATAAAAACTGAGGAGGTTGCGGTGTATCATTGTTCTTGATATGATTTGTAATCAAAGTAATTCATCCCTTATTTGATTCTCCATACAGTCCATGTCTAGCCCAGGGGGTAGGGAGGGGTAATGAATCCACAAATTAGTGTGTAATCATGTCCACCGAGTACACATGGAGTACTAGCATATTCCTTCAGAGATCTGATACATCCTAGACAGGCACAGGGTATGTGTGCACAGCCTGGTCTAATAGACTAGATGTAACATTGTAAACGTAAATCAGGAATACTCAAATTAGGATATGTTAAGTTTGGATTGGTTACATAAGAGAGACAGTTACTTAAGGCAAAAATTAAAGTAGGGCGGTTGGTCAGGGTGGATGGGTAGGCGTATAACACAAACGTTTAGAAACCCAAAGGTTGAGTGTTCGAATCTCACAACTTTAGCATTGTGGCAACTTTGCAACTACCTACTACTTTTAGCTACTTAGCATGTTAGCTAACCCTTCCCCTAATCCTAATCCTTTAATCCAACTGCTAACCTTAACACCTAGTCTAGCAAACATTGGCCACCCAGCTAACATTAGCATTAGCCACCTTACCACCAAGCTAATCACAACAAATTGGAATTCGTAACATATCATACGTTTTGCAAATTTGTAACATATTGAACAAATTGCTATTTGTTAAATATTGTAAGAAATGCATTTTGTAACATATCATACGGATTGTAATTCATAACATACCATCCGAAATGGATGATGGGCATCCACAAATTAATACATAACATATCATACTAATAGGAGTGTCCCGTATTTAGATTTACTATGCTACGTCTACCCCTGAGTCCAGGTTAGCGTGTGTCTCCACAGACTGATTTACACTGAGGCAGATCTCTGTCCTTTTTTATCATACAGTCAGTCTCACAAAGAGGAGAGTCCTTGGAGGGTTACTGTACAGCTTCTGGAGGGCACTTGGAAGATATTTTATACAGTATGACAAGTGGCCATCTCCTCCACACTAGGGGCTGGTTTCATATACACAGATTAAGCATAGTCCTGGACTAAACATCACTTTCAAATGAGAATCTCCACTCAGCATGGTTTTTAGTCCTTCATTAGGCTTAATCTGGGTCCACGAAAACCGTCTCTAGCTTTGCATGGGATCCTGTTCCACTGCAAGCTCCTCTATACATGGATGGATGTTAACAATGTAGCATCACAATGTTCTATAGTTGCATCATATTGTACTTGAAATAATCAAGTCTCTTTAACATAATTTAAAGCACGTACCATACAGTATATCTATAAACATGATCAAAGGTCGTAATAAGAAAATGATTCTAATATTTCCTCATGCCTTTTTACCTGGCAACATCGTTACATGTATGTATGTTTCATGAATTCACATATTATTCAAACATAATCTATTTAGCAAGGCACTTCGTGAACTGCTATCAGTGCACTGCTTTTTAAAGAGTAACAAACATCAACAAATACGGAGCAATGGACACATATTTGCTGATGTAGTTTTATACTCTTGTCTATTCTTATTCGTAGATACAAAGTATGGCTTTTCAAAACAGTGATAATGCTCCTTATGTCTTTAAAATGTTCCTTATGTCTTTACTATACTTACTTTCTCAACACAAACACTACTTAAAATGTACTTGAGCAAATATGACATATTACTGGATAAGCAAAGTCTCTATGCAGGCCAGCGGAGATTGACATGCTCCTGAAGAGTAACTATTTCCATAGGGTATTGTTACATATAATCAGTGCTTTTATAGTACATTTTCCTTGAAATGGTCTGAATACACAATGGGGCATCCCAATAATCTTTCTTTCCTTCCAAAGTGTGCACTCTTTCCCTCCTCCCCACAAAATTAAAGCATTGGATTAGTGGGGCATGGGCTAGGCTAGAGGGAGATGCGATATATTTTCTTTCAAATACAAGAAGGGAAGTGAACAAGTGCACAGTTCGGGAGAAAGGAGAGATTATTGTGACACAGCCAAGGCCTTAGCTCATCATGTTGAGGAACTTGCTCTCCTCAGCCAGGGTGGTCAACATGGAGCTCATGTCTCCGATGGCCATATTACCGATCCCTGCTGGCACAGAGGCCAGGGTCACAGAGTTACGGGGGGTGGTAAGCCTCGAGGAATTCTGGGACAGGCTGGTGAGGAGTCCGGGGCTGAGGGTCCCTGACATCAGGCTGGAGTGGTCTCCATCATCCAACATGGCGTCAAAGTCGATCTGGGCATGCTCCACGCCAGAGATCGATCCAGAGGAGCCGGATGAGTCAACGGTGCTGGTGACCTGGTTGACCCCTGGAGATGCCATGGTAACAGTGGTGCCTCCCGGTGTCTGGCCCATAACGGGGGACATGGGGGAGTTGAAGCTCACATTGTGGTTGTTATTGGGTTCAAACATCTGGATCTGGCCAGCATAAAACATTGAAGCATTGGAGTTTGAGTCTCTGTTATGTCCGCCGGTATGTGCTGCGGTGCTACCCGGTCTCTTTGGACTGGCCTCAGAGGTGTTGTGATGCAAGTCAGACTGAGGGAAACGGTTCTGCTGCATCATACCTCTGGACCCTGAGTGTTGTCTACTGCTCATAGACTTGGGCTCCATGGGAGGCCTGGGCTGCATCCCAGCTCTGTTCCCAGTATTGACGTCTTGCTGCTGAGAAGAAATACTGTAGTTCTGCTGGTCAACCTGAATCATGTGGGGGGCATAGCTTTCAACCGGAGTCCTTGACCTGTAGATCTGCGTATCAGGATTGTTGTGTGTAGCCATCACCCTGCCGTTGGGCAGTGCCATGCCATTAAAGTTGGGTCGAAAGCTGCCATTCCCAGATCCAGAGTTAGGAACAGGGATGATCTCTTGGCCATATCCCTGCTGGGGACTCATCTGCTCAGGATAGTTCATGCTGCATGGCTGCCTTTGTTGCTGTTGGACAGAGTTGATCCACTGGGAGTTGCTTCTCTGGGTGTAGCCTTGTAGCGCCATATTCTGGCTCATGGGCATCACCTGCTGGTTACTGTTACTACCCATTCTACCCTGGAAATGCCCAAAGTTCTGTCTCTGCTGGACCATGGCCAGGTTGTTGTTTCTGAGGAGGTTCTGCTTGGTGAGTCTGGAGGTGGCTGTAGCATCCACAGTCCCTGAGCTGACCTCGTTCCACTGGACTGGCATGTTGTTCTTGTTGTTCCTACTGTGAGAGGCTGGGTACTGCTGCTGCTGGGAGCCAGACCCAGGGCTCATCTGGTAGGGGGGTAGGGGAACCTGGCTTGACCCAGACAGGGGCATGTTGGCATCCACCATGGCCATCCTCCTCTGCCCATAGAACTGCTGTTGGGAGGAGGTCATATTCCCCTGGACCTGGAAGCCGCCTTGTGATTGGCTGTTGGCGTAGTTGGCGGGGCCTGCTGATTGGCCAGGGCCAGTGTTCTGAGACCTGAGGTACTGTACGACATCATCAGGCAGCACCATGTCCTCATCTCCTGCATGGTCCAGCCCGTCCACGGCCATGGTCTCCATCACCACGTTCTCTGAGATGCTGGGGGGCCGTGGGGCGAAGGGGTGGTGGTGCAGGCTTCCGTCGGATCGCGTGTAGCTCTGCATGGCCAGGCCCCGGCGGTCGGCAGAGGGAGGAGGCATCATACTGTTGGGGTTCATACTGTTCATGCTGTTGTAGCGTTGGACTCGTGGAAGGGATAGTGGGTCTAGGGTAGGTCTGCGGACGGGGTCGCTGGCTCGCCGGGGAAGGTTCCCAGGGACCTCGTGGGGCATCATGCTATGGCTACCATAGCCGATGTCGCTACAGCGTCTGGGAACGGCTGCGGTAGGTGGGTGGAACAGTTGAGAGTGGGATAAGCTCTCTCTTTCCTGGGAGTGGTCCCCGTACAGGGCCATCCTGGTCCTGAGGCTCATACGCTCCATGTTGGGCAGAGGTGTAGGTGGAGCTCCCCCGGTTGCAGCAGCGTACTTGGCCTTGAGATGGTAGTGCTGGGCAGGAGTGAGGCTGAGCAAACTAGAGAGGTTTCCACCTCCACCTCCACACTGGCTGGCCTCGCTGGATCTACGGGACAGGTCTGTGGAGATGGGGTCGTAGGAGTCGGCTGAGCTGATGTTGTTGTGGCGGTTGCTGAACTGCGAGGCTTCGGAGGAGCGGCGGCTGGAGTAGCAAGGGGAGATGCCAGAGGAGCGCCGGCTGATGTAGGCTGAGCTGGCAGTGCTGGTGTTGCTGTCCCGGCGGCCCTGTTCGTTTAGCTGGTTCAGCATGGTCACCTCGCATGATGACAGGTCACCAAGACGCTGACCAGGGTAGAGCCCGGGTGGAGCGATCATATTAGAGTTTTCCAGAAGGGAACCTGAGGAACCAACAAAAGGAACCACATTATAACATATACAGTGCCTTGCAAAAGTATTCATCGCCCTTGGTATTTTTCCTATTTTGTTGCATTACAACCTGTCATTTTTTTCTTCTTTTCGATTTCATGTAATGGACATACACACAATAGTCCATTTTGGTGAAGTGAAATTTAAAAAATAACTTGTTTCAAAAAATTCTAAAAAATAAAAAACTGAAAAGTGGTGTGTGCATATGTTTTCACCCTCTTTGCTGTGAAGCCCTTCAATAAGAGCTGGTGCAACCAATTACCTTCAGAAGTCACATAATTAGTTAAATAAAGTCGACCTGTGTGCAATCGTCACATGATCTCAGTATATATATATATATATATATATATATATATATACATACACCTGTTCTGAAAGGCCCCAGAGTCTGCAAAACCACTAAGCAAAGGGCACCATCAAGCAAGCGGAACCATGAAGACCAAGGAGCTCTCCAAACAAGTTGTAGAGAATTACAGATCAGGGTTGGGTTATAAAAAAATATCCAAAACTTTGAACATCCCACGGAGCACCATTAAATACAATATTGAAAAATGGAAAGAATATGGCACCACAACAAACCTGCCAAGATTGGGCCGCTCACCAAACCTCGCAGACCAGGCAAGGAGGGCATTAATCAGAGAGGCAACAAAGAGACCAAAGATAGCCCTGAAGGAGCTGCAAAGCTTCACAGCGGAGATTGGAGTATCTGTCCATAGGACCACTTTAAGCCGTACACGCCACAGAGCTGGGCTTCAGAGTGGCCAGAAAAAAGCCATTGCTTAAAGAAAATAAATAAGCAATCACATTTGGTGTTTGCCAAAAGGCATGTGGGAGACTCCCCAAACATTTGGAAGAAGGTGCTCTGGTCAGATGAGACTAAAATGTAGCTTTTTGGCCATAAAGGAAAACGCTACGTCTGGCGCAAACCCAACACCTCTCATCACCCCGAGAACACTATCCCCACAGTCAAGCATGGTGGTGGCAGCATCATGCTGTGGGGATGTTTTTCATTGGCAGGGACTGGGAAACTGGTCAGAATTGAAGGAATGATGGATGGCGCTAAATACAGGGAAATTCTTGAGGGAAACATGATTCAGTCTTCAAGAGATTTGAGACTGGGACGGAGGTTAACCTTCCAGCAGGACAATGACCCCAAGCATACTGCTAAAGCAACACTTGAGTGGTTAAGGGGAAACATTTAAATGTCTTGGAATGGCCTAGTCAAAGCCCAGACCTCAATCCAATTGAGAATATGTTCTATGACTTAAAGATTGCTGTAAACCAGCAGAAAGTTTCCAACTTGAAGGAGCTGGAGCAGATTTGCCTTAAAGAATGGGCAAAATCCCAGTGGCTAGATGTGCCAAGCTTATAGAGAAAAACCCCTTTCTAGGTTTCTAAGGCTTCTTCACATATTCCTCTCAACTCAATCTTTCCTATTATGGATGTGCAATATTTTTTCCACAATTATTTTTTTATTCCTTATTATCGTTTACTAATCGTTCAGAATTATTGCAGGTTCTTAAAAACAGTTGTTATCAAAAACTATATTGTTCCAATATAGAACTTCACACTTACCAACAGCAGGAATGGGAGGCAGCTTGGTGTTTCGGACCTGAGGTGCCTGAGGACCAGAGTTGGCCCAGGGACAAGAGTCCCTCACATTCTTGAGCCTCTCCTTCTTGATGTTCTCCAGCTTGATGGTGACTCCTCCCCCTTTATGAAGCCCAAGACCCACCCCCACCGAGTTGCGGGGGGAGAGGGTAGAGGAGTCCACCATGGGAGGGTCATCCAGTGCACTCAGGTCCCCAAAGCTGCCCCCACTGTGCAGGGCCATCTCTACTCCACTGTCATTGTTGTGGGCACTGCCAAGTGGCGACGGCTCACTGCTACATGACGAGTGACCGCCCGGGCTGGATTGATACGTCTGGAGAGGGGGACAGGATAGGTGGTTCAGGTTAGACACCGAATCAAGCCTATTAAGGGCTTTTCACATTACTCTAGTCGATTTGGTTTGGATTGGCATGGTAGTGTGAAACGGTTATCACTGTCAGACAGGGCATTGTTATTATAAAAAAGATGCTTAAAGATGAAATAAAGTTTCAAAATTCAGATTAATAAATTAGGTAAACTTTGCAAAACCATAAATTAAATTAATTATGTAGCCTAGCTTTAGTTTCATAATCTTATTTATCATAGAATTGTTAGATTTTTTTCTAAAGGAAACATGTCTAGTGGAGGGACGGGGGATACTGTGATTCTCATCATAGTCAAGTGTTGACAGTGGTTATTTCTGACACAGACTGAACTAGAAAGAGTCTTGATCACAGCTTGATTGCTGGAACTATTTGTTCGGCGCACATGCTGAACAGTCCCGTTGTTTGAATATTAATTTGATAATTACTTTTATCATGGCCTGATAGACATTACTGTCAGATCTCTAGGCCACAGAAGAATAGAACTGAATAAAGTGTGTGTGTGTGTTCAAAGGGGTCCTTATAGTATACAAACACTGGATTGCTGATACTATGTATTGGCCAATGAGAGGGTTTGAAGCCACCTGTTTAGGCACTCCCCAGGAGAGCAGTCCTCCATAGGAATGAATGGAATTCCACAGTATTCAATTAAATGTTTTAAGGACAAAATTACATGTATTGTTCTGTTGCAGTGGGGGAAGTAACATTAGTACTTTCAAAAAAAGTATACTTTAAGGATAATATTATATATATTTTTAAATGTTTTATTTGTATGTTTAGCTCACATAACACAATTTAAAAGTAAGCATTAAGGTGTGTGCAATAGAATAAACATGGATTTTTTAAATTGCATTTATAAACGCATTTCTATAGCTTCTAAAATATTTCTTACAACGTTGAGGGAGTGCCAAGATGGAGGCACGGTGGCTTCAAAACTATTCGGACCCCTTGACATTTTTCACATTTTGTTACGTTACAGCCTTATTCTAAAATTGATTAAATCGTTTTTCCCCTCAACAATCTAAACACAATACCCCATAATGACAAAGCAGAAACAGTTTTTTAGAAATGTTTGCTAATTTATAATTGAAAAAAAAGAAGAAATATCACATTTACATAAGTATTCAGACCCTTTACTCAATACTTTGTTGAAGCACCTTTGGCAGCGATGACAGCCTCGAGTCTTCTTGGATATGACGCTATACGCTTGGCAAACCTGTATTTGTATTTGCAGATACTCTCAAGTTGTGTCAGGTTGGGATGCGGAGCGTTGCTGCACAGCTATTTTCAGGTATCGCCAGAGATTTTCAATAGGGTTCAAGTCTGGGCTCTGGCTGGGCCACCCAAGGACATTCAGAGACTTGTCCCGAAGCCCCTCTTGCGTTGTCTTGGCTGTGTGCTTAGGGTTGTTGTCCTGTTGCAGGTTTTCATTAAGGATCTCTCAGTACTTTTTTCCTTTCATCTTTGCCTCAATTCTGACTAGTCTCCCAGTCCCTGCCGCTGAAAACATCCCCACAGCATGATACTGCCACCACCATGCTTCACCGTAGGGATGGTGCCAGGTGTCTTCCAGACATGACGCTTGGCATTCAGGACAAAGAGTTCAATCTTGGTTTCATCCGACCAGATAATATTGTTTCTCATAGTCTGAAAGTCTTTAGGTGCCTTTTGGCAAACTCCAAGTGGGCTGTCGTGTGCCTTTTACTGAGGAGTGTCTTCCATCTGACCACTCTACCATAAAGCCCTGACTGGTGGTGTGCTGCACAGATGGTTGTCCTTCTGGAAGGTTCTCTCATCTCAACAGAGTAACTCTGGAGCTATGTCAGAGTGACCATCGGGTTCTTGGTCACCTCCCTGACCAAAGCCCTTATCCCCCAATTGCTCAGTTTGGTCGGCTGGCCAGCTCTAGGAAGAGTCTTGGTGGTTCCAAACGTCTTCCATTTAAGAATTATTGAGGCCACTGTGTTCTTCGGGACCTGCAATGCTGCAGACATTTTTTGGTACCCTTCCCCAGATCTGTGCCTTGACACAATCCTGTCTTGGAGCTCTACGGACAATTCCTTCGGCTTGGTTTTCGCTCTGACAAGAAGACAGCAGCGATTACTGCCTCGAGTCTTCTTGGGTATGAGGCAAACCTGTATTTGTGGAGTTTCTCCCGTTGTTCTCTGCAGATCCACTCAAGCTCTGTCATGTTGCTCTGATATGCACTGTCCACTGTGGGAACTTATATAGACAGGTGTGTGCCTTTCCAAATCATCTCCAATCAATTTCATTTACCACAGGGGACTCCAATCAAGTTGTAGAAACATCTCAACGATGATCAATGGAAACAGGATGCACCTGAACTCAATTTCGAGTCTCATAGCAAAGTATCTGAATAGTACCTAAGGTATATCAGGTTTTTATTTCTAAAAAATGTGCAAACATTTCTAAATACCTGTTTTCACTTTTGTATTATGGGGTATTGTGTGTAGATTGCTGAGGATTTAATATATATATATATATATATATATTTTTAACCCATTTTAGAATAAGGCTGTAATGTAACAAATTGTGGAAAAAGTCAAGGGGTCTGTATACTTTTCAAAGGCACTGTATAACTCATTGGGTAGATTTCACAGTACATCACAACATCTAACTGTAGCTAGTATACACTTTAAAACCAGAAGCTCTTGGAAAGTCCTCTGTTTTTAATACATGGAGGAACAGAGTAGTGAATTTCAAATATATTGACTGTTGACTCAGGTTTGACATGCAGTGTTAAAAAGCATTGAAAGGAATAGAAACAGTGTTGGTGCTCACCTCAGTGAAGCCTGTCCAATAGGGAAAGTGTTAAGGAAAGAGAAGCACATTCAAGCAGTGACCAGAGAGGTGAGTTAGGTTAAGAAGAGGATAGACCATCAGCAGTTGTATCACAGATCAGTTCATGTGAAAGGTGATATGATAAATGGTGAAAGGCTTGCATTTGCATCACAAGACTCAAATAACATATAACATGTATGAATGATAATGTTAAGATTAGCATTTATAGTATTAAGTTGTTAGTAGTAGATGATAGGATTTTGACAATAGTCAAAGTCAATGCTTTGTTAAAGGCAGCTGTTATGACACAATAAAATGTCACATCCAGTCTTACTATTGAGTTCTCAGTCTTGATTGACTTGACCTGCAGGCAGTCCTCTGCTCCTCTAATGGTGCTGTTGGCCTCCATTTTTCCATCCATCCCTCTACGACTCTGTTTGGCGTTTGCCTCGTTCTCTCCATTCCCCTTAGGAGGACCCCTGGGGGGCACATCGCCACGTTGTTTCTTCGTGACGTGGGCTTCAGGTCCGTGGACCGTCTTCACATGCTTCCTGAGAGAGCTGGGGTCTGTGTAGCGCTTAGTGCACCCAGGGATCTTACAGATGTAGGGTTTCTGGGAAGAATAATTTTACACAATATCTTATTATCTGATGTTAAAGTTGATTACTGTTTTCATCCATTGTCTTCTGAAAATACATTATGTAAAACACAAATAAAACAGAATGTTAACTGCATATTGGACATAAAAATCCTTGAAAAGTGTAAACACAATGAACTTAAATGTGCATTAGGTTATTTAAATAATGGCAGTGGGTACATACATAGATGTAGCTCACAGTGTGTCTCTCATTTGATTGTCTATGGTTGGGTGTCTATAGAAGCCTTACCTCATTGGAGTGAGTTCTGTTCTGGTGCTTGGCTCTGTCTGAGGCGTTGGAGAAGGCTTTGTTGCAGCCCTCGTGTTCACAGACGTAAGGCTTCTCCCCTGTGTGAGACCTCAGATGGGTCTTCAGGTTCTCCAGGCGAGAGTAGGCCTTACAGCATCCTTCAAACTAGAGAGCGAGAGAGAGGAGGGATGGATGGAAACATTGATTGATGGAAAGGGGGAGGGAGAGAGAAGAGAGAGACAGACAAAGGTCAGCGTTAGCAATAGCCTCAGAGACTCTGGCATCACACAAAAGTATTTGCTCTTTGAGAAAATGACTATTAAAAGAGACTGACATATACCACAAAAATGATTTGCTCTTTGAGAAAAATGACTATTAGAACTATTTAAGCAAAGCGCCTGACATCATGGAACACTTTGTTGAAACAAAGCAGCTGAGCAGTTCTGTGTTTAGCTTTGGTATGCTATGCATTGTTATGTGGTAGGATTTGGTATTCCTTCAGAGTGTGCTATGCTGTGCACTGTGGGTAATTGACAGAGTGTGAGAGATGGGATCAAACTAGATTAGCTCAAATGTGGACATAAAAGACCTGAGATCCTCCCTTTCAAAAACACAAGACTTGGTAGAGAGGGAGATAGCTAGGGTGAATGAGATGCATGTGGGATTTAGCAACTAAACTATACAGTAGAGTAGATCTTAATAAGGACCCATGGACCCCTAGTCCTCTTTACACTTGAATAACTAACATCCTCCTCTCATGTCAATCAGCCTTGTGAAGTCTTCTCTTCTCAGAAGTTATCTTTTAATGGACTCACAAGCCCTCATTATTGAGCTTTGAAGCTGAGGAAACTACACACAAAAATGTTATCATGAGTGAATCAGTGCAACAGATGAATTCCTTAGTAAAGGCCCAGAAGACTATTCTATGTGGAGTGGATGGATTTCTACTGGTGAGAAGCTAAAGTACCATTTTAAGGCTATGGTCTATAGTTATTATAGTGCACAAAGCAGAATCATAACCAGAGGTAGGACTTATAAATGTGTGTGATACAAGCAGAGATAGTTAAGTGACTGGCTTATACGTGACCTATTATAGAAGGCTCTGGGCTTATTGGGAGAATGTGTACATGCCCGGGTGCATGTTGGGAATTGGAGTTATTACTGTGCATTTGTGTGGCTTCTCTCCAGTGTGTCTCCTCATATGGACCACCAGCATGTACTGAGCCTTGAAGGGCTTCTGTTCCCGCGAGCACTCATCCCAGCGACACACAAATTCCTTCTTCTCCCCATGGATGTGGTCATTGTTGATATGCTGCAGAGAGAACAGGGGAACATGGGGTTACATGGGAATAAAACACATGGAAGTAAAACAAAGCAGGCATATCCATGTATCTCAACCTGTCTGGGAGATAGACATGAACCTCATCTGTTTCAGGATCTGATATTCTCAATCAACAAGTTGTCAGATGTGTTTATGTCTTTAAAAATGGGACACACAATTCAATTCTCATTCAAAATCCTATTTTATCTAACCCCTAACCTAACCCGTACTCTTACCCTAACCCAAAAACGTAACCTTAACCCTAAAACTAACCCTAGCTCCTAACCCTAACTCTAACTTAATTCTAACCGTAACACTAATACTAACCTTAACCCTAAACCCCCTAGAAATAGCATTTGACCTTGTGGGGACTAACAAAATGTCCCGAGTTGGTCAAATTGTTGATTGTTTACTATTCATAAATAGTTAAACACACACACAATCCTTACTTGTCTTCCTGACAACTGAGATTTACACACATCTCCTTCTCTCTCTCGCTTTGACCAGGAAACCAATAGTGTGTAACATACCGTGTGTACACTACTCTGAGATGTCCATGCTTGAATGCTTGATTTTATTTTCTATCTGGAGATAAATAAATGATGGATGGATGGATGGATGGCTGGCTGGATGGATGGCTGGCTGGCTGGCTGGCTGGCTGGCTGTACTGTCTGTCAGTATTTTAAAATGTTAGTCGTCACTGACATGGTTGAAAGATGGTCAAAGGACCTTGCAGACATGCATCCATTTTTGCCTGAGCGTTTCAAAAACATGACAGTGATTGGACAGAAATGTCTAGAGTTACATTCCATTAAATTACAGAAAACAAAACGTAGAATCAAACACAGAGTTTCTGTTTCAGAGGAACTGCCTGTCTTTCATTTAAGTGTGTGTGGTCAGGAGGGCAGGAAGACTCATTCTGCTGTATTGTCTAGGCATGCAAGGCCACTTGGTAAGATTACCCTGCTTAGTGCCTATCCCTCCATTTTCACTGAGCCACACGCACACACACACAAACAACCACATGGAAAATATTCACACAGCCAGACAAACCACTTTGTCTCCTGGGGACCTTCACCCTCACTATACCCTACTAATGTGGCCACTTTGTCACAAGCCGGGCCCTGGTCAAAAATAGTGCACTATATAGTGAATAGGGTACAATTTGGGATGTAGCCATCCACCCACTGACTGGGTTAGTGGTTGACAGTCCTGATCCTGCCCAGTTCTTTTTCAGAGGAAAAGTGGATGAACAAATGAAGTGTGTGGCCTGCAGCAGGCTTCCATTTTCAGCCATGTACTCTTCATACCATACTGAAACCATCATTTGGGGCTATTGGGGAAGGATTACTTTGGGTAAATAGAACTTAGAAGTTCTACGCCATAATTTTGTGTATTTTTTGTCAAGGTGAGTGATTTCACTTGTATGACTGGTGAGAACATTGTGTAAAACCTTGGAACTACAGTACAGGGGGTGTGTACTGTAGATGGAGGGATAAAGTACTATCAAATACTTGGCAGCAGACTCTCAGTTATTACATCTACAGATGTCTACATCTACGTTGGTATGTAATTAGAAGTCACTGTAACAAGAGACTCATTCACACGTGGACATTTACTGTTCATTTTTATATTTTCCTTCCTTGCTGCCTTTCCCTTATTCCATTATTCCAGTGAGTTGTGGTATGTGTTCTACTTCACCATGTCCATCCACACCCCACACCACCAGGCCCTAGCTTTGTTCCCTAATCCCTTCAATCCCTGACAGAGATGCAGTGTAGGGGGAATGGATCCTGGAACTTACTGGGATGGTCTGGACATGCCCTCTGTCAGGACGACTGGGGCAGGGTGGCAGGATGAGGGGGAGAAGTGATAGGGTGGGTGAGGAGAGGGGAGCAAAGGGGGGAAAGAGGGGGTAAATGGGGTTCTAAGGTGGCTCTACTCCTGGACTTTCTTTGTCAAGACAGACTGGAGGCTGGAAAGGGGACGAGAAAGGGGCTAAGGTGAATCCACTCCTGACCCGTAACACTGGGAGTTAGAGACTTCAGAACATTCCAGACTCAGCTCAGAGACTCCCAGTCTAGGTACTGAACTGACAATCCCAGTTAATCATAGCCTATTGGAGTAGAGTACAGAGCGCTGCATCAGGGGTTCCTTAGAGAGGAAAGGACAGAGTTCCAGAGCTCTGAGTATGACGATGGATTTACTGCCATGCCTCTAGGGTTCAGAGGTCAGAGGTGGCTGAGAGCCAGGGGTTGGGGGTCACATCTGCAGGGGCGTTAGAGTACCTCCGTCTCCTCAGTCGGAATCAACAGGCCTCATTAACCCTGCGCGTGTCCGCCACAGGAAAGGATCAGTTACTACTGCCTTGACTGGTTAAATCTTAAACCTGACTGGAATGACGCTTTAATGAGGAGCAGAGGAGGCCATTTTGAACATTAAAAAAAGTATCTGTGTGCCTCTCTCTTGCCTTACGTTTTTGTCCACTGAAAGTCACAAGCATATCCATACTGTAGAGGCACCAGCAGGCCCCTACTCACAGATGTCCTAACTCTGTGTGGTTACTAAAAATCACTTAATAATTACTCACATGAACGAGCTGGTCCTGGGTGTCGTACTCCTTGCTGCAGCCGATCCAGTGACAGTTGGTCTCGTAGACAGCCTCTGGCTCCTGCTTACACTCATCTTTGTCCAGCTCCTCACTCAGGTCCAGGACATGCTCCTGTGGATGAGAGGACTCAGTCAGAGAGGGGTTCATGACTGTCTTATGTGCATGCAAGCACACAGTTTGTGTGTGTGTTGACAATAGCTTGTACTGTATATAACCAACTATACTGTCACGACTTCCGCCTGAAGTCGGTCCCTCTCCTTGTTCGGGCGGTGTTCAGCGGTCGACGTCACCGGCCTTCTAGCCATCACTAATCCATTTGTCATTTTCCAGTTTTGTCTGGTCTTCCTTCACACCTGGTTCCAATCCCATCAATTACATGTTGTGTATTTAACCCTCTGTTTCCCCTCATGTCCTTGTCGAAGATTGTTTGATTGTATGTAATTGTGCATGTATCATGTTGGTGTGCGACGGGTTTTGTATCCACTTTTGTTATTTAGTACATTTAGGTTTTTGGAGTTTTATCAGCATTTTTTAAACAACTCCGTTTTTACCAAGTTTTTTCTCCTGCACCTGACTTCCCTGCCACTAACACGCACCCATTACATATACTGTACTATTCTGCATTTGCTTATCTGCATCTTAATGATCTAAGTTTGCTTTTGCACAACTCACTGTAAAGATAAGGGAAGCAAAAAATAGGTTATGGGATAACATACCTGAAAGCATGGTGATATGGGCCGGGGTCCTTCTGCTTCTGTCTTGACCTTGTGCCTCTTGGTGATCATGGGGTTGACTGTGCTGCTCACCGCCGGGTCACCACCAGCATTCTGCAGGAGAGAGAAGGAGGTACACGTTAGAGACAGAGACTATACCAGCCTTCTGAAGGACATACTGTAGAGAGAGAAGTAGAGGTTAGATAGAGTGGTCCTTAATGGCTCAGTTGGTAAGAGTGTCAAGTTCAATTCACACAGGGATTATACACTAAATGTATGCACTCACTGGATAAAAGTGTCTGCTAAGTGGCTAAACAGAAGAAGGAGTCAGAGATGCAGTGCTCTGGAGTGTGTAGAGACAGAGGCAGAGTTAAGATAACTCAGAGCAAAGTCAGAGCGACATCACAGTATTGTTCTTGGCGCTGGCTGACTGGCTCTGTTCTATGGTAACGTGATGATGTGAGGGTTGGTTGGTTTCAGAGTCAACTAGAGCCAGCCAAGCACCAGGCTCAGGGCCCATAACTCGTATAGCGACCCGACACAGAGACTAAACAGTTTAGACTGCTTTATGA
This sequence comes from Oncorhynchus mykiss, assembly GCF_057628025.1. Classification (NCBI taxonomy): domain Eukaryota; kingdom Metazoa; phylum Chordata; class Actinopteri; order Salmoniformes; family Salmonidae; genus Oncorhynchus; species Oncorhynchus mykiss. Next base: position 69,491,455 of record NC_143024.1, read on the forward strand.
GAGTCAGCCAGGGGAAATATGAAAAGAGAGAAATTATTATCCACACTGCAACGCTCAGAGCTTTGATCCTCCAACCAACTCTCAACATAACAGACAGACAGGCCTTTTTACGCCTCAGTCACAGGCTCTGTGGAGGAGACGCTCAGTGTGAGTGTGTGTGTGTGTTTAAGCATCATAAAAAAGGATATGAAGTGAGGGTTGGGGGTCAGTGAGGAGGGGTCTCTCTAGTATCCCACCCAGCCACTACAGTACAGTACGGCGCTGACTGTGCTTCAGGGGCCCCATGCTCTCACTAACACTAACTTCAATGGCTGGAAACCAGGGGAAATGTGGTTCTGATTAATGTCAGTGAGGGGTGGGGTGGGGTGGGGGGGGGGGGGGATTTAGCTCCGTGTGTGTGTGTATCTGTGTGTACATTGGTATACTAAAATTGACATAGTGATGGAATTTATGGGTGTGTGTGTGAGGGGGTGACGGTAGATGAGGGGGAAGTTTACATTCATAGAGACCATGTATACAATAGGTTGATAAAGGAGACAGAGGAAACACTTCTATGAACTGAGACAGTTAAAAACTGCTGCTAATGGGAGGGAGTCATCCTCCAGCTCATAGCTGAGCGAATCCTAGCCAAAAACACTTGACAGTTTATGACACTCTTGGGCTGGATTAATTTAGCATGCCATCATTTTATCTATAATTTACGTAGTATACTTTGGACAATATACAGTCTACATTCCATTCACGTTAGAGATCTTTGGTTTCTGTGTTATAGCTGAATGGAATTCATCCGTATCCCTCTCTGGGTATTCACAACTCCATTCATAGAATTGCATATAAAACACAATTATAGGATCTCTAGGACTACATCGTCATGCACGTCACAATTAAACCAGTGTTTGTGAGATATCAGACATATAAGTGCAGATATCTGACGTAAGACAATGCTACTCACCTGGTTGGACTCAGAGCTGGAGGTGTTGTGGGTGGTGTTGAGGGTGGAGGCTGCCAAGGCGTGGGCATGCTGGCGGGCAGCGAAGGAGGGCGAGGGCTGGATAAGGGGAGGAGTATGGCCGAACGCACTCAGGCCTCTCTGCTGGTTGAGCAGCTGCTGGTAGGCCATGGGGTTGATGGGGTGGGGGAAGGTGAACGACGGACTGAGAGAGGAAAGGACAGGACACTCCATTTTAAGTACAACAGCAAATAAAATAACTGTAATCACTTAGTTATAGAGTTAAGATAACTTTTAAAACTGTACAGCTATTCTATGATTGATTGGTGTATGTGGAGCCCTGTGTAGATTGAAGTAATACATAAGTTCTAAAGATGTATATGTGTAGAACAGTTGTTGTGTACTGTATGTGTGTGCACTACATGTACACTATATACAAAAGTATGTGGGCACCCCTTCAAATTAGTGGATTTGTCTATTTCAGCCACACCCATTGCTGATAGGTGTATAGAATCGAGCACACAGCCATGCAATATACTGTACATAGACAAAGGCCTTACTGACTTTCAACGTGGCACTGTCATAGGATGCCACCTTCCCAACAACTCAGTTTGTCAAATTTCTGCTCTGCTAGAGTTGCCCCGGTCAACTGTAAGTGCTGTTATTGTGAAGTGGAGAGAAACATCAGCCGTGAAGTGGTAGGCCACACAAGCTCAGGACCGCCGGGGGCTGAAGTGCATAGTGTGTAACAAATAATCTGTCCTGTTGCAAGACTCACTACTGAGTTGCAAACTGCCTCTGGAAGCCTTCCTCGGGAGCTTCATGAAATGGGTTTCAATGGCCAAGCAGCCGCACACAAGCCTAAGATCACCATGCTTGCCACCATTGGACTCTGCAGCAGTGGAAACATGTTCTCTGGAGTGATGAATCACGCTTCACCATCTGGCAGTCCGATGGACGAATTTGGGTTTGGCAGATGCCAGGAGAATGCTACCTGCCCCAATGCATAGTGCCAACTGTAAAGTTTGGTGAAGGAGGAATAATGGTCGTGGCTGTGTTTCGGGCTAGGCCCCTAAGTTCCAGTGAAGGGAAATCTTAACACTACAGCATACAATGACATTCTAGACAATTCTGTTTCCAACTTTTGGGATGGATTGGAACACCGACCGAGAGCCAAGCCGAATTGCCCAACATCAGTGCCCAACCTTACTAATGCTCTTGTGGCTGAATGGAAGCAAGTCCCCGCAGCAATATTCCAACATCTAGTGGAAAACCTTCCCAGAAGAGTGGAGGCTATTATAGCGGCAAAGGGGGCACCAACTCCATATTAATGCCCATGATTTTGGAATGAGATGTTTGACGAGCAGGTGTCCACATACACTACATGACCAAAAGTATCTTGTACCTGATGCCGCTGACGGACAGGTGTCCGTAGGAGCTGCTGGCTGCAGAGCTGGAGCGTGAGTTGTTAATGTAGGCCACGAGGGAGTTGGGCGAGGTACGGATCATGGTCTGCAGGTCGATGCTGGCGTCTGAGAGAGGGGAGATGGACAGGGCTCGCTTTCTGTTCAGCCTGGGGGTCAGTCTGGGGCTGGAGAACCGGGACACTGCAGATCGAGAGCACCAATCAATCAAACAAACATATTTACAAAGCCTTCTTAACATCAGCAGTGCTTTGCAGTACCCAGGCTAAACCCCAACGAGAAAGCCTATACACACACAACATGCTAGTGACCCTTTCTCCCTAACCTGACTAAGTGTTACAACAATTGTGAGAAGAAAACAAAATGTCACTAGTAGTACACTCCCACAGCATACTAAAAATGAAGAACACTAATGTCAGTCAGTCAGTAAACCCCCAAAGAGTTACAGTCTTAAGATGAAAGAAGAAGAAACCTGTTTATTTAGAGGTGTTCTAGTAGAGGTCATTCTAGTGCTAGTCTAGCCTAGACTAAGGTACAGTCCCCCTCAGTCTGTCTAAGCAGTACCAAATGGCACCCTATCTATATTTAGTGCACTGCACTACTTTTGACCAAAAAGTAGTGCACTACATAGCTAATAGGGTGCCATTTGGGATGTAACCTATATCTCTCGCCATCATCTCTCTAACACCACCCCAACCCTCCTCCTCCCCTTAATGCTCACATCCTCTTATGCATAATGAATCCCTCCCAATAATTTGCTGTAATTACCGTGATAAGAATCTCACCCAGTCAGTTGTATTTCAGCATGTTAAATGGAGGCAATTTAAACAAATTGATTTGAGAATACCATTAAAAGAATGAAGCATAGCTACAAAAGGTAAAGGTAAACCCAGAGAGTCATGGATGGCTTTTACCAAGCTGTTGTTGGAGCACGAATATTACAGTAAAAAAAAATATTAAAAAACATTACGTTTTTTCCCACAAACTGTTGATTTGGTATTGTGTAACATTTGACCCTTTTGGAACTAATTCCCTCAGGTTATGTATATAATCATCATTATTCTGTAAGAATGCATGTAGACATCCTTAACCGAGTTCTGTGCATGGAATTCTGACCTGAATTGAGCACGTAGTTCACTTTAACCTTCCTCTTTGGGACATGCAATGGAAAGTCCCTTTTACAGGCTACATAAAACAGTTCCAGGTGGTCAAAGACATTTGGTCTTTCAGGGTTGTTCAAAAAGTTAATTGAATTTTTCTTTGGTGGGATTGGGTTTGACGCTGTTCCTGTGGCAATGGGTGGCAGCTAGGGAGAGAAAGACAGAGATGGTGGTAGGGAAGGTAAAGGGAAAGTGGGATACTTTCCCATTCAGTTGTACAACTGAATGCCTTCAACTGAAATGTGTCTTCCGCATTTAACTCAACCCCTCTGAATCAGAAAGGTGCAGGGGGGCAGCCTTAAATCGACATCCACGTCTTTGGCGACCGGGGAACAGTGGGTTAACTGCCTTGCTCAGGGGCAGAATGACAGATTTTTACCTTGTCAGCTCAGGGATTCGACCCAGCAACCTTTCGGTAGGGGGTAATGGCTAGCAGAATACGGGGTAAGGATGGGGGTAGCGTTGGCCAGCTGCTGTGGGCCAACAGGTGCTGAGTATTATCCCTGGTGTGATGTGGCGTGGCAGGACACATACCAGGGCAGAGTGGTGGGGGTAGTACTGGTCTGGGATGGGGGGTTATTAGGCCTAACAGGGGGCATCATCAGAGGCGCTGGCAACAGGAAGTTCTTAATAGCTCCTATCACACCTCCCCAAAACACACGGACAGACGCACACACCACCACCTGCCAACATGTCAAACACACCACTGTCAACCTGCAGCCAATCCTCTGACCCTTTATTGGGTAAATTAGTGATCCTTTCTTCCAGGCCATATGGACCCAGAGACCACTATACTTATATACCTATGGCCGTAAAAAAACGGTAGTCTTATACATGGTGTGTGTGTGTGTGGGTAGGTGTCGGGGCCTGCGCACATGTGTGGGTGTGTGTGAAAAAGACTTATGTTGCTGAGTTGTAAAACAAAAGGCTTATGTGCTTACTTAAAGAGCTGCAGGACTTCAGAGGGACTCTGGCTGCTCTATGAAAACTCAGCTGTAGAGATGTCTGAAAAAGTTGGCAAAAACAACATTCGGTCCCTAAGAATGTTCTTCTATGAAGCTAAAAAAATAAATGTGTCAAGTATCATTAGGCATATTGCGAAAGGAGGGGGGTTATCAGGGGAGTAGAGGGGGAGGAGAGAGGGGGTGGAGTGGGGAGAGGAGTGGGTTGCTACCCGGATACGACAGTGGTTTATATTATACTCTTTAGAAAGGCTAGGGGTGGATTCAGATTTGCATCGAGTGTAATGGCTCTTTCTCTCTTGCCTGGGAATGGGCTGGCCCATTGTGGAGCTGCCGTGTGTTTGTCTGTGTGTGTGTCTGGGTCTGTGTGTGTGGTGCAGCGGTCTTATTCATCTCTGCTCACCACAGAACAGAACTGAATCTCAGGGGAGATTTGCTTATTAATGTGCCACTTTATAAAGCAGGAAACTAAGCGAGGTACGGCTCACAGCCTGGCGAAACTGGCGCCTGCCTCACCCCCTGGACACCCTTACCAAAAGAAAGCCTTAAACCTCATACCCCAACCCCCAAAACCCTCCATATCCCTAGCCCCAGACATGGTCTCAACCCCTTCACAAAATGCTGATTCACCCCCCAAAAACCCACCCCTATATCCCCAGACATACTATAGTAATAACCCCCTAAACCCACCATCCCACACCCCTACCCTTAGATATTGTCTCAACCCCTTTCATACCTGATACCTCCAACCCCAAAATCCCCATCCCCAGAAAAACTGTAGGTTCTCCTTAATCAATTCAGTACATCTTTCTCTATCCACTCAGGAGTCCCTAGTTAATGTGTTAGTCAACAGTGTGTGCATGAGAGCGCAGCGTTTGCTCTTCTAGCCTGGACCTGGCACACCAAGGATACACTCCTCCTCTGGCCTCCCATGTTAGAGAGACAGCGCCTGAAGACAGCGGCAATTTATTAGGGCGGCAGGTAGCCTTGAGGTTAGAGCGTTGAGCCAGTAACCGAAAGGTTGCTGGTTCGAATACTGGAGCCGACAGGGTGAACAATCTATCACTGTGCCCTTGAGCAAGGCACTTAACCCTAATTGTTTCAGGGGAGCTGTATAATGGTGACCCTGGCTGTGACCCCACTCCCTGGGGGAGTTGGTATATGCTGAAAAACACGTGTGTAAAAGGACAAAAATAAGCACCCCTGTGAGGTCATTGTTGTATCTGCTCTGCCTGAGGTCACTCAGGCAACACACACAGTGATGGAGTGCTTTATCGATGGCGGGGCTCTAATTTAGGGGTATGCCAGGTTCTGGCAGCAGGGAGGTGGCGTGGCGCTGGCCCGAGGGATATGTCCTGTTCTCTAGGTCTAGGACTCTGTCTCTGTGGGAGCAGAGTGGAGCACAGGGAGGGTTGGCTATAATTGGGGGATCTGGACTGATATATAGGTTCATAATTACAGGCACTTGAGTGCACATTAACAAAAAAAACTAAAAGGGGGCTGAGCGATTATTTTAAGCATCTGCCTTGCTGTTTTGATGGAAATGGCTTTGTGGAAAATCTGAATACTGTAATTGAAGGGTAGTAATCCTTAATCCTTTACCCCCCCCGTGCCTCCCAGTACAACCCCCAAACCAAAGCCCCCCGAATGAGAGTTGGCACAGGTTCCACACACAGCACACAAAGGTAGTCTCCCTTTGTTCAGTGCAACAGGCTTTAGAGGCCTGTAGTTAGTAGTTAGCCTGAGAGAATGATATTACAATGGGATGTAGGGTCTCTTTATCTGGGCTCTGTTTTCCCATCAGGAGAGCCAGTGGAGCCCTGTGGAGGGCCTGGCTTTGTTGGGTCATTTAGTTAGGAGTGTTGATTCACTACCTCCGCTGCTCTCTGGCTATGTCGGTCTGTCTCTCTCTCTGGTCTCTCTTTCACTCGGTCTCTCTCTCTAGTAGGGTTGCTGTACAGTGGATCCACTACCTACACTGCTCTAGCTCTCTCTCTTTCAGATGACCCCAGACTGAGGTAAAGCATGAGGGGTCAGGCGTTGGTCCTCCGAGGCGAGGGAGAGAGGCCCAGTGCGAGGCCCAATCTCCTCCCTAAACAACACCGCAGCCTGGGTACCAGCCAGCCAAGAGCCCCAGCCAAGTCCAGCCACCCCCGATCCCCTCTGCTCTCCTCCGAGTGGGGAGGAATGTTTATTTTTCCTGGTAAATCTCGCTAATACCATCACTGCACATTTTATTAGAGGGAGCTCACTGCGATGATTCCCCTATGAGCCCCCAGTGTCCTGCTAAAGCCAGCTGTGTGTTTTTGTGTATGTGCACACTTCTGCCGGGGGCTCATGTGTGTTCATACAGTAAGTGTTTGTGTATGTAGTCCGCAGGGACTGGACAAGACCCCCCTCATTCTCCGTCCCTTCCTCCCTCCTCCTCCCCAAACACTAAGATCTCTTTTTCCTCTGACTGCATGGCAGACATTTACTTTGGCAGCAGCTATTGTCATGGGACCTTTGAGTTTCTTTTCCCGGCAGCAGGGTCCTATGCTGTTAGTGCTCTACAACCCTCCCCCCTTGTTCAGCCTTGTTTGGCGCGTTCCTCAGTGAGTTTACTATTAAGACATGATGAAGTGTAATCTGTAGGATTTACAGTATTTAAGTTTACACTGAAAAGAGTGAAAATGCTGATCCAGCTAGAGCAGGGGTGGCTAATCATTTTGTCTTAAGGGCCACATCGGCATTAAAAAAATTCAGAGGAGGGCTGTACAGATTATTTTCCAGACCGATTTGTTCCATCTATCCATCGATCTATCTGAGATTTCTGGGTGAGACCACTCATAACATCACACACCACATGCAATAGATTTACTAAGGGCTTTAGGGAACAAGGCCCAACTGGCCTCTGCCTGGTCTGGTGGAAACATTTGTGTCTGTTATTAGCGGGGGAAATTGGTCTATGTTGTTTTAGTGGATGAGCGCGTCAGAGCACGCCACTGGCACGGAGGCACACTTGGCATTTCAGCACGGCCCACACTAACCAACCAACTGACGGACGGCAGGAGGATCTGTCGGTGTTTGTTTTGTAGGCCTGTCGGAGCAGACTGCATGTAGCCTACATGGCACCCATGCCTCAATCAGTCACACAGTGGGCGGAGGAGAGGAGCAGAGGCACTCTATTCCCTATACTGTATAGTGCAGTAATTTTGACCAGGTCCCATAATGTGTTCTTAGAGAAAGCATTACTACTTAGCTACCTACTTCCCTTCACTCTCTGCGGAGCATAAGGCCTCAACAAAAAGATCCAAAACTGAGAATGGGTTTGCACACAGTCAGATTAATGATCAGATTATTGACTGTTTCATTAATTGTATTACTGTATACAATTGTCAACGTACTATATACAGTACCACGCATGGGGACAGGGATACATGGTCTGTCCTGAGCAGCTAGCTCTGGGAAACAGGACAGCATCAGGGTGCCATGTTTAGTGTCATTTAGCTATGTTCTTGAGAAAAGACCCAGGTTATAGCTCTGCTTAATGGCAAGTGGTAAAACCTACAGTAAATCCATACATTTAGCCCTATGGAACTATGAGAACACCTGACTGTCTTAAAACTTTTAAGTACACCCGGTACTAGGGCTAGTCTGCAGAATTTTCCATGAACACATTTCTCCCTTTTATTAACCAGCACTATTTTTTAAGCCCACTCTCTCATGTTTGTAGTACTAATAGGAATCATTGGGAAGGGAAAATAACCAGCCATATTATAACTTTGGGTTCACTGAGGACTCAGCTCTTGTGGTAGGTCCAATGAATTTATTAGAGCATAAATTGATTTTTAAATATGCATATGAATTTCTTTTATTTTATCAGAGCTAGGCTTCCAAAACAAACGTAGCGGTCTCGATGCATATGTATCGCCCTCTCTGCCATTAAATGAGGTTCTTTATTCAGCCAGGCCGTATGCTGAGACTCTGAGCCATTAGCTGGCTGGCTAGGTCAATACAGAGCCTGTGTGTGTCTGTGGAGCTGCTAGCCTCGCTAACCGCACTGACGGAGAGCTTCAAGCCAGAGAGTGCCCAGGACGCTGACCACATCAAACCCAGCCAGGTTTGAGAAGTAGAGAACACCAAATAAACCTGCCAGGGGGAGGTGTGGAGGTGAGGGGGGTGCGGGGAGGCGAGGAGAAGGCCCAGTTCTGTGCTGTGTGAGTCGGTGTCTGTGGGTGTTTGAGCAAACAGCCTCCCCAAACAACTGTGGGAAGCCAGCAGCAGTGGCGGTCACGCCGGGAGAGAGAAGTGGGAGGATGGATGGAGGAATGGAGGGACGGAGTAGTGAAGGAGGAAGACAACAACCTCTATGCCCAAATCTGCATGCCCTCCCCTCCTCCTCCTCCCTCTCTTCATGTTTGATTTAGTGATTGAGGGGTAATTTAAACGGTTCATTTCGAGGTGGATCCTGCGTTGGCAGGGATCATGGCGGTAAGGTTTTCCTAGCATGCACATGAGGATTGGTGATTTAGCGTCACGCAGGGTGGACGGAGAGCGTGACAGGAGGTGCAAACACCGTTAGATGGTAGATGGCTCGTTCTCGCTCTTTTCCCTTGGGTGGTTTGAGACCGGATAAAAGTGATATGGATACCTAACCGGGAGTCTGTGCCAGGCAGGCAGAGAATGTATGCGTTTGACGGTCGAAAGGCATCGAAAGGCTTACTTTCATGGACAGTTTAGTTTAGCTTTCCACTCTGTAGCACTGTATTGCCCATTCATACAGCTAACTGGAAGGTTCCTGAGTTGAAATAATCTTCAGGTCCTAGCAGCATTATTAGGCCTTACTTGTCACTCTGTTCTTAGGCCTGGGACTGTCTGCAAGGCTATGGTCCCTGACCATATGTCTGACCTCTCCTGTGAAAAGCAGGGTTGTTCACCACGTCTCTTCTGTCACACTGTCACTAAATCTCCCCTGCCTGCCACTATCCTCTATCACTGCCGTTAGATTGCACAAGCAGAGCAGGGACCACAGATTTACAGTATACCTGCCATAACACTGACTGAGAAACAGAAAAGAGACAGATTCAGAAGCCCTGGCATCTGCTGCTGCCTGAAATATAGTCCATCCACTGCCAAACCTCTCTCTCTCTCTATTTGTCTCTCATCTCTGTCTCATCTCTCACACACTTACTCTCTCTCTCCATCTCATTCTCTCCTCTTTCTTCCTCTCCCTCTACCTCTTTTCCTCTCCCTCTACCTATCTCTTTTCCTCTCCCTCTACCTCTTTTCCTCTCCCTCTACCTCTTTTCCTCTCCCTCTACCTCTTTTCCTCTCCCTCTACCTCTTTTCCTCTCCCTCTACCTCTTTTCCTCTCCCTCTACCTCTCAACATGGTTGCCCTTTTAAGGTTACCACTGTGGATTTGTAGGATGTTACTCATAACAGAGTAACACACCTGAAACACTATGTGACTAGCTGTGTAAATTAGAGGCCTGTGTTGGGAGAACAGTGGTGGGCCTTTCTGTCATGGGCTTTTCTGTGTTTATAGACACCCCCTGCTACGACTGAGGGTTTTTATAAGTCAAGGAATGCTCCTCTTGCTTTGATGTGGGGAAGTCTTACACACAGAAAGCCACAAGAAGAAGAAAGGACATCTATGAAAAGCACAGCACCACATACCTGGAGGTAAGCACAAAGGGTGATGAGGCTCTTAGTATTTAGTAGTGTGGCATATGGGTACTTCACAATGTACACTGAGTATACAAAACATTAAGAACACCTGCTCTTTCCATGACATAAACTGACCAGGTAAAAGCTGTGATCCCTTATTGAGCAGGTAAATCCACTTCAATCAGTGTAGATGAAGGGGACAAAAACAGGTTAGAGAAGGATTTTTAAGCCTTGAGACAATAGAGACATGGATTGTTTGTGTGTGCCATTCAGATTTAAGTGCCTTTAAACTGGGTATGGTAGTAGGTGCCAGGCGCACCAGTTTGTGTCAAGAACTGCAACACTGCTGTGTTTTTCACGCTCAACAGTTTCCCGTGTGTATCAAGAATGTTCCACCACCCAAAGGGCATCCAGTCAACTTGACACAACTGTGGAAAGCAATGGAGTCAACATGGGCCAGCATACCTGTGGAACTCTTTCGACACCTTGTAGAGTCCATGCCCTGACAAATTGAGGCTGTTCTGAGGGGGAGGGGGGTGCAACTCAATATTACAAAGTTGTTCCTAATGCTTGGTACACTCAGTGAGGTGGGAGAGTCCCACATATGATAGTCAGTGTGACCTGGGCTGTGTCAGGTCAAAAGTAGTTCAGGGGTAGGAAACCCTGTAGAGGCACTTCATGTTTTGTTTTAGACCAGGTGATGAATTTAGCCAATTAAGTTGAGTGATTGGTAGAATCAGGTGTGGTGTCTGGTTGGGAAAGAATCCTGCAGTGCAGTGGCTGTTGCACTCAAGGACCAGGGTTGCCAACCCCTGATCTAGGGAATCGGATGTCATTTGGGGTACAACCCAGGATGGTGTGTTTCAGGATTTCAGGATCACTCACCATCCACAGGGCTGATGTAGTCGGGCAGGTGTGCTGCTGCGGCTGCTGCTGCTGCGGCCGCCCCGGTCTGCATGATGAGGTCTCCGTAAGTGCTCCTGCCACTGGCCATGAGGTGGTAGTAATCTGTAGGGTTGGCACCTGGAGGTGGAGGGGGCAGGCTGAACAGACCATGCTCCTTCAGGTGCTCATGGGTCACTGTCGGACAGAGATGGAGAGAGGGGTGAGAGGTGAGAGATGTGTCACAGGTCAACTAATGAACAACTGACATGGGGACAGGGAAGACTGACACAGGAACAGACAGAGAGAGAGACGGGGGGGGGGGGGGGGGGTTAAATGAGAGGACGCAGAGAGACACAGACCAAAACAGTGAGTAGTAGATTTGACAGACGGAGAGACAGAGGGGAACAGACATGGTGCGCTGCTTCACAGGTTTGAAGATCTATGCTACAGAAGATGCCTGGAGGGCAAAAGGCTTTTGATAAAAGATAGGTGAAGTCTTTGAGGTTTGCTGAGGTGTGTGAATGACCCCGGGGAGTAAACGAAGAAGAGAAAGAAGGAGGGAATAGAACATTCCTGCTCTTCTCGTGTCTCGCACATAAATTCATTGAGACAGATTACCCGCACACACACACACACACACACACACACACACACACACACACACACACACACACACACAGTGGTAGAGAAGGGAAACCCTTGAGCATTACGGAAATATTGATGTAGAACGTGTTAACACCTGCACCCTGTAAACCCACATTTAAAAATGTCACAAGCTGTAAGAGGGAGATGTAGATCTGTTTTCTTTCCTTTTGCAGCGAGCCACTGAGGCCTATATCCATAACTGTGGCCTCCTCCCCTAGTTTCCTGCTCTCCGTTTGCCCCTGTGGATATATCTATCTCCACAGATAGAGAAAGGAGGAGCGGAAGAAAGTAGGGATGGAAGGGTGGAGAATTGAACTCCCTTAAAGGGCCTAATGTAGTGGTGTCAAACCAATTTGACCCTGGGGGTCCGTATTCAGTCAACAAAGAGGTCCAGAGGGCTGCACTGAAAATGTGCTATATTTCCTCGCCGTAAAAATGTGCAAAATATTGTCCTCTATCCATAGTTTTTACAATTTCCGATGCTCCCTGAATGTCTAGCTTTCATTTGGGTGATTATTAGCAAGATGGACACAGTCAAGAAACTGTATGAATGTAGGTCTATTATCATTTCTACACAGTTTCCATTTGGTTTTAGTCATTTTAAAGTATATATGTTTTACTCCAACCACCCCTGACTATTGTTAGTTAGATAAACTGGGGAGAAGAGAGAGAGGGGGGAAGGAGGGGTGGAGGTTTGAGCCTCCTTCCTCTGCAGTGCCTAAACCATGGGCCACACCAAAACGGTCCTAACAGGACTAATTAGGTCTGGCTGTGGTAAAAAAAAGAACAGGCGTCTGTTTGTGCTGGCTAGGAGGCCCACAGAGAAGCTTTAGTTTCTCCTCGCCTGCCCGGATCACATAACCACTTCCAGTAGCTGCTTTGTGTGGACTGGACAGACAGACTGAGGATGGTGGAGGGTAGTGGACTGGACAGACAGACTGAGGATGGTGGAGGGTAGTGGACTGGACAGACCGACTGAGGATGGTGGAGGGTAGTGGACTGGACAGACAGACTGAGGATGGTGGAGGGTAGTGGACTGGACAGACCGAATGAGGATGGTGGAGAGTAGTGGACTGGACAGACCGAATGAGGATGGTGGAGAGTAGTGGACTGGACAGACAGACTGAGGATGGTGGAGGGTAGTGGACTGGACAGACCGAATGAGGATGGTGGAGAGTAGTGGATAGGTAAGACACAAGGACTTGAGCATGGTAGTGGAGGGTAGAGGATAAAACCAGTAGTCGTCCCGGTGAAACCAGCTCAAAAAGCCAGGGAATTCAACAGACAGAACGCAGAGCAAGGAGGCTCTATCTCATTTACATGGTTTGGAGTGACCCTACACTGCTGTATCAGACATATAGTAGACATTGACAACACTGACGATAAAGGGTGTGGATGTTTCCTATAATTGGAAGATCTGTCCCTTTCTTGATATAACCAAGTTGATATGCTGATAAAATGGACTGATTTTATAACTCCACAACAACATAGGAAAAATTATAATCTCTGGGACAAGTAACAGTAGTGTCCAGGCATTAGGTTACTAAAACTACACTCAGAACAAGTTGTCTACAACTACTTTACAGGTATTCTATCTCTAGAATTATCTACAGTATTCTCCGATAGGCTCCAAGCTTACACAACTTTATTTATGTTCACTCAAGCTTAATGCCCTCCATTTTATGACATACTTCTTTGCCACTGCTGCCACTTTATCAGTGACAGAATCTCTTCCGCATTGCTTCTCCTAAAAGCCACAAAGCCATTAAAGTCAACAGGGGAGTACACTCAGTGATTTATCATTGGGCCTCTAAGACAGCTCTATCTCTCAGCCTTTGTCGCCTCTCAGGCAGCTCTCTCTACACCCTTCAACCTGTTGTTGTAACAGGGTCGTGAGGACAGGCCTGTCATCATATGAGCTCCATATTGGGGAGGGAAATGTGCTTTGTTAGTCTTTGCTAATTTCCATGGTTTCCGATACCCAAACATTTGTTCAGAAACGTATACACACATTCTAGCATGTGTTCACATGCTCTTTCTTTCTCTCTCTAGCTCTCTTACACTCACGTAAGCACTCACACATTCATGCACGCTCACGCATGCAAACACACACACACACACACACAGTACACTTAAGTGATAATGCCCGGGCATTATCACTTTTATACAATGGGTAACCAACATTTAATGATTTACAGTTTAAGTTGGAAGTTTACATACACCTTAGCCAAATACATTTAAACTCAGTTTTTCACAATTCCTGACATTTAATCCTAGTAAAAATTCCCTTTCTTAGGTCAGTTAGGATCACCACTTTATTTGAAGAATGTGAAATGTCAGAATAATAGTAGAGAGAATTATTTATTTAAGCTTTTGTTTCTTTCATCACATGCCCAGTGGGTCAGAAGTTTACATACACTCAATTAGTATTTGATAGCATTGCCTTTAAATTGTTAAACTTGGGTCAAATGTTTTGGGTAGCCTTCCACAAGTTTCCCACAATAAGTTGGGTGAATTTTAGCCCATTCCTCCTGACAGAGCTGGTGTAACTGAGTCAGGTTTGTAGGCCTCCTTGCTCGCACACGCTTTTTCAGTTCTGCCCACACATTTTCTATAGGATTCAGGTCAGGGCTTTGTGATGGCCACTCCAATACCTTGACTTGTTGCCCTTAAACCATTTTGCCACACTTTGGAAGTATGATTGTCCATTTAGAAGACCAATTTGTGATCAAGCTTTAACTTCCTGACTGATGTCTTGAGATGTTGCTTCAATATATTCACATAATTTTCCTCCATCATGATGCCATCTATTTTGTGAAGTGCACTAGTCCCTCCTGCAGTAAAGCACCCCCACAACATGATGCTGCCACCCCCGTGCTTCACGGTTGGGATGGTGTTCTTCGGCTTGCAAGCCTTCCCCTTTTTCCTCTAAACATAACAATTGTCATTATGGCCAAACAGTTATATTTTTGTTTCATCAGACCAGAGGACATTTCTCCAAAAAGTATGATCTTTGTCCCCATTTGGTGTTGCAAACTGTAGTCTTGCTTTTTTAAGTTGGTTTTGGAGCAGTGGCTTCTTCCTTGCTGAGCGATCTTTCAGGTTATGTTGATATAGGACTCATTTTACTGTGGATATAGATACTTTTGTACCTGTTTCCTCCAGCATATTCACAAGGTCCTTTGCTGTTGTTCTGAGATTGATTTGCACTTTTCACACCAAAGTACGTTCATCTCTAGGAGACAGAACACGTCTCCTTCCACGGCTGCGTGGTCCCATGGTGTTTCTACTTGCATACTATTGTTTGTACAGATGAGCGTGGTACCTTCAGGTGTTTGGAAATTGCTCCCAAGGATGAACCAGACTTGTGGAGGACTACCATTTTTCTTCTGAGGTCTTAGATGATCTCTTTTGCTTTTCCCATGATGGCAAGCAAAGAGGCATTGAGTTTGAAGGTAGACCTTGAAATACATCCACAGGTCCACCTCCAGTTGACTCAAATGATGTCAATTAGCCTAACAGAAGCTTCTAAAGCCATGACATAATCTTCTGGAATTTTCCAAGCTGTTTAAAGGCACAGTCAAATTAGTGTATGTAAACTTCTGACCCACTGGAATTGTAATACAGTGAATTATAAGTGAAATAATCTGTCTGCAAACAATTGTTGGAAAAATTACTTGTGTCATGCACAAAATAGATGTCCTAACCGACTTGCCAAAACTATAGTTTGTTAACAAGAAATTTGTGGAGTGCTTGAAAAACTAGTTTTAATGACTCCAACCTAAGTGTATGTAAACTTCCGACTTCAACTATGTATTTTCATTAAAAACTTTATTTAAATCTAGCCATATTATTTAATCCTTCCACAAAATATAGTCCTGACACAAATCTAGGGTTGCTACCCAAACCGGCTGGTCGTTCGTTCTATTGGTTTGGTTGCCCGTGACGTGGCCCATTCGTTGAGTCTTCTTGTTCTGCATCTGTGGACGCATCACTGACTTTGTTCTAAATGCTCTATTGCTATACTGGCTGGCAACGTTCTTATCCCTTGCTTGCTAGCCAGCCAACTACGAATATTTTACAGTCACGTCAAACAGCACAGCCAGAATAACAACAAAGTAGCTGTGTTTGTGTTTGTTTAAGCTGTTTTCTAGTGATATTTATTTGGATACATCAAATGATAATGAGCTAATGATACACTATTTCACCTGGAATAGATAATGTGCTCTGTCGTCAGGACATTGTTGTTCAGAGGAACAAGCCAACAACACAGAAAACACAATCACTTCAAACTGAAGCTGGAAATACTGCAAACTAGATGCACTTTATTTCGTTTGACCTGTTTTTACTTCGTTTTGTTTTAACCGGTTTTTAAATTGACATTTCTTTGTAAATATCCACTAAAATGATGCTGATTGATGATTTCGACTGGCTGAGAAAAGCTGCCTGCCTGTCTGTCTGTCTGTCTCATTCTGACTCCCAACATGTTCATTACTATGGGACAGTTGGAGATTGAATTTCAATACTGAAACAATATTGCAAATATCAAAAGGGTAAGATAGCAAGTTTTACCGCTATTGAAAACCAATTGCTAGTCTAAAAGAAAAGGGAGATAATGTCTAGATGCTTTTTACAGTGGAGATCAAGTTCATAAATTGTCTGGCTAGTGGATTGCGCAGTGAGATGGAACAGAGTAAGTAGGCATTTCAACGTCATAGGTTTAGCCGGTGGTAACTTGTGGAATAAACACCGGTTGGAATGCGGTTTTAACCAATGAGCGTCCTGGATAAGACCCACCCGTTGTATAAACCATACACATCCCATTACATGAGAGGATGAAAGGAAAAAAGTTTTAATGTAGCAGAGTGTATTAGGTGTTAGACAAATTTTCACAGTATGGTGGGTAATCTGGTGTGTAAACAACATAACACATATACCCAGGTGTGTTCTGGGAGATGTGTTCCAGACATTCTCTCTCTGTGTTTATAGTGAGAACTATCCATTAAGTGTTATTTCCCTTAAACACAGCCTGATCCTCTCATCTCACCTCCTTAAAACTGAACCGAATGTCTGTAAATCTATCAACACACACCCTTACATAACAAGTTTCAAACTATATTTCTGTCTTATTTTTAGGATTTGTATATACACCGCTCAAAAAAATAAAGGGAACACTAAAATAACACATCCTAGATCTGAATGAATGAAATATTCTTATTAGATACTTTTTTCTTTACATAGTTGAATGTGCTGACAACAAAATCACACAAAAATTATCAATGGAAATCAAATTGAGGGAGATCTGGATTTGGAGTCACTCAAAATTAAAGTGGAAAACCACACTACAGGCTGATCCAACTTTGATGTAATGTCCTTAAAACAAGTCAAAATGAGGCTCAGGCCTCCACGTGCCTGTATGACCTCCCTACAACGCCTGGGCATGCTCCTGATGAGGTGGCGGATGGTCTCCTGAGGGATCTCCTCCCAGACCTGGACTAAAGCATCCGTCAACTCCTGGACAGTCTGTAGTGCAACGTGGCGTTGGTGGATGGAGCGAGACATGATGTCCCAGATGTGCTCAATTGGATTCAGGTCTGGGGAATAGGCGGGCCAGTCCATAGCATCAATGCCTTCCTCTTGCAGGAACTGCTGACACACTCCAGCCACATGAGGCCTAGCATTGTCTTGCATTGGGAGGAACCCAGGGCCAACCGCACCAGCATATGGTCTCACAAGGGGTCTGAGGATCTCATCTCGGTACCTAATGGCAGTCAGGCTACCTCTGGCGAGCACATGGAGGCCCCCCAAAGAAATGCCAACACACACCATGACTTACCCACCGCCAAACCGGTCATGCTGGAGGATGCTGCAGGCAGCAGAACGTTCTCCACAGCGTCTCCAGACTCTGTCACGTCTGTCACATGTGCTCAGTGTGAACCTGCTTTCATCTGTGAAGAGCACAGGGCGCCAGTGGCGAATTTGCCAATCTTGGTGTCCTCTGACAAATGCCAAACGTCCTGCACGGTGTTGGGCTGTAAGCACAATCCCCACCTGTGGACGTCGGGCCCTCATACCACCCTCATGGAGTCTGTTTCTGACCGTTTGAGCAGACACATGCACATTTGTGGCCTGCTGGAGGTCATTTTGCAGGGCTCTGGCAGTGCTCCTCCTGCTCCTCCTTGCACAAAGGTGGAGGTAGCGGTCCTGCTGCTGGGTTGTTGCCCTCCTACGGCCTCCTCCACGTCTCCTGATGTACTGGCCTGTTTCCTGGTAGCGCCTCCATGCTCTGGACACTACGCTGACAGACACAGCAAACCTTCTTGCCACAGCTCGCATTGATGTGCCATCCTGGATGAGCTGCATTACCTGAGCCATTTATGTGGGTTGTAGACTCTGTCTCATGCTACCACTAGAGTGAAAGCACCGCCAGCATTCAAAAGTGACCAAAACATCAGCCAGGAAGCATAGGAACTGAGAAGTGGTCTGTGGTCACCACCTGCAGAACCACTCCTTTATTGAGGGTGTCTTGCTAATTGCCTATCATTTCCACCTGTTGTCTATTCCATTTGCACAACAGCATGTGCAATTTATTGTCAATCAGTGTTGCTTCCTAAGTGGACAGTTTGATTTCACAGAAGTGTGATTGACTTGGAGTTACATTGTGTTGTTTATGTGTTCCCTTCATTTTTTTGAGCAGTGTATATCATGTACAATCTGACAGATATGGGCGTAGAAAATATGATGCACTTTTAAAAAAAAAATTGTATTTCTTTTAATGCTCTGTTACAGTAAGCTCCCCTATAACTGCCAGTAGTTTGTATGTGTGTGTCTCACCTTCTGCAGGGCTGAGTCCGCGGGCAGCAGAGATCATGGAGAGGGTGGGGCTGCTGTGCATGGAGCGGAGGTAGTGCTCCATCTGGGGGTGGACGTAGGAGTGAGGGGGGCTGAAGGGGGAATCCCCCGTCCCTGCTGCGTGGGGGGACAGACGGATCAGAGAGATGCCGTCTGAGATGACCGGGCTGCCTGCTAGGCCATGATGTCTGGAAAGAGAGAGGGAAAATTAGTTAGTAACAGAAATAGAGTGAAAGAGACAACCATGCACAAGCATGAATACCTTGAAAGAGTAATGCAAATCAGTGTTTTGTACAATAGGATTTTAGTGAATTGAACATAGTGGTTTACAGGTGCTGTATGTCTGCCATTCAGGTTGGTCCCTGAAAACATGCACATGTCAATCCAGATCCACTACTAGCGTTCCTGATCTGTCCTAGTGAACCGCTCCTGCCTGAAGCATTGAACAAGTTGAGACTGAGTGTCTCAGACAGCCTACTGTTTGGGTATCTGTTTGGGTGGGCACAGCCAAGGTGTCTCTCATATTAGTACTTAGCCCTGTTACGAGTCAGCACATCCATCCGGATGTAACTGTAAAAAACTGAGGCGCCTAGTTGGCCACCTTCAAGCTACCAGATTAATAGAACAAGATACCCTGACTAAAGTTGAGTCATTGATAATATAGCCCACAGGTCACAGTCAGTGGGATATAAATGTGTCATCTGTTGGCAGGTAACTAGCAGGTCTGCTTGTAGAAACACAGCCAGGAGGCTGCTGTAACTCTTGATAGCTACTCCCTGAAGCCAGAATAGAACACTGAATACCGTGCCGTCTGTCTGCTGGCCGCTGGCACAGTTCTTTTAACTGTTTTTGGCAAAGCTTGTTCTTTGAAGGGGCATGCTACTCCTTGTGTTAATATGGTTGTTGGGTCTAATTGAAACGTCTGTGTGTGGTGAGCCAGGCAGTACAGCACCTGGAAACAGGTGAAGAGGAGAAGATGTCAGGTTTTAAAGAAAGCAGGCCAGTACCACATCCTCACCTCTCCACTCTCTGTCTGCTGCTATACAGGCTTACAGGCTTCTCCTATACTACAGGCTGTTTCTCTTAACCAAGGAGTAGATGTGTCCAGAGGCATTTTTAAAGAAAGCAGGCCAGTACCACGACCTCACACTTCATTAGTCTCCAAATTACCACTGTAATGAGTCACAGTATGCTGTCCATTGGGGAGGGGGGAGGAGAGGGTTGATGAAGTGGAGCGGGACATGGGGGTGGATTCGGGAGAGTGGGATGAGGAGGTGGGGGAGGATGGGAGAAAGTAGGGACGGTGGGGTTGGGGGCTCAGCGTACCAGACTTCAGTCTGCTTAACTGATGAGTTGCAGGGCAGGCAGGCAACACACAAAAACAACTCAAATGCTCTTGCTTTGAAGAAAAAAGTATTTGAAGCCGATTTCAGTTAGTATACACAAAGATGTTTTAACATCCATTAGTTATAATGATAAGAATTCATATTAGATACTACTTGGACCTTAGACTTACAACACACATTTCCGTAGTAAATGCTGATATGTGCCAGGAGTACATGAGGTAAAGAAAATAGTTGAAATACTGATATGGCTTCTTCCCGTAAAATCTGTGGATTTGGTTATACTGATCTCCCACTGAAATCCATAGGGATGAGAAGCTGGCAGAGGCTGGTTGTGGGTCTGAAAGGTGGGTCTGAGATGTTAGCGTTCTTGGCAAGGCCTGGGTTCACCTCAGTCTCTCATTTATACCCCTCTCTGTATGGGAGCCAACCTGCACCCAACCCAGCTCTTGCTGCTCCCTCCGTTTCCAGTAAACGCCTACAGACAACCAGCCTTGTCTGATGGCCAACTTTCTGCCGTCAACCCCTCCAATGGACGGCCCATAAAGAGGTCTCTGTTCTGGGGGAGCTGAGAAGAAACAGACGCTCCATACACAAAAACACAAGCTGATTCCCTCCCCTTGGAGCTTCCACCCGGCGCAGGTCTAGAGGCCTGTGCAAGTTTCACAGATTAGCGTTCAGCTTCACTGATGCTCCAGGTTTCGTAAAACTGGCACCAGAGTGCTCTTATCTGTCTGAGTAATTTACTACGGACCGTGCTGGTTGGTCACCGTCCTTCAAGTTTAGCCACAGTGTTCCCGGTTATTGCTGCGCTGTGGGGGGAGTGTCATTTGGAGGCACCGGTGGGATCTGAGGTGTGACGACCCCAAAGAGCCTTTAGAGCGGGCTGAGGCTGCGATCCCAAATGGCACCCTATTCCTTATATAGTGCACTACTTTTGACCAAAGCCCTATGGACCCTGGTCAAAAGTATTGCACTAAATAGGGAATATGGTACAATTTTGGACGTTGACTGACTCGCCTGTGGTCCCGACCTCAGCCACAGAGAATCAACACAGAGTACACAAGTGAACATTTTCAAATGTGCCATTTCTTAATAAACATTTAAAGCCAGATAAGAGGCCAATGTTGTGTTTATACATACAGTGGTTATGGACTCCTTTCAAGTATTTGGAATATAAGTCAATACACTTAATTGAAACTGTGAAATTGAAATTGGCTAGTTTGTGGAGGCTGTGAATGCTCTCCCTTATGGGAGCCCCCTCCTAGATGGAATCTAAACAAGCTTGACTCGTGCAAAATGAATTGGTCGTGCCCTACCTCCCAGACTTAAATGAGTTATTTGATCAGAGCTCAAATGGAGAAATGACATACAATTGACACATATACCTTTCTTAAATCCCTTGAATTCCTTTGTTTCAATGGTGAAGCGTTTCTGAATGCCTTTTTCGATGGGGTTCTTTGAGCTTCAAAATACCGCAGTAACACATTGCAGTTTTCATACATAATCATCATCAAAACCTTATTTGTCTGTCACAGTATGACACAGAACATGTTAACAAACACCATTAATCACACACGTGCGTGTTTGAGTCTTTGATAATGAGGTGAAATGTACTACCTTGGCCTGTCAGGAGACAACCAATAGGAGACCTCTCTGACAGCTACTATTATTGAAGTCTTGTCAATCTGCCCTCTTTCTGGCAAGATGTTACTTGAACTGTTTCTCCACAGACAGGTCTTAGTCACAGACAGAGCATGTAGTGCAACAATCCTGAACAAACAAGCCTGTGAGAGCAGGCTGTCTCTACATCAGAACCTGTCATTTAAAGAGAATTCCATCATACATAGCGCCATGGGTGGCTACCAGACTAACCTGATGAAACTGAAGTGGTCCTTTGTAGCTCAGTTAGCAGGGCATGGCGCTTGCAACGCCAGGATAGAGGGTTTGATTTCCGGAACCACCCATACATAACATGTATGAAAGCATGACTGTGAAAGGACCTGCATGGTCAATCTGATGTCTGCAGTGGCCATACAGCATTTACTGCGATACGGCCTCTGCAGAATTCAGGGCATTCATACTTCATGCACTTCCTGTAACAACGCAGAGCTGTTACGAAGGAAGTTTTCAAGAAAGTGAGTTTGTGTTTATGCAGGACCTCCCGGCCCCACCTACTGTCAACCAGCTATACAAAGTCCTCCACATTGTTACAAAATGTGGGAGGTGCACGGTGATGCAGTACGGAGCTCGATTTGGCACGGGGCTTGATTTGGCCTCTGCATGCCTCCGGAGGCTTCTCAATTGTGTCACCCCCTCCATACGGATCCTCCGACCACATTTTCAGATCAAGCATAAATTGGTTTTAAGTCGCTTTGGATAAAAGCATCTGCTAAATGGCATTTATAATTTATTTTATTATTATTATTTATATTATGAAGTCATTGGGAGAGTGGAAGACAGACAGTCGTCTCTTTATCTTTGTCTGTAGCTATGTACAGTGCATTTAGAAGGCATTCAGAATCACTTTTTCCATGTTACAGCCTTATTCTAAAATGTATTAAATAGTTTCCCCCCCCCTCAATCTACACAATACCACATAATGACAAAGCAAAAACAGGTTATTAGGAATGTTACAAATGTATAAAAAAACAACTGAAATATCACATTTACGTAAGTATTCAGACCCTTTACTCAGTACTTTATTGAAGCATCTTTGGCAGCAATTATAGCCTCGAGTCTTCTTGGGTATGATGCAACAAGCTTGGCACACCTGTATTTGGGGAGTTTCCCCCATTCTTCTCTGCAGATCCTCTCAAGCTCTGTCAGGTTGGATGGGGAGCGTCGCTGCACAGATATTTTCAGGTCTCTCCAGAGATGTTCGATCGGGTTCAAGTCCGGGCTCTGGCTGGGCCACCAAAGGACATTCAGAGACTTGTCTCGAAGCCACTCCTGTGTTTTCTTGGCTGTGTGCTTAGGGTTGTTGTCCTGTTGGAAGGTGAACCTTTGCTCCAGTCTGAGGTCCTGAGTGCTCTAGAGCATATTTTCATCAAGGATCGCTCTGTACTTTACACCATTCATCTTTCCCTCAATCCTAACTAGTCACCTAGTCCCTGCCGCTGAAAAACATCCCCTCAGCATGATGCTGCCACAAACATGCTTCACCGTAGGGAAGGTATTGGCCAAGGGATGAGCAGTGCCTAGTTTCCTCTAGACATGACGCTTGGTATTCTGGCTAGAGTTCAATCAAGGTTTCATCAGACCAGAGAATCTTGTTTCTCATGGTCTGAGAGTCCTTTAGGTACCTTTTAGCAAACTCCAAGCCGGCTGTCATGTGCATTTTACTGAAGAGTGGCTTCCGTCTGACCACTCTATAATAAATGTCTGATTTGTGGAATGCTGCAGGAAGGTTCTTCCATCTCACCTCCCTGATCGAGGGCCTTCCCCCCCGTTTGCTCAGTGTGGCCAGCTCTAGGAAGAGTCTTGATTCCCAACTTATTCCATTTAAGAATGATGGACGCCACTGTGTTCTTGGGACCTTCAATGCTGCAGAAATGTTTTGGTACCCTTCCCCAGATCTGTGTCTCGACACAATCCTGTCTCTGAGCTCTACGGACAATTCCTTCGACCTCGTGGCTTGGTTTTTTGCTCTGTGCACTGTCAATTGTGGGACCTTATATAGACAGGTGTGTGCCTTTCCAAATAATGTCTAATCAATTGGATTTACCACAGGTGGACTCCAATCAAGTTGTAGAAACATCTCAAGAATGATCAATGGAAACAGGATGCACCTGAGCTCAATTTCAAGTCTCATATGAAGGGTAAAGTACTTATGTAAAGTAAAGTACATAAAGGGTCTGAGTACTTATATAAATAAGGTATGTTTTTATTTTTAATACATTTGCTAAAATAAAAAAATTCAAAACAGTTCTCGCTTTGTCATTATGGGGTATTGTGCATAGATTGAGGAGTCCATTTTTGTTATTTCATCCATTTCAAAATAAGGCTGTAACATAACAAAATGGGGAAAAGGTGAAGGGGTCTGAATACTTTCCGAATGCACTGTATATTGTAGGAGGAGTAGAAAGTGGAGAGTGAATACAAGCCACACAACCTACAGTACATTTCTACTTGAGGTAATTGTTGTTTGCTTCACTGTATGATTACCAGCTTATGTAGCTACTCTCTGCTATCCCATTGTTGGATTCCTAGTGTGAGAAAAAGTGCATTTGGACAAGGGATTGCTTGTTTGAGCTTCAAAAACATATGAGTAAGTGCATAACTGTGTGTATGCATGTGGAGTACAGAGGATAGGGGAGGGGGATGTTTCTGTGCGGTCCTTTTGGTGTGGGGCAGGGCAGTAAATGGACATAGGCTGGTTAGGGCCACCTGGACCTACTGTATTCAACACCTTTTTTTAATTAGCCTTAGTCTTTACGGCAACTCCAGGGTGGTGGAACAAGGAGTTAAGGAAGGCTTTCTCTGGACCAACAGACAGACAGATAGCAGCCTTTACCTCTCCTCCCCAACACTGAAGGTTATGTGAATTCAGGCATCCTGTTTCGGTGGATCTCTCGCTCTCTACTTTCTTTGCCTGACTGTCTGGAACCGCCAACAAGTTAGTATTTGCCTCTCTGGCATGTTTTTCCCTACTGGCTCAGCAGATGAATTACGACGTGACACACTCTCGTCTGTACTTCTGGGCAGCCACTCCCATTGAGATAAATCACTGTGTCTGTGTGTCAAATGGCACCCTATTCCCTATATAGTGCACTACTTTTGACAAGGGCCCATAGGGATCTGGTCAAAAGTAGTGCACTATAAAGGGGATCGGGTGCCATTTGGGATGCAAGCTGTGTTACCCCACAGGGGCTGGGGATGGGGCTGCAGTGAGCTCCTAGTTGTTTTTGGGACTCTTCATCAGGATGCTGAGGATTTGGACTCAAACTTTGATGGTATACTATTCTTTAACAAGTGGACTCTGTGTACAGCAGACAAAGGAATGAGGATGACCTAGAAACCTAGTGGGGACAGTAGCTAGTATGCAAAGACACACTTATCTTTTATTCTGATTCAACTTGGTGACTTCTGCAGTTCTTCAAACCAAATTATCTAAATTTGCCAGATAAATCTTGACATTTTCAAACCATTTGATTGATAGCTGCTCCTGTCCTTTCATGAATGCATTCCTCACAATAATTCACAGGAACCTTTAAATCCTCCCATTAGTACTGAGTGAAGGCTAGAACCAACATCCTAAAAAACTGAGTGTCAATGGACTGACAGCCTATCAACATGCTCAGGATCAACCCAATCTTCCAATGCTAACCAATCAGCATGCTCAAGATCGTCTTCCCTTCTAACGCACGCTCGGGAACTGTACTTTAAACTACAAATAAAACAAATATCTGATCTGGAAAGTCCATTTAATCAACACATTCCAAGCCTAGACTGGTTGCCTGGTAAGCTGGACCGCATGTGTTTGCGTACAGGGGTGGCGCAGGCCACAGCTCTCCGGCTCCACCTCACAAAACCTTCAGAATTCAGTTCAGTTCAATGCTGCAATTTGGATCCAAATCCCAAAAAGAATAAATAGCGGTCCTGCTGATCTGGAATGAGTGGGGATCTGTTTTCTGCTTCCTCTCGTTGTGTTGCCGTTTATGTTCTGGGAACGGAAGGCTGGATTTTGGGTACTAATTACCCCCTCCAACATGTTGGCAGAGAGAAGAGGCTGGCTTCCCTCTTCACTGACTTGTGGGTTCACACAGAGGATGCCCATTCCCACAATCCACTTTAGGCCTACACCGCACATTATAAGCACTGTCTCAAAGCAAAGCTCTGTACTGTTACACTGTCTCAGAGCAAGCAAGCGCTGTACTGTTGAGGGATGAATGCATCTTTCCCAAAATGTCCCAATCTTTCTCCAAAGAACTTCGCCAAATTCCCCTAGTCCAGACCAGCGAAATGCTCCAGGCATTTTACTCTTATGTCTTTGGTGCATCTAGCCATATCCATGAGTAACCAAGAGGCCTATCTAGCCAGGTACTGACTGATGCAGCATCCCTCCCTAGGAACTGGTTCTGGCTCTTGTTTCTCTTGTTCTTTCCATTCTATAGACCGACTAGTTGAATCCAGGTGAAAACGATGATGCCTTATTGACGTCATTTGTTAAATCCTCTTCAATCAGTGTAGATGAAGGCTAGGAGACAGGTTGAAGAAAGATTTTTAGTCCTTGAGACATGGTTTGTGTATGTGTGCCATTCAGAGGGTGAATGGGCAAGACAAAATATTTAAGTGCCTTTGAAAAGGGTATGGTAGTAGGTGCCAGGCACATTTCACGCTAAACAGTTTCCTGTGTGTATCAAGAATGGTCCACCACCAAAGGACACCCAGCCAACTTGACACAACTGTGGACGGCTTTGGAGTCAACATGGGCCAGCATCCATGTGGAACGCTTGACACCTTGTGGAGTCCATGCCCCAATGAAGTGAGGCTGTTTTGAGGGCAAATGGGGCTGCAACTCAATATTAGGAAGGTGCTCCTAATGTTTTGTTCACTCAGTGTATATGGAAACTAGTTATAAACAGAGAAGGAACTGTCCCATAGCTAGCTCTGTTCTGAGGCGCTGCCAGACAGGCATGAAGGCAGCATCCATCCCTTCTACCAGAGTAGGAATAGTCCGATAGCTGTAAATTTGACAGCTCTGACAAAATGACCCATGCCCTCATTATTTTCCAAGCAAACAGTGATGAAGGGTCTCAGTGCGGAACTGTCTTGTTCAGGTAGACAGGAAGCAGAACCCCTGACATACTGCAGTGCGGGTAACAAAGCAACATACACCACCGACATATGACACCGCTACTTAATTTGCAGAGCAAGGTATATGTAATTAGGGTGATTTTGGCACAGGCGGAGGAACAGACAGCTAGATCAGGGCATTGATGAATTAGGGGAGCACTGTCAAGATCAAATCACATTAATCATGGCAGTGGGAGTAAGGACTCTGTTTTCAACTCCACTCGTCCTCCTCCCTGGTTTGTCTAGTGATGAATAGCTTTTCCACTGCAGGAACAATGTATGTATCACCATCACCATCAGATCTGGGAATGCAAATAGAAGTCCCACAAACCTATTGATTTGTTTCATCTACCTCTTTGTGTTTTTTAAGATAAGCGGAGAAAGGAGAGGAGAGCTGGCAATGTTAAGCAGACCAAACTTTTTCTGGGACGGACAACAAATTAAAAGGTGTGGACTGGATAGAAATATGTCAGTTTGGGTGGAGCCTGAATGACAAAAATAAACCCAATTTGGCCAAAGTTCTGTCTATCTTTCTTTCTTGATAGCTTGCATGCCTGCCTGCCTCAGTCTGTCTGTCTGCCTGTCTGTCTGTCTGCCTGACAAATCCCTCTCTGTGGATCTCCTCTAATGTGAAGAGGATGTCTCTCTGGCAATGCTCCCTAGCGTTTCAGCGCACAATGCCAGCGGGACTACAGAGCTTTCCAAGTCCCACACCATGAAACGAAAGGAAGGGAGATACGAACGGAAATGTTAACATTCTGTTGTATTGGTGCTAAACCGACTGGTTCTTTATTTTCTCCTTTCTCTCTCTCAGTATCATCTGTCTTTAATATGGACCTGGCTTTCTCTCTCTCCGTATCATCTGTCTTTAATATGGACCTGGCTTTCTCTCTCTCCGTTTGGAAAGGTTTCTCTCTCTCTGACTCGGATGAAAGGAGGGAGAGATGGCGGGACCACCGAGGGTAAATCACTACAGGGTGATGACTGACTGACCTGCTCATTCACATTCTTGTAAAGAACAGGACACACTCCAGAAAACATTCAAGTACATTTTCATTTAATTAAAGATAAGGTTTAACAAACTTAAACAGAAGCCAGTGCCCAACAATTCAGCTAGATAAGGTATTCCCAAACTGGGGTATGCAATACCATCGGAGGTACGCCAAATACATTTTTTTCTTCACATTTTCAAACAGTGCATTTGGCTGCTGCTCATGTTGGTATCTGTACTGATGGCGCAAAACCCATGACATAGTGGAGTGGTAACGCACGTGCAAGCAGTTGCTCCCGACGCCACTTGGGTACACTGCAACATCCACCGAGAGGCTCTTGCTGCCAAGGAAAGGAATGCCTGAAAGCTTGAAAGACGTTTTGGAAACTACAGTGAAAATGGTTAACTTTATTAAAGCAAGGCCCCTGAACTCTCATGTATTTTCTGCACTATGCAATGATATGGGCAGCGACCATGTAACGCTTTTACAACATACAGAAGTTTGCTGGTTATCAAGGTGCAAAGTACTGACACGTTTTTTTAAATTGAGAGACGACCTTAAAGTTTTCTTTACTGACCATAATTTTCACTTGTCTGACCGCTTGCATGATGACGAGTTTCTCACACGACTGGCCTATCTGGGTGATGTTTTTCCTCGCCTGAATCTTCTGAATCTAGGATTACAGGGCTCTTCTCTGTCTGCATTAACAAGGACAACACACAGGTCTTCCCATCATTGTATGATTTTTTGGGTGCAAATGAACTCAAGCTTACGGACAATGTTAAATGTGATATAGCGAAGCACCTGAGTGAGTTGGATGCGCAATTACGCAGGTACATTCCCGGAATGGATGACGCAAACAACAGGATTCGTTATCCCTTCATGCCCTGCCTCCAGTCCACTTACCGGTATCTGAATAAGAGAGCCTCATCGAAATTGCAACAATGGTTCCGGGAAAATTGAAATGAATCAGAAGCCAGTTCCTGATTTCTGGATTGGGCTGAGCTCAGAGTATCCTGCCTTGGCAAATCACGCTGTTAAGAGACTGATGGCCTTTACAACCACGTACCTATGTGAGAGTGGATTCTCGGCCCTCACTAGCATGAAAACTAAATACAGGCACAGACTGTGTGTGGAAAATGATTTAAGACTGAGACTCTCTCCAATACAACCCAACATTGTAGAGTTATGTGCATCCTTTCAAGCACACCCTTCTCATTAACCTGTGGTGAGTTAGGCACAATTTTCAATGAACAAAAGGTTTTATATGTAAGATGGTTAAATAAAGAACAAAGTTATTGATAATTATTATATTATTATTTGTGCCCTGGTCCTATAAGAGCTCTTTGTCACTTCCCACGAGCCGGGTTGTGACAAAAACTCACACTCATTCTTATGTCTAATAAATGTATCGTATAGTGTGTGTGTGTGGCAGGCTTACAATGATGGCAAAAAACATATATTTTGAGAGTGTGTTGACCCTGTTACTAGAGGGGGTACGCAGCTGGAGGTTGAATGTATGAAGGGGTACGGGACTATAAGAATTTTGGCACCACTGAGCAAGATGCCTTGGCCATAATCCCTTTCATTCTGCCCTCCTGTGCAACACAACTGGTGCAAATATGAACTTAAATTGAAACCACCGCTTTATGAATTACTGAGTACATTAGTCTTACTTACCCATGCATGGCGTGGAGGGGATGTGGCTCGTAATGGTACCTCCCCTCGTGGTGACGCATATCGATTGGGATCGGTGTGTGAAACGTGGGGAAGAGATGGTGAGGACCTGTATGAA